>NC_030827.1:67173220-67473220 GCF_001704415.2 Capra hircus | reverse complement strand
GTTATACGGGTTATGCCTCTGAGTACACTGTGATCTGGGGGTCTTGACTGTAGCCACATATTTTACATAATCATTCCGGAATTTAATTCAAAACTTCTTGGCATTCTAAAAATAGTCTATTGCTTTGCTTATTTTTTATACCCCTAACAAGGCTGCCAAGTTTTTGCTTGGAGTGAAATATGAGTTAGAACTGATACACGAGAATGGTATTAATTATAGGGTCCCATATATAATTATAGCGCCCCATATAGTAACGATAAGCTGCGTTATGAAAATTACTAGTTAACCACATACAAATAGTGCTTGCTGTCAGCTTTTCATAGCTAAAACTGGGGCCAAGTTGGGCCCCATTTGTCTTGAGCAGTGACAAAACAGTGTTCAAAGCTGCTAAAACCTCTAAGAACAGGTCATCCGAGAGGTTAATCTAGAGATGTGAAGAGTGAGGACCGTAAGGCAGGTGCCCTGGATTTGAGGTCAGGTTTCTTATCGTGTCTGAAACACACTGCCTTTACATATTTGGAGAGTCAGGAAGAAAACACCACCTTATAATGCTGCTGGAGGAGAAGCTGGTTAAAATATTCCAAGCATATGGAGTTTTTACACTATAAATAAATATGCTGTTTTTAAAATTTTCTCATCAAGTTACAATAGTTTCGGTGCAGTGCAGGAAAGTAATGTTTAGACTCTCCCAGTGATCTAGGCTTTTGACTCTGTGGTGTTTTTGTTGTTGCTTGTTTTCCTTTTTAGAAAAGTTCCTTTGTAAAGAAAGTGATTCAAAGTCTGGAAAGAAATAATGATTTCTTGCCAGGGACAAAGGAAAGACCCAAGGTAAGACTGTAATATAATAAAAGCGCAATTGAACCAAATCAGTATTGTCCCTGGAATTTAGGAAATTTATTTTCTAAAATGAAAACTCTTCCCATAGTCTCAAAGGTATGTACATTTATTATTTTTTTTCTAGAAATATATATTCATTGTTTTATTTTTTTTAATTTTTACTTTATTTTACTTTACAATACTGTATTGGTTTTGCCATACATAATTTTTTGGTTTAAATGAATGAGTAAACAGAGTTTCATGAGCTGTTTTACAAAATTACTCAAATAATGTGGGCTTTATCTCTTGCTCTCTCTTTAAAAACTCTGGTGGATTTGGCAAGCATGCCTCACATGAGACATTAACAGAAAAAGCTTGAGAGAATTCCAGCAACTGCTAATAAACTTTGTAAATTTTTTCTAGATAGTAGGTTTGCCTTTTAAGGGCTATTGGTTTTATTAATCATCCCCAATTGCTGAGCTATTCCATCCTATGCCTGGTTTCATGCAATGCTTCGCAGTCCCCAGGGGATGAGTTGAATTCATGGGCTCACGAGCAGACGTGTGGAGCACGCACCGTAAGCTTCAGACTCACTGTCTCGATAGTCACTGGCTCATGTTCTAGAGTGAGGACCTTGGGAAGGTGAGAACCCTACTTGCCTAACACAGATCTTATTTCTGTTCATAAAGAAGAAGGACATGGCATTATTTCTTCTGCAAGGAAGAGTACTTTTTTCCTCCATAAAGTGGTTTCCCTACCAGGACCATTTTCTTTCTTCTGGTACTTCCTGCTTCCAAGTGAAGGTTTTTGGTGGCTACTATTTAGCAAACAGGGGACTTAATAACAGTCTCAGGAGGTTATGAAAGGGACTTGCCTTTTGCAAAGGAAATGGGTTAATATGAAGAGAAAACGGTCATGTTTTCCTTGGGTCGTCTCTGGTCTGTAGCTGCGGAGAATCTCTTCTGATCTGGAGTTCAGGGACATCCTTGAATTCAGGGAACAATCTTCACAGTCAGGAGAATTTGACTAGACTTCATGCTGATTCTATTCCCAGCCTCTGATTCATGCTGATTCTATTCCAGTTCCCAGCCTCTGATTCAGTCATTTGACTTCTCTTGCTTCTGCCATGTCTGTGCCCTCCCATCATTAAACCTGAGTTCTGGATGGGTGTCTCTGATCTTTGAGAAAGAGATGCTGCTAAAATATTTATGAAGCACGTTTTTCGGGAAAAAGGGGTCTGCAAAGCTCTGCAATGGAAACTTATATGCTGTTTGACGCTCTCAGCCTTCCTGCTTACTTGGTGTCCTGGTGTCTGCTGTCTTGAGCTTATCCTGAGATTCCTGGCCCAAATCTTATACAGCCGGGCTCTTCCTTCTGTGACGATGGGCCCACGAGGGAAGCCTACGTCAGTGCTTGCCAAAGGGTGGTTCCAGGGCCGCTTGAGTCAGTCATGTGGGATGTCTATTAGATACTCAGAATTCTCTCCCTCACATCCCTACAACATAATCCCCTGAATTATAGTCTCTGAAGATTACAGTCCAAGAACCAGCATTTAAACAAGCTGTTCAGCACGCTGAGATTAGAATGCACACCAGAATATGAGCCTGAGATATAATATAATATATAATTATGTGTTATATAATCTCGGGCTCATAACTGGATAATGGAGAGAGCAGGGGAACTCCAGAAAAACATCTACTTCTTTCTCATTGACTACCCTAAAACCTTTGACTGTGTGGATCACAACAAACTGGAAAATTCTTCAAGAGAGGAGAATAACAGACCACCTTACCTGCCTGCTGAGAAACCTGTATGCAGGTCAAGAAGCAAGAGTTAGTGCCGGACATGGGGCAACAAACTGGTTCAAAATTGGGAAAGGAGTATGTCAAGGCTGTATATTGTCACCCTGCTTATTTAACTTATATGCAGAGTCATCAAGCAAAATGCCGGGCTGGATGAAGCACAATTTGGAATCAAGATTTCCGAGAGAAATACCAATAACCTCAGATATGCAGATAACACGGATGATACCACCCTTGTGGCAGAAAGCAAAGAGGAACTAAAGAACCTATTGATGAGAGTGAAAGAGGAGAGTGAAAAAGTTGACTTGAAACTTAACATTAGAAAAACTAAGATCATGGCATCCCGTCCCATCACTTCATGGCAAATAGAGGGGGGAAATGTGGAAGCAGTGACATTTTATTTTCTTGGGCTCCAAAATCACTGCGGACAGTGAATGCAGGCATGAAATTAAAGGATTCTCGCTCTTTGGAAGGAAAACTATGACAAGCCTCAATGGCGTATTAAAAAGCAGAGATATCACTTTGCCGATAAAGGTCCATATAGTCAAAGCTATGGTTTTTCCAGTAGTCATGTATGGATGTGAGAGTTGGACCATAAAGAAGGCTGAGTGCCAAAGAATTGATGTTTTTGAACTGTGGTGCTGGAGAAGATTCTTGAGAGTCCCTTGGACTGCAAGGAGATCAAACCAGCCAATCCTATAGGAAATCAACCCTGAATATTCATCGGAAGGACTAATGCTGAAGCTCCAATGTTCTGGCCACCTGATGCAAAGAGCCAATTCATTGGAAAAGACGTTAATGCTGAGAAAAATTGAAGGCAAAGAAGAAGTGGGCAGCAGAGGATGAGATGGTTAGATAACATCGCCAATGTGATGGACGTGAATCTGAGTAAACTTCAGGAGACAGTGAAGGACAGAGGAGCCTGGCGTGCTGCAGTCAATGGGGTCACAAAGAGTCGGACACGACTTAGCAACAAAGAGAATTACTAGCAGATCTTCACTAAAAGAAATTCTAAAGAAAGTTGTCTTCATCAAAGGACATTCATCATAGATGGAAACCCAGAAGTCCAGAAAGAAATACAGAAGAACGGAAAGAGTGAATTAAGTGAGCAAGTATAAATGGATGCTGAAGGTATAAAGCAATAGTAGTATATGATGGGATTTAAAATATACTTGTGATTGAAACACAGCAATAACACTGAATCTTCAGAAAATGAATAGAACTCTGAATTCTTAGCATTTTCAGGGAATTAGTAAAAATAATAATTTAAATTAAATTGTATAAAGAAATAATAAAAGAATTTGTAATCAACAAAAATAGAGGGTAAAGCATAACAAAATATTGACTGATTTTAAATCAAGAAAAAAAAAAAAGAAGAAGGAAAATAACTTATCTACAGTCCACCTTCAAGGAACCCCATGCTACCCAACAACAGTATATATACGTACTTCCGTTTTTCCTGACCTGGAATTTGTGTTGACACACATATATTTTATTTCTTTATGTGACCTGACCCCCACAATATGAATATGTTTTGGTTACTTTTACCTTAAATAATCAGTTATCTCTTTAGGGATGTAACTGATGACCAAGCAAGTGCTGTTAGCATCCACCCACGCGGTGAACGTCCTGATACTGTCACGCCTTTGCGTAGGTCCAGCTTTCATCAGGACCATCTTTTCCTTGCTTGAAGGACATCTTTAACATTTCTGTCGTGTGAGTTCTTTACGATGAATTCTTTCAATTTTAGTACATCTTGAAAGTGTCCTTATGTCTCCACGGTGGTTGAAAGATCTTTTCAGGGAGTAAAGAACTCTAAGTTGACAATTTTCTTTCAGGATTTGAAAGCCGAGGCTCTCCTGTTGTCTAGTTTGCCCTGCGTCGGATAGAGAGTCTCCTCTCATCTTTTTCTTTGTTCCTCTGTACCTAAAGCACGTTTTTTTTTCCTCTGGCTGCCTTTAAGATTAACTTCTTGGAACTGTGAGTTCACAGTTTTCATCAAACTTGGAAACGCTTTGGCTGTTGGTACTTCAGATGACTTTTCTCTCCCCTCCCCCCATCTTCTCCAGAGATTCCAGTCAGATGTGTATTTGAGGACTTAACATTGTCCCACCATTCATTTATTTTAAAATTCTCCTTTCTCCTTGGCTTTCTTATATATATATACATATATATATATATGTATATATATATATATAATTTTCAGTGTTTAGATTCTCTGATTTTTCTTCCTCAAAGTCTAATCTTTTTATTACCAGCCCCATTGTATTTTTTATATGATTCGTAGTACTTTTCACCTCTAGAAGTTTGATTTGGGTGTTCTCCAATAAATTCTGTGTCTACAACACTCTCAGTCATTCCTGTAGGCTCTTGAACACGGGGTGTACCGTTTGACCCTTGTTTGACTGTATCGGCGCCATTTTGGGGGGATTGACTTTTCCCCTCATTGACGTTTCTGCTTCTCTGTGGACTTGCTGGTTTTTGACTGGATGTCAGATGTGAATTCTGCCTTGAGTGACAGTTAGTTTTGTGTTCCTGCAGTTTTGTGCGCTTGAAGGCAAGAAAAGCAGCCAGAGACAGCATGGGCCTTTCACAACTTGCCTGTGAAAAAGGAACTAAATTGGGTTATTTGTAGTGATGTGGATGAACTTAGAGCCTGTTGTACAGAGTGAAGTAAGTCAGAAAAAGAAGAGCAAATATATATACTAATGTGTATATATATATAGAGAGAGAGAATCTAAAAAAATGGTGCTGGTATTGATGACCCCACGTGCAGGGCAAAGACACAGACACAGAGGACGTATTGCGGACACAGGGGAAGGGGAATGTGGGCCGCATTGGCGGAGCAGCATTGATGTCTATACACAGCCGTGCAGAAAAGACAGCTAGCAGGAAGCTGCTGCGCAACAGAGAGCTCGGCTCCGTGCACTGGGATGACCTGGAGGGGTGGGAGGGAGGATTCGGAGGGAGGGGATATGTAGCTGGTTTATTGACGTCGTTTGTACAGCAGAAACTAACAGACCATCAGAAAACAATTATCCTTCAGTTAAAAGAATTAAAAAAAAAAAAAAAAAGACTGGCTTGTAAGCTGATCCGGGTGGGATCAGGAGCGTGTTCGGCATCCAGTTGCTTAGCCGCGGCCCTTCCTAGGCGTCTGGTGGATGTTCCATGACCCTGAGACGTTGCACTCTGGCTGGCGGGCACAGGGTGGGCTTCTGTCTGCCCCAGTCCTGCTGGGTCCCTTAGCCCTTCTTTCCAGTAGTTTGCTCACACACGGGCTGGTCACTGCTCCCCGAGGGCCGACCCTCCATCCCGTGAGCTCCGTGCACCGTGGTTTCCGTGAACTCACAGCTGTCCCCTCTTTGTGGGCTCACCAGGCCCCTCCCTGGGCCTCACACTGCCTGTAGACAGTGAGCTGAGAGACGGTTCACAGGGACCAGTGCCCGGCCTCTCACAAGGTTCTGCTCTTTGCTGCCTCACATCCAGTGTTCTAACATCGCTGTTTATTTTCTGCAATAACCGATAAGGAAAAGAATCTAAGAACAGATGCATGTAACCGAGTCACTCTGTGCACACCTGAAGCTAACATGCCACTCTGTAAATCGGCTCCACTCCAATCTGAAGTAAAAAATAAACGTTGTTTACTATTGCATGTCAGTCTTTTTTTTCCTCCCTGGGCTAGAGAGTTAATCCAGGTCTTGTTATTTCATCTAGACTGAAAGTAGAAATCTCACCATAAATAATTTGTTAAATAAAGGAAAGCTGGGGCAAGTGTTTGCAATATACCACTGTAACAGAGGAATAAGGTTAATATTCTTCTTATTAAACAAGCTTTTAGGACCATGACAGCATAATCATAAAAAGAAGCCAAAAACATAGCGTTTGTAAATGGTCTTTTGAGAGAGGTTGAAATGCAAATGGCCAAAGGGCAAAAACAAAAATGCTCCACCTCAATGATGTTTCAGTAAATAAAATGTACACATAAATGAAATCCTGTTTTTCTCCATCTCACCATAGCAATGAATGTGCTGATACCTATTGTTGAAAAAAAGTGAAAGTCACTCAGTCGTGTCCGACCCTTTGCAGCCCCATGGATTGTAGCCTGCCAGAGTCCTCTGTCCATGGGGTTCTCCGGGCAAGAATAGTGGAGTGGCTTTCCAGTCCTTTCTCCGGGAAAGTGAAAGTGAAAGTCACTCAGTCATGTCCGACTCTTTGCGACCCCATAGACTGTATTCTCCAGGCCAGAATACTGCAGTGGCTAGCCTTTCCCTCCTCCAGGGGATCTTCCCAACCCAGGGATCAAACCCAGGCTTCCCACATTGCAGGCGGATTCTTTACCAGCTGAGTCACCAGGGAAGCTCAAGAATATTGGAGTGAGTAGCCTATCCCTTTTCCAGGGGATCTTGCTGACTCAGGGAATCCAGCCAGGATCTCCTGCATTGCAGGTGGATTCTTTAGCAGCTGAGCTATCAGGAAAGCTGTTGATGAGGAAAGAGGCAATCTTACACGATGCTCAGGAGAGGGTGGCGTGGCACCCTTTCAGTTACACATGCATCCATAGCCAAATATATAGATATACATACGCACATATTCGGTGCTATGCATATGTATATATGCACACATATATTTGGTCATAAGTGTGTATACGTTTTAAGTTTTAAAATCTGATTTCCCATTGGTCTAGCTTTTGCTACTGGAATTTCTTCTAATGAAAAGAAAACCAAGTTCACATTACAAGGATGACATTAAAACTTTGTAGATAAAAACCAATTTTGAAATTCTCTTGTCCACAAGTAATATTTTCAATAAATAAAGTGTGGTATATCCATAAAACAAGATACTACGCTGCTATTAAAATAAACATGCCTATATAGTTTTTTTTTTAACATGGAAAACTTTGTTATATAATAATGGATGAGAAGACCAACATTCAAACAAAATTGCGACATGACCCCATTTATAAAAATGTGTGTGTCTGTGTATCACTGTGTCTGACTGTATATGTGAGTGTGATTGTGCGTGGGTGTGAGTGGATACACATGTCTAAATGAGTGTGTGTGTATGGGTGTGATGTTTATTGTGTGTGAGAATACATATGAGAATGAGAGTGCAAGTATTTTAAGATGTGTTTTATCTTCTTTATTCTTCATCTTTATTTTTCAAAATGTTTTCATAATGAGCATGCATTTCTTTCTAATCAGAGATAACCATAAAATCTTCCTCAGGGAGAAAATTACGTTTGTACACACAGAACACTGCACTGGTAAGGAGGCCTAAGCTTAGTAATTCAGTGGAAATATAACCTTGGAGAAGAATGGGGTTGTCTTAGCTCCTGATTTTGAGAACAAAGTGCTGGTTCCAGAAAGGTTAGACGCACAAGTCGATGCAGATCATTAGAGAACAAAAGCTCATGTTTGGAGAAAGAACAAAGTTCTTGATCTCAGAGGACGCCAGCAGCCCTGTCTGAGCATCTGCCCTCCCCACTCCACCTCATTATCTAAGAGCAATCCAGAGAAACTTTTTCATTTTTTTGTACATTGCTTCCAATATCCAAAGGTCCAAGGCTTCCCAGGTGGTGCTCGTGGTAAAGAACCTACCTGCAACGCTGGAGGCATAAGAGGTGTGGTTTTGATCCCTGGGTTGGGAAGATGCGCTGGAGGAGGGAACGGCAACCCACTCCTCTATTCTTGCCTGGAGAATCCCACGGACAGAGGAGCCTGGCCGGCTACGATCCGTAGGGTCACAAAGAGTGGGACAGGACTGAAGCAACTTAGCAAGCAGCATGCAGGTCCAATTCAATACCCTCACTATGAGGCTGGCGAGCTGTGCACCCTGGCTCTGGGTCTCCATGAGCTGTGGTGAGACAGCGTGTATTAAGCGCACAGCATGGCCCCTGATCTCAGTCATCAGGCACCATGACCACTAGTTACAGCGTAAGACCCCAGGCAGTGACCCCTGCATCAGTAGGCTTTCCGCGATCCGAGGTTTGTCTGGTTTCTATCAGCAGGACTGCTGCCTTGCAAACTGTGGTTCCTGTGGTAGGAGGTATGAACATGTGCTCCAGCTGAAAGAATTAGGGCAGGGAGTTTCTACTCCCCTCCCCAGAGTTTCTGATTCTCCTTCCCCCAGAGTTGTCAGAGCTGATGGCATCAGGGGGACAGAGAACCGTGCTTGTATGGCACACCACCTCTCCTCTGAACGCCCTGCACACTGAGGCGTGACTCAGCATGTTGCTGGGTTCTTCCATGCAACGAGGATTCCTTAATCAACACTTCATCTTACCATGTTCCTGGCCCACCCATCCATCTTTTCACTTCATTATCGAAGGGGGTTTCCTGGTAATTTTGTCAGATAGTTATTTTCCTCCCTGCTCTCCAAACAGCTGGAAAGTCCAAGAGTCAATCACCCGATAAACCAAATAGCTGATAAAGTCTCTACCTGTGGTGGCACCTGGTTTTCTATATAATAGAGGCTAGTTCTGGTGGAAGGATGCGAGACTGGACAGGGGCTCCTTTCGAAGTCGTGAGCACATGGTCTTTACCAGGACTGCAGGCTTATCACGGTTGCCTGGGTGCAGGCGTTTGAGCGGGTCGAGCAGGGCCGTCTGTCTCTTTCACCCTCTTTCTGCTGCAGCTCACCATGGTGCCGAGGATCAACACAGGGCAGGGAAGACAAAAGCTAGTCAGAAGGCAAGCGCGGGCTGTTTAGGACCTGCCGAAGGAGGGTTTTTGGGTGCATCTTGGTACTGTACCTGTTCAGCAGAAGTCCTTGATCTCGCGCACATGGTGTCTCATTAAGACGGATAAATATGGGCAGCGCTCTCCCTGATGTTCTGTGAGGTTAACACAAGGGCGCATCTGTCAGGGCCCAAACACAGAGCAAGCCAAGTGTGAATCACACCCAGGACATCATGCCCAGCAGTGTTCAGCTCCTCTGTTTTGAGGCTCACAGTCCTGAGCCATGGAGGGGGCTGTGATTCCACAAACACTGTCCTGATAATTCCTCCCAGAGCCCCCATGAGGAGCATGGGTGGCAAACGTCGCTGTCCTCATCGCTCCAGACAGGAAACATGATGTCAGTCTTTCAACTGGTGGTCTCGCTTCCATATCCCAGGTGTGCAGATGGGGCAACCACCCAGGACCTGGGACAACCCCCTGCTTCCTGCCCCACACCCCACTCCCCCACCACCTGTCTGCTGGGATCACAGGTGGATGAGGAGACCCTGGGCCATCCTGCTGAAGTCGGGTGCAGGCTGAGAGGCAGTCTCCTTTTTGGGGCAACACAGCCATGGTCTCAGTCACACAGCGATTGATTTGGCAAAGATGCTGTGAAGGTAATCTATAGACAGTGAGGAGTCAGGGAGAAAAATGGTCAATAAACAGCCACCACAAACTCTTCCAATCTTTGACTTTGGGGAGAACAGCAACCAGCGTTTCCGAGCTGCTCCTGCCCCTGGAATCGTGATGAAAGCATTTATGCGTCTTCTCTTGGCAGCAACGTCTATTATGGAGCATCTGCCAGGGAGGCTTTCCTCCCCTGTTAGTTTATCCTTGGGAGCAATAAATGCAATGAGATTATGTTAATGTCTTTATTGGATGAAGAAACCTTTCTTAAAAGCCAAAAACTAAATATCTAATGAACCCTGAGAAGGATGGATAAACGTAATTTTCTATAGATTCTTCAGGTTACCATGTATCTCTCCCATTTTATGAAAAGATTTACAGCAGATTATGATTAATTTATTGCAGAATCATTCCAGGCAAAAACTAAAACAAAGTGCAGAGAGGACAGGATGTAATTCGCTGACTGCGGATGGTGCAATCGTAAAGAACCCGCCTGCCAGTGAAGGAGACGAAAGAGACGAGGGTTTGATCCCTATTTGGAGGAGACCCCCTGGAGAAGGGAATGGCAACTCACTCCAGTATTCTTGCCTGGAGAATCCCATGGACAGAGGAGCCTGGCGAGGCACAAAGAGTCTACATGACTGAGAGACTGAGCGCACAACACACACGCAGAGAGGACAGGAGTCTAATTTACTGACCGCAGTGTGAAGAGAAAACAGATTCTGACCATAAGCTCTTCTGACACAGAGGTTCTCTGATTCAGGATTAGCAACGCCGCCAAGCAAAAGCTGGGCAGGGGCTTTCCGCAGGGGTGATGGGGACCTCCGAGTGAGATGGTCTTTTCTGTTTTGAAACAGAGGGGGCAGGTGTCTCCCGCCGTGGGTGGAAACAAAAGCCGGAGCAGCCCTGGGTGGACCCGCTGCCTGCCGGCTGAGCAGAGTCATCCCGAGGACAAAGCACACTGCGAGCATTAAGACAAGTTTTTGGATGAGGAGGTGGAAGGAGAGAGAGAAGGTACTCCTCACTGAAAATCCCACGGAGGTTATCCCTAAATCAGAGGTGGTGGGGGGGAGGTGCCCACGGGCAGGTGGAGAAGGCTCTTCTCAGCGTGAACAGTGTCAGAAGCGCTGCTGACAGTAGATTTCATCTGAGCACGACCTGGCCTTCAGGGTGTGTGAGCAGGGCAGTGCCTGGTGCAAGGTCAGGACTTGCACCCAGGATTCCTTGGGTAAGGAAGACTGATCACCTCACACCACAGAGTCCAAGAGCCCTTCTGGGCAGGCTGTGTGTGAGCTGAGCCCTGGGGCGTGACTCAGAGGGTCAGCCTTGGCTGCAGGGCTGAAGGTTTTAGTTTTTGGGCCCTAAGGAGCCGTGTGTGCTCAGGTGCTTTCTCCAGCCCAAGGAAGCCTTGCCTTCCCTCCTGTGACCTCCCTCATCACTGCAGCCCAAGGAGCTCAAAAGCCACCATCAGCTTCTCTGGGTGATGCCAGGTAGACCAGATGACCCCTCCCACAATGACAGCTTCTTTCCATCCCAAATATCTCATCAGAGCAATCTGGCCATCCGTCCTGCTCATGGGGTTTTTTGGGGGTGGAAAAGCAGACGTCAGCTCAGCCTCAGACCTCTGTGTCCATTCAATATACTCCTCTCTTCCTGCCTACACTCCATCCGTGATTAACGGGATGTTTTCTCCCCTCTGCTCCAGACCCGGCTGATGTAAGCGGTCTGCTCCAGGTTGATGAACTCCTTTCTGTTCTGCTCGCTAACCTTGATGTCATTCCCCTTTTCCTTCATTGTAGGTGATCCCACTCATCCAGGCGGCCACCCCCCACCGCTCCTGCAGGTCGGGCACACAAGGGAGGGATCGATAAGTGATAATTAGTTATCATAAAATGATTTCAGCAGAAAGTAGTTCTCGCAGGCCAGAAAGTTGTGTGAAGAGCCAAGAAGAGCCAATAAACTAAAGTTCACCAAAAGGCATCTTGTCTCATATTGGATTCCACGTCAGGTAGAGAGAGGATACGTTTTGATCAGAGGTCCCACCCTGGGATTCTGCCTCTAGTTACTCATGAGATGCATGCCTTTCTTAGGCTCCATCTCCTCGTTTGAAATAGGAAGGACACTGGCGGCTCAGTGGTGGAGAGTCTGCCTGTCAGTGCAGGAGACACGGGTTCAACCCCAGGTCTGGGAGGATGACATATGCTGTGGAGCATCTAAATCCGTGGGCCACAAGCGCCGAGCCCGTGCCGCAGTGCCCAGGAGCTGCAGTGACTGAGCCAGGGGCCACAGCCACTGAAGCTCTCATGCCCCAGAGCCCGTGCTCTGCAACAAGAGACGCCTCCACGATGAGAAACCCATGCACTGCAACGAGAAAGCAGCCCCCACTCTCCGCACCTAGAGAAAAGCCTGAGCAGCGGTGGAAACCCCGCATGGCCAAAAATAAGGATGCATAAATAAAATTATTTAAAGAATGAAATGTGAAGGACAGCGCAGCACCCGGCATCTGACGTGATGGGAACTTCGGTGCCTGGGTCAGAGGAGGGCGCACTTGAGGTCATCGGCCGGTCACTCCTGCTGCTTGGCCAGAGCCCCAGAAAGTCACCTCACTCGGCGTTGCCGCTGCCGGTAAAGATGCAGAGTTTCGTTTTGACTTTGGGAAACAGAAGCTATCGATTGCAGCTCCTTTGCGAGCCCTGAAGCGTGGCTCACGGTGGCTAAAAGGCCGGACGGAAGTAGCCACTCACATTGCACCCACTCTCAGGTGAGGGGTCTGAAGTGTTTACAGGCAGAACCTGCAGAACTTTCCTCGGTGTCGCAGAGCAACTGAAGCCGCAAAGACGACGCCAGTGGCTCAGACAGCGCGAGAACACGCAGCAGGCGAGGGGGCAGGTCGCAGCCGGGGTGCAGGGGCCTGGGGGCTGCGATGAGGCTGGGTGGCAGGACACAGGCCTGCCTCGCCAGTGCAGGGCCGGTCCTGGTCCTCAGCAAACACCCCTGTGTTTGAGACCTGTGTCTCAAAGACAGAGAATCAGTTAGATTCAGTGATCTGCTTCAGCCAGGCATTGCTTTAACTCAGGTATTGTAAGTCAATAACATATGAGCACAGAGCAGTTTGGATAATCTTGACTCCACTCCCCACAATGCCTATTTATATATTACATCTAACAGGACCTTAAAAACATGTGCATCAAAAAATGAATTGCTGTGTATTGTTCTTCTAAGAAAATGGAACAATTTTCCTAATTTCTTGAGACAATCATTTGGTTTTTGTCCTTTAATCTATTCATGCTGGGAACAACATTTATAGACTTTCTAACGTCAAATTCTACTTCAGTTCCTGTAATAAATGCCTTGTATACATATGGATTATCATTTTTAATACACTGCTGGATTCAGTTTGCTGATATTTTATTTAAAGTCTATTCACGCAGTGTTCTGAAGTGACTCTGTCATGTATTTTTTCCCTTTTGTGTTTGCTTTCCCCCTTGTTCTGTTCTTGTTTTTGCTTGAGTATCAAGAGAGTCAAGTCTTATAGAAGAGTTGGGGGATATTTTTCCTTTCCCTATATTCTGGGAGAGTTTGTTTAAGATCAAGAGCTTGGTAGAACTCTCCTGTAATACTGCATTAGCCTGGAATTTTCTCTGCAGAAATATTTGCAACTACTACTTCATTTTATTCAGTAGGTCTTATGCTATTCAGACTTTTCTCTAGATTAAGTTTTGCCAAGTTATATTTTTCTAAAATTTCTCCATTTTGTTCAAGTTTTCAGATTTGTTGATATAAAATTGTATTTTATTTTAATATGTGTTGTATCTGCAGTTATGTCTAATTTAATTCCTAATATTCCTTATTTCAAGTTATTTTCTGAATCAATATTACTACCTGTTTATATATTTTATTAATATTTTCAAAAAACAGCTCTGGCTCTGTTTTCTCATTGAATGCATTCTTAATTGATTTCTACTTTTCTCTTTATTAATTCCTTACCTTTACTTTATTTGGGTTTATTCAGCAGTTTACTTTCTTTTTAAGTCAGATGTTTAGCTCATTTATATTCAGAGCTTTATCTTTTTAATAAAAGAGTGTAGATTTTAAATCTTCCCTCTAAGTGTGATTTTATTTGCATCTCACACGTTTTAATGTAGGATGTTCATCATCATACATTGCTGAATATTTCTAAATTGTCATTATAATTTCACCTTTGCCCCATGAGTAATTTAAAAGTGAGTTTAATTTCGCAAGTGCGCAGAGACCTTTGACTTCCTGCTTTTCCTGTTGACCTCCAGCTTGATTCCACCCTGGTCACACAGCTCGATCGAGACTTGTTTTGTGTCCTTGAGCATGGCCAAGTTTTGTAAATGTCCCGTGGGTTTTTAAGGTCATGTGATTCTTTAATTCTGGGATGCGGAACTCTAAAAGTCCATTAAAACAGACTGGTTAATGTTTGTATTTGTCAGGGTTTTCCAGAGAAACAAGACCGGTAGGAGATATATTGATACATACGGAGAGATTTATTAAAGAACTTGGACCCTGCTGTCATGCAGACTAAGTCCCAAGCTCTGTCGTCTGCAAGTTGGAGGCCTGGGAAAGCCAGTGGTGCAGTTCAGTGTAAGCCAAAGGCCTGAACTCCAGGGAAGCTGGTGGCACA
Organism: Capra hircus; assembly: GCF_001704415.2. Lineage (NCBI taxonomy): Eukaryota > Metazoa > Chordata > Mammalia > Artiodactyla > Bovidae > Capra > Capra hircus. The sequence goes on along the minus strand of NC_030827.1, from coordinate 67,458,611 downwards.
CGACCCTGAATCCGAAGGGCCAAGAACCAGGTGCTCTGATGTCAGGATGCGGGCAGGAGGGGATGGACCTCTCAGGTGAGAGGGGACAGAACTTGTTCCACCGCCTCCTTTTTGTTCTGGACTGGGTGATGCCCACCGCATTAGAGAGGGTAGACCTTCTTTACTCCACCAACTGAATCAAATGCTAGTCTCTCCCCTAAATACAGACACACCAGAAAGTGTGAAAGTGGGAAGACCAAAAAGTGTAAGCAGACAAAAGTGTGTGCTAGTCATTCAGTTGTGTCCCACTCTTTGCTTCCCCATGGACTGCAGCCTGCCGGGCTCCTCTACCCATGGGATTCTCCAGGCAAGAATACTGGAGTGAGCTGCCATTCCCTTCTCCAGGGATCTTCTTGACCCAGGGATCAAGCTCAGGTCTCCTGCATTGCGGACAGATTCCTTACCAACTGAGCCACCAGGAAAGCTTAAAAAAAGAAAAAAAGAAAAAAAGCTAACCAAAAGAAGTTTGGCAAAGAAGGATGCTGTATCAATAGCAATTAAGATCAACTTTTAGGCAAAAAGCACTTTAGACAAAATTACTACAAAACGGTACCAAAAAAATCAGTTCAAAAAGAGAATTCAACAGCATAAAACCACTGTGAAGTTTTTGGATGTGCCTACCTATTTAAATTAGATATTAATACATGTACAAGAAAAAAATAAAAATCCACTCTCACAGTGTGATAGACCTTTCTCAATCATTATTGGGTCAAAGGGAATGATTACCAAAGATAAAGATTTGAATAAGACAACTGCGACGCTTAATGGGATGTCAACTACATGGGCTTAAGGGATGCCCAGATGGCTGGCGAAACACTATTCCTGGTGTGTCTGTGTTTATGGAAGAGACTAGCATTTGATTCAGAAATAGTTCATGAACTGACCTACAGACCAATTCTAACACGTTTCGCTTTTGACCCTGAATTCTCACCCACATAGGAGCTGCTGCTCTGGAGAACGTTGGCTTGTTTTCAAGATTATTCTTGCTGTTGGTCCTCTCCCCCTGTTTTACAATTAAAATTTTTACAGTTTAATTTTTCCAATTAAAAATTTTGCAGCTTTACAATTAAACTCCCTTCCCCAGTTCTTGACTGGATATATGGAGTGTTGCTTACTTTGACCTGTTTCTACAAATGGGGCCCCATGACTCATATTTGAAATTCCGGGAATTCACTATTAGTTCATTCTACCACCCTCTCTGATAATCTGGATTCAGCTCAGGTCTCTTTATGGGGCCCTTACTTTTTTGCATGTGCGCAGTAATACAACCCCCAAGAAGACAGGCAAATGATATGTGGATGCACACACACACAGACACACACACAGACACACACACAGACACACACACAGACACACACACACACACTCTGAGTACAATCCATTCCCTCCTGCTGCCTAAATGCCACACCATTTCCTGAGAAATCCCCAACAGGCTTTTCCACTGACCTGTCCTACAGGTGGAATTGTTTTACAGAATCCATCCAACTCCCAAAACACCTATGCAAGCCATGTGCTTCTTTCGCTTGTTAAATCTTTCTATGCTGGTCTGTATTAGATCATAAACTCTGGAAACTATGCCTTCAAGTCCTTTGGAATCAGTGTATCAATGCAAGTTGGTCTATCGTGGATGCTTAGTGAATGCTTACATAGGTGAATCTCAGCTGCTCAGAGCCTCCAGCTAGAAAATCTTTAAAAGGCTGGCACAGTCTCAGGCATGTAAAGGAGCAGTGAGCTTTCCATAATTACAAGCTAAGCTTCACACCAGCTCAACAGTCTTCAAGTGCAGAGAGTGCTGTCTGAGTCTGTTGTATTATACAAGTTTTTATACAAATGTACAGACTCTGTGTAGCATTTCATAAGTCATTGTTCTAAACTCTGTGTGCATAACCATTCAATATCTCATTCAACATACATAAAAGTAAACCTGATTAGTTACCAGGATCATGGTCTTCTGCCTTCTCCTCAAGAATAAGTACTTCCCAGGTTATGCAGAGTAGAATTTTAATGTAATATGTTAATACCCTTCTTTATATGCATTTAGCAACTTGCTGTTTGAAAGCACTTGAATTTCTCTTTTAAATGAAATACCTCTGGTAACACATTGAGCCCTGATGTTATTACTCTCATTTCCCTTCCCCCTCTCTTCTTATGCTGTATCTGAATTTGTTAATTCTTTCTCCTGTTATATAGCAAGTTTTAATTTCTGCCTGTAACAGAGTGTGTTAGTTATTTCATGATATGTACCATCCCGAGATTGGTCAGCTAATTCGGTAGTCTTCATAGGAGGCACAATTTTTTAGTCGCCTTTTCTCATTTTCACCTTTTAAATGCTTTTTGATGGTTGTCTGCCCTGCACTGACATCTTGCCTCTAAAGTGAGATAGAGTTCATTGTCATATTTGCTGAAGGGGAAATGTTTTTTCTTATCATGAATATGTTAGTATTTTAGGGGTTAGAACTGTAGATAACTTTAAAACAGTGTTTTATTTTTAAATGTAATGACAGGCTGAGTTGGTACGCTTGCAGAGATCAAGAGTCAGGTTTCTTTTTGTAGCTTATGACAATTTTATGTTTCCTATGTCTTTCTTAGGACTCCATCATTTTTAAAATCTCGGTGTGCTGATCCACATTGGTTCGATCTCTGGGTTGGGAAGATGGTAGGAGAAGGAAATGGTAACCCACTCCAGTATTCCTGCCTGGAAAATCCCATGGACAGGGGAGACTGGTGTGCCACAGTCTGAAGGGTCCCAAAGAGTTGGACATGAATGGGCATGGACATGTTCACACACAGACACAGACACAGAGACACACACACACAGACACAGACACACACAGACACAGACACGCACACACAGACACACACACACACAGACACACAGACACAGACACACAGACACAGACACACACAGAGACACACACACACAGAGACACACACACACAGACAGACACACTCACACAGACACAGACACACAGACACACACACACAGACACAGACACGCACAGACACAGACACACAGACATACAGACACACAGACATACAGACACAGACACACACAGACACACACACAGACATACACACACAGACAGACACACACACACAGACACACACACACAGACAGACACACACACAGACACAGACACGCACAGACACAGACACACACACACAGACACACACACAGACACACAGACATATACACATACAGACACAGACACACACAGACACACACACACAGAGACAAACACACACAGACACACACACACAGACACACACACAGACAGACACACTCACACACACAGACACACACACTCACACAGAGACACACACACAGAGACACACACACAGACACACACAGACACAGATATACACACACAGACACACACACAGAGACACACAGACACACACACACAGACACACACCCAGAGACACACACACACACACACACCGATCCACATTTCTTTTTTAAAAGAGGAGAGCAAATATAAGTTGAACTGCTTACTGCTCTTTGAGGCCTTCTCTTTGAGCTAGAGCAACAGAAGTATAAGCTACAAAGGACAAGGCAGATGCACTCCATTCAGCAAGAAGCCACAAACAGTTAGAATTTGATCTTCAGGTGAGTCCTGGGTGGCTTGGACAGTGAAGAGCCTGCCTGCAGTGCGGGAGACCCGGGTTCGATCCCTGTGTCAGGATGATCCCCTGGAGAAAGAAATGGCAACCCACTTCAGTATTCTTGCCTGGAGAATCCCATGGAGCCTAGTGGGCTACAGTCTGTAGGGTTGAAAAGAGCTAGACATGACTGAGCATGTGTGTTACATATATACATACACACAACCCAACTATGAATTCTCTGCCAATCCTAACACAAACTTTCCATCTACAGTCCATGGGGTCACAAAGAGTCAGACACGACTGAGTGACTTCTTTCACTGCCACTTTAAATAGAATAATCCAGAAAGGGTAGAGAAGAGATGTCTGCTTAAGGATTTGTAGACACAGGTAAGGGTGTGTACCACGCTGGCACGTGGAGCATGGAACTTGGTCTCCAACGGGAAGAAGTAGGTTTGGAAGCAGGAGGGCCAGCCGTCCACAGGAGGCCACCGGACCTGAAGAGGCGCCTCCTGCCCCCCACCTGCCTCTGTCCAAGCCCAGGGAGGTGCTGAAGACCGAGAGGGTGAGAGGCCTACTGTGAAGACAAACAGCCCCAACACTAGTCAAAGGCAGGCTTCACTCAGGACTCTTGCAAGAACGGCTTCAGTAAGACTGAGCCCGACTCCACACACAGCAAGCACAGTGGCAGATTCATAGTCAAGGGCCGGGGCGAGGGGTCAGGCAATGGAAGAGTATTTAGAGGGGACATCAAGGATAGGGCTTCGGCTCAACTGTAGTGGGATTCTTGCCAAAGGCAGGCCAAGACCTAGACACCAAGCTTGGGGCATGGAGGAACCTGATCAGACATCAAAGGTGGGAGATTCTCCTCAACTGTCTTAGTGGGATTCTTGCTAAAGTTGAGCTTGTGACGGCTGAAGTCAGGTCCCAGGGATGAAGCTTCCTTGAAAGAAAGCTCAGAGGAGCCTGTCTAAAGTTGGGTCAAGGAGAGCCTTTGTGTGTGGTGAATAGCTGAACAGGGAGCAGGGGAGAGGCCGAGCATGGGAGGAGGTCTCCTGTATCCCGCCTCCCCAGCAGATGTCTTCTCGGCCTTGGCTTTGCTCTAGCCCCCTCCTCCAAAACCCACCTCCTGCTTCGGCCCCACAGAGAAGCACGTCCCCATGAGGGGAGTGGGCCTTCGAGGTCCTGGCCTTTGTAGCAGACTCCTGGCTCTATTTCTTTGCAGCAGACCCCTCTGGGCCTCAAGCAGGAGTTCCTGGCCGTGTGGGGCATGGAGACCCTACATGAGCGGCCTTGGGGCCCACCCTCCTCGTAATGCCGGCGTCTCCCTCCCTGGCTCTCCCTGTTTTCACCTGGTCCCCAGGTGAGATGGTGCGGATGCAGTGGTTTCACGCACCTCCCCAGGGTGCGCCATCTCTGAGCCACCGGCTGCTCCTTTCCCTCTGGTAGACAGATCCTGGGGGTCCCTTTCAGGAGCTCCTTCTTTTCTGCTGGAGAGAGTGTGGGCAATTTGAAGTGGAAAGAGATGGGAGTCTGGCAGACACAGCACACCCATGGTGGGACCGCGAGAAGCCCAGGCTGTGTGTGTGTAGGGTGGGGTGGATGGAGAGTGGCTGGTACCCCAGCTCCAGCTGGATGTTCCCAGCTCCCATCACCACACTGCCAGGTGGCTGGTACCTGCTGTGGCCCATTGAAGAGAAGAGGGGATGGGCTGGGATGGCCTGGGCATTCCCCGCAGGGAAATATACTGAGATGTTGCGGGGTGTGTATGTGTGTGCTTAGTTGCCCAGTTGTATCTCTTTGCAACCCCGTGGACTACAGCCTTCCAGGCTCCTCAGTCCATGGGATTCTACAGGCGAGAATACTGGAGTGGGTAGCCATTCCCTTCTCTGGGGGGAGGGGTGTCTTCCAGACACAGGGATCCAACCCACAGCTCCCGCATTGCCAGGCAGATTCTTTGCCATGGAGTCACCTGGTAAGCCCTTTTTGCTTTTTGCCTTAGACAGAGACCTAAGGCACTGAAGGGCTGCAGGGACATGCTTGAGCAAACTTGGGCAAACTCCGGGAGATAGTGAGGGACAGGGCAACCTGGCGTGCTGCAGTCCGTGTGGTCGCAGAGTCAGACGTGATGTAGCAACGGAACAGCAAGGGGCGTGCTGGAGGGGACTCTGAGAGACATGGTGCATTTTAAACTGGAAGTCTCTACCTTTGTAACAGGCAAGCCCAGAAGTCCTTCTGACCATGGCACCCTCATTATTCTTCCTGTGGGTGGGCAGCATTGTGCTCTCCTCAGAGACACACATGGAGCTGAAAACGGGGTGCCTGATCTCACACGGTGAGGGGTGCTGAGGTGCTGGATGGAATCAAGGCTGCTAATGAGCTGACCTCTTAGAAGGGAGATTCTCCTGTGCTCTCCTGGGCTCCAGGTCACGTGTCCTTCACAGCGGGAGAGGGAGGCAGACGAGGATGTCCGTGATGCAACAGGAGGGGCTTTGAAGATGGAAGACCATGAGCCAAGGAGGCTGGTCCAGCCCTAGCAGCTGGAAAAGGCAAGATTCCAGAGAAGGAAGCTGTCCTGCCGAGGGTTTTAGCCCAAGGAGATGCCCAGGCATCTCTGACCTCCAGAATCGTGCAATGACATATTTGTGCTGTTTCAAGGCACTTCATTTGGCGTAATTTGTTATAGTGGCCATAGAAAACAAATGCAGAGCTAAAGTCTTGATTTACTGTAGTTTAAGCGCAAGGAGCCCTGCGTGGCCGGTGGCTCCCTCACCTACCCGTACACGGAGGCTGTGTCAGTCAAGACGCAGACGGTCCTGCCTTCTGTGATCCGGTCTTGGGCTGAAACTGACTCCTGCCAGACCTGGAAATCTGCCTCCTGGCACGACTTGTCACTTCTTGTCTGGCGTTTCTGTACAACGGTTCCCACCCTTCCAGTTGCACGGGGATCAAGCGGTTGGCCCCTGCCGTTCCTGCCCTACGGCACACCCTGAAAGGAACTCAGGATGCAGCTCTGAGCCGAGGGCACAGGGGCTCCTAGGCCTTGAAGATGCACAGCTAAGGGGAGATTCCAGCGCCCCCTCACCCCACCCCACCCCTCGGCCTATCCTTGCATCTCCCCAGGCGTAGAAAAGCTCTAAAGTCCACTCAAGAGTGTCCCTTGTGATTAACCGTCATCTGCTTATTCTTGAACACATGTATTTTGCAGCCGAAAGATGCATATATTTACCAGCTCCTCCCCCTATGTCTTGTAAACAGTTTTTCAGAGCTAACAGCCCTGGACGCAGTCATCAGTAAGGTCCCCAAATAAAACTAAAACTCACTGTTCTTATGTTGCATATATACTTTTTTCAGCCGACATCGCTTTTGCAACTGCTTCTGCTCTCTGATAAGGCAGAGAACAGATGAGAGACAGGTTCCCCGCGGGATGCAGGCAGAGCCTGGAGATATTTGTCACCAGGAGCTCCTGTCTGCCCCATGCAGGTCCCTCTGGGACTCTCAGTCACCACCGGCCTGTGCCACAGGCGGGTCATCAGAATGAGCTCATAAGAGCCAGGGACGTCCTTCACCTGGATGACGGGCTCTGCAGGGGAGTAAGGGATGACCTTGAGGGTGCAAATGAGGCCCGAGGGTGCCATAGGCAAGGGCCGGCCTCGCCTGGAAGCAAAGAAGAAACAAACCTGCTGGAAACAAAAAAGGAGCAAACAGAATAAAAGAAAACCCAGGGAAACTGAGAGAGAAGAGGGTCGTGACAACGGTACTGCTTTTACTGCAGTGAACGGAAGGACAGGAAGCTATCCCAGGTGCCTAGAGCACAGGTGCCCTCTGATGTCAGGACCGAGCCTCTCCCGCGGGGAGTGTCGTGATCTGCTGTGAGTCAACAGTCTCCTGATTTCTGCAATTTCCGGGGCTTCCTGCTTCCACGCAACCCCCGCTAAGGGGAAACAAAAAGGCAAAGGTGTTTGCTCTTTCCATTAAAATGTGTTTAAGTGGGGAAAAAACGCCTTATTTTCTTCCAACAGTGGTCTCATTAACTCTTTTTCTTCATATGACTATAATAGCAATTGCTACAAAGCTCATTATTTTAAAAATGAGGAAAATTTCCAAGAATTATATAGAGGAAAAGGCACAAAAGAATAAATAATCAAGCGTTTGCATGAAGCATATCATTATAAATGTTTTCCCGCAATAGTTACTCCCAGTCAAGAGAGGTATTTAGGAAAACAGATTTGTGGCTGGTCTTGTAGGGTAAGGAAATTAGGGAAGACGAGGTTCGGGAAAAGAACGAGATGGGCACTTTACAGGAACAGATCACCTTTAATGAGGTGGGAAGGGACAGCAGTCAGATTAGTGAGCTGCTGCACTAACCCAAGAAAAGAGTAAGTGTATCTAGGCTAGTGTGTGGAAAGCTACTGTCTTGAGGGGGCCTGTTCTTCTCCAAGGTTGTTCTGAGTAGTTACCTCTTAAACAGCTGGAACAAGGAATTCTGGAGATCGGCTAGAGGCTGGGACAGGCTGGGAACTGGGCGTAATCAAACTTAATGTCCATTTTTTCCCTTCAGGTGAGAAAGTTCTTTGTTTTGCATACAATGGTGGGGAGGGCCTGGAGGGGAGTCTGCACTCCAGGCTGTTTTGAGCGCGTAACTTTCCTTCAGGTCTTACTCCGTGGGGCTTCCTGGTGGCTCAGAGGTAGAGAACCTGCCTGTCAGTGCAGAAGACACAGGAGATGCGAGTTCTATTCCTCGGTTGGGAAGATCCCCTGGAGGAGGAAATGGCAACCCACCCCAGTATTCTCACCTGGGGAATCCCATGGACAGAGGAGCCTGGTGGGCTATGGTCTGTGGTGTCACAGAGAGTCGGACACGTCCGAGCATTCATGAGTGTGAGCACTTACTCTGTGGCTGGGTCAGGCAAGGCCATGGAAGTCTTGCCCCGGGGGTCAGGCTCTGGGAGTGTACTCGGTGGGGAACTGCAGGTGTGAAGCCAGGCAGAGGCGGCAGTAGAGGCCACTTGGGACGGTCCTTGCGGCTGCAGGTGGAGCGTTGGTGATGCTGGAGGCTGGGACTCTGCAGGGACCTGGGAAGAGGTGACGCGGGGAGCTGCCGGGCCGCTGTAGGTGGGCAGAGAGAGTGGCCGCAGACGCCCCTGCGAGGGCACAGTCCCAAGATTCAGCAATTTGGTGAAAGGATCAGCGTGTGAAGAACAGGGAGACACACCCCCGGTTGACGGATTATAAAGGGTGCTGGGAGACAGGCAGCCTTGATGGGCATTTTCCAAGCCAGCTCCTCCTATGTCCCCAAGCAACTCATAAAAGTAGGACAGGTGAGTCCAAAGGGCGGCTGGACTCTGGGGACTCTCAATCTGCACCTCTTCTTTCCTGCTCAGAGCTATGGGAAGGGGCATAAGGAGCAAGGCAGCGGGCGACTGCAGGGCCTGCGCTCCTTCCTGGCGGGCCAGGGAGGGGAGCCGCTGTGCACACAGTGCCAAGGGCTTCCCAGCTGGACCCGCCTGCTCGTGGGGGCATGCCCCCTGTTAGCGTAGGGCCTGTGGAGGTCCAAGGGTCCACACAGTCCTGCTCCAGGAGAAGGTTGGAGAAGGACCGAGGTAAACAGACTCCACACTCAGCCAGGTCCCATTCACCATGGGCAACAATGGGGGGGCAGTAGGTCAGGCCAGTGTAGGGCCTGGTGGAAACCCACCCAGGGAGGGAAGAAGCCCCAAAGGCAAAGGCGGTGAATGCACGCGGCTGTCAATTTGGTATCTTTATGGCAACGGTAAGCAATGCTGGGCAAGACCTTGAACCGAAGGTGTATCGCATCCAAAGAACACGGTCAGGTGAGGGGCCTGACCTCACGGTCAGGTGAGACACCTGGGCACACCACCCAACCGAGGGACAGGGTCAACACCATGGTTATCCCGTGGGCATCCTGCATCCCTGGCGTGAAGGGACAAGAAGGGCATCTCACTCTGTGCTGTCCTTCCCCAGATCCATCAGCCCATTTCCAGGGAGGAAATGTCAGACCAGCCCAGATTGGACATTCCACAGGAAACCTGACCACTCAAGACCGTCGGCGGGGGACCCACCGAGACGCTGAGGAAACGCGGCAGGTCGCTGCGTGGGGGGCCCTGAGTGTGGTCCTGGAACAGAGAGGAGGCGGGGATGGAGAACTGACGGCAACCCATTTAGCCTGGGTTTTAATAATAATAAACTGCGTCTGGGAAGCCCTATTCCCAGGTTGCTCAATGGTAAAGAACCTGCCTGCCAATGCAGGAGACGCAGGTTCCATCACTGGGCTGGGAAGATTTCCTTGGAGGAGGAGATAGCAACCTGCTCCAGTATTCTTGACAGGAAAATGCCATGGACAGAGGAGCCTCTCTGGCTAAAGTCCATGGGGTCACAGAAGGAACCAAACAACAACAACAAATGTACTAAAGCGGATTTTATCCTCTGTATTTTTTTATTTCTTGAGAATTTTCACTAACATGCCATGGCGATGTCAGGGGCTGGCCATGGACTGCTGGGTAAGGGGTACCCAAACTCGGGACCAATTTCTGGCGAGTCTAAAATTATTTAAAAAAAAATAAAACATTTAATACTAAAAACAGTACAGTGTTTAAAGCACTCAACATAGCCTGGCACGAGTAAGAAGCCAATATATATTAGCTGCTCTCAAAACAAAAATATAAAACATATTAAAGAAAAAATATTAAACATTTTAAAACTTAACCTCTTAAAATATTAAGTATGAAAAGTCCCACTTTGGATTGGTTATTAGTCCAGTCTAGTTTTGAGTCAGGCCCCCCTCCCTACCGCAACGTGTTCTTAAGGCTAGGCCAAGGTGTATGTGCTTTATTCTGAAGAATTGGAAGGGCTTCTCTGAACGTTTTGAATGCAGGTGTGGCACATTTCATTTTGGAAAGATAATTCTGGTGGTGGTTCATAGAACAAAGGGTGGTCTATTTAAGGCCACTGAGATAGTTATAATGACACATTGTAAGTATGTGATCTCCAATGGGGGCAGTAAAGTCAGGGCAGAAAAGAGGAAATTGATGGAGAGCTTGTAGGAGGAGCTCACGGGACTTGGTAACCAACTCAATGAGGGAGGAGACGAAAAGCGTGCTTGCCACCCCTACGGATGTATTGACACATCCCCTGGTGTCCTGTGATTAAGCCCACCTTCGGGTACAATCATGGCCTGGCTCCCACTACCATCTGACACCCTTGGGTCCCCAGCAAGGCGGGCAGGGGTGGGGGCCCAGGACCTGCATGCTGCCTCCCCAGTGGGTGTCAAGGGGGCAGAAGGAAACCTGTGAAGTGAGGGAGAGGTTATCACCTGTTCTGGAGGCAGAGTCCAGAAGCTGGACTCCCCCCAGAGAACTGGCGCTGCCTCGAATCCAACCAGGACGTCAGGCCAGACTGGTGAAAATACCTGCTCTCCTGGTGGGTGGCACTCTGTGGAGAGTCTCTGCTCCAGAGTTTCCCAAGGGGGTCAGGAAGGGATGATATTTAATTCAGACCTCCAGAGCCCTAGGGCCAGAGCGCTGGGCTGGAAAGGAAACTAAAGGTGGAGAGAAAGTTGCTTCTCTAGCGTCACTCCCAGGGTAAACCTCCCTTGCTGTTGCTGCTGCTAAGTTGCTTCAGTCGTGTCTGACTCTGTGCGACCCCATAGATGGCAGCCCACCAGTCTCCCCCGTCCCTGGGATTCTCCAGGCAAGAACACTGGAGTGGGTTGCCATTTCCTTCTCCAATGCGTGAAAGTGAAAGGTGAAAGTGAAGTCGCTCAGTCGTGTCTGACTCTTAGCAACCCCATGGACTGCCGCCTACCAGGCTCCTTCGTCCAAGGGATTTTCCAGGCAAGGGTACTGGAGTGGGGTGCCATTGCCTTCTCCAAACCTCCCCTGCAGACAATCAAATGGAAGCAGGTTCTGAACTGAAAAGAGATAAAGGCTACTGAGGTATTTTCCCCACCGTGCAAAACTGAGTCAGGAAGCAGGGTGAAGGGGAAGCATTTAAGCCTGGCATTGGAACCAGCTGTGAGGAGCTACGGAAGCAGAGGAACCAAGGTGGGGTGTCTCTAACAGACTTCCAAGCTGATGATACAGACGGCATTAAATGTTGGCAGTCATCACAGCCACACTGGGCAGAGAGTCTTATGAAAGATTGTATCGGAGAAGTGGTTAGGGTCAAAGCTGGAGGTCTGGGAACTGTCTACCAGCGTGCTCCAGTTTAGAGGCAAAGCACTGAATTTGCATTCGCCTGAGCAAAAAAAAAACAAAAAAACAAAAAAACCCAACAGGCTTTCTCTGATGTTAGTGGTAGGAGGGCAAGCATACCTAAGGGCAGCCCTCGGCCCTCTTTTTCCCATTAAATGTGTCTTCAGCTTTGAGTCCACAGTATAAACAAGGAGTCGGGCAGTTTACTGGGTTTAAATTACCCACTAGGTCTTTTCTGTCTGTGTTTTCGAACAGAAGTCTTTCTCGGTAGCTGTTTTGGGTTTCCTCTCAAATCACCTCATGTTGTCACAGCTCAGCTCAGACAACGGGAAGCTTCTATAGAGCTGCAAGGATTCCTCTGCATCTTTTCAGTGCAGATTTAGAAAAGCCTGATTCAGGGCTATTACAGTCGCTTACAGAGCCAGTCTAATTCACCTTGAAGAAAAGATTTAGACAGAGTTGTTAAATGAGCTCAGCCAAAGCAGAATGATCCAAAAAGGAAGGAAAAAAAAAAAAAAATCACAGCCCCTCTCTGTGTGCTCAATATAAAGGCTAAACACACAGTTTGAAGGGAAAGGGCAGATTGGGCTTGTTTCTTTCTGCCCAAGTGCACACAGCATCTTGTGTCTGAATCCACGTGGACTGTAGAGAATGGGACATGCAAATCCACCTTCCTGCGCCAACACTGGTAAAGGGATCGTTTCTGGGAGGAAATCTATACACACCAGGAGCCCAACATCTGTATCCAGAGGCTGCCCCCTACAGACAGCCTGAGCCCAGCTGGCAGAAAGCGCAAGTTCTGCACGTTGCTTCCTCTGTTCCCTGAAAAGCAGGGGGAGAGCTATCTCACAATTAAGGCACAGCCTTGATACACGGTGCTGCGTTCCCTGCAAGGACCAGTGGCGGAGACTTCCTGTCTGGTGTGTGGATTTTGCTGAGGAGCGACCACCTTGAGCCCCGCAGGATCCCACCTAGGACCACGCTCACGCTGATTTCAACCTCACACCCTGGTCCGAGGCAGTAGGAAAAAAGCAGGCATCTCAGGTCACCTTTGGGCTAGCTCTGGACACTTGCTCTTCTTTTATCCCATAAAGGGCCTTCTGTACCTTCCTCTCCTCAGCGCCTGCTGCCTTCTGTCTGCAACTGTTCAACTGTGGGATCAACTGCTGAGCTGTTGGCTGCAGGGATCAGGTGCACACTGAGTGGCGTTGTATGCACAAATAGTCTGAGGAGTCCCTTCTGGGCACCGCTCAGATGATGTAGACACACTCGTGCAAGCTCGATGCACCCACACGCCCTGATGCTAGGAAAGACTGAGGGCAGGAGAAGGGGGCGACAGATGATGAGATGGTTGGATGGCATCACTGACTCAACGGACGTGAATTTGAGCAAGCTCCAGGAGACAGTGCAGGACAGAGGAGCCTGGTGTGCTGCAGGCCATGGGGTCGCAAAGAGTCGGACAGGACTTGGCAACCGAGCAGCAACCACAACGTGCACACTAGACCCAGCCTGTGTGCAGTCCAGCTCCTGGCCAGTGTGTCCCAGGACAGCAGAGGAGTTTGGTGAAGGCTCTTCGGTCACTGGGGGCCCTGGTGGGCAGCCTCGTTGGAACAGAGAGGAGCCGCCGAGGGGCCAGGCGTGAAGAGGACCCACTGCGCATGCTGCCTCCAGGATGCTCTGGGGCTGGTCTCCTTCCAGGCTCCTCTCAGCACTCAGGGCAATGGCAGAGAGTGGGGTGGGGGCTGGGTCAGACCTGGGCTGACTCGCCCTTCCTGTCTCCTGCAGCCCTTCCAAATTGAAGATGATGAGTAGGAGGAGGGGGCGGGGCGATGTCTCTCCCCCCTCCCTGGGCGGGGGCTCTGCTCCAGGGAATCTCAGGGTCCTGCCTGCAGAGGTCAGATTTGCAGGATCAAGTTTAGAAGAAACGGCCTCTGAGCCAATTAGCACTTCTGGCTGTGGCCTTGTTTGTAATTTATCTGTGTGCCCCGCTGCTTTCTCTTCCTGGGCCTCGTAGGATCAATTATCACATTTCTCCTGGTCCTGAGAAAATCACCGCTGACTAAAGGAAGTGGAGGCCCCGGCCTGAATCCGTACACACCTTTAATGAAACGCGTTCAAAAGCTTTTTGAGTATTTCACAGCATTACAGGGAAAAAGCAGTAAGAGCAACTCAGCATCAGCAGTTTCCTGGGATTTGGGTCTATGTTAAGCTGCTGTTAAAAATAGTTAATTGTTCTGACATAGTTTTTAAATTTTCACTAGATAGTAATATATCCAAATGGAACCTAAATCAATCATTTTACTTTATTTTGCTAAAAACGATTTTTTTGGGTAGTTTTTCCTGGATATGTGTAAGTCACTGAATATGTAAATGATGGACATTCATTAATTCTTAACGAGAGAAAGTGCAATTTTGTTAAAAATAAACCCCTCTGAGTTTTGGAACATAGAAAAAAAGACTTAAAACCTGATACATATATTGATTAGACATTAGTTCTTTCTAAACATGAAATAAACCTTCAAGAGTTCATGCTAGACGATAATTAGAGATGCTCCAAATTATATAAAGATATCTGGTTCAGTATTTTTAAAAAGAAAACTTTAGAAACAATTTGTAGACCTCCCAGGACCCTGGTTTAGTAAATGGCAGTGCAATAGATACTCATTAAAAACCACCTTGTAAGAGAAACAATGCTGTGGACAAACAGATGAGTTCACTAAGTTAAAGCAGGCGGCGTTCACCTTACAATGTGAAGCTTGTACGGAAAACGTATATACAACCAAGGGAGAGAGGGTACCTGCAATTTTTAAAAGGTGCTTGTTCTGGGGTCATTTAATGATCGATCATTTTCATTTTTCTTCCCTGCACTTTCTTAATCTTCCCCAAGTCTACATACACTGACTCAATGGACATGAATCTGAGCAAAGTCCAGGAGAAGGACAGAGGAGCCTGGCCTGCTGCAGTCCCATGGGGTCACAGAGAGTTGAACACAATTTGATGACTGAATAACAACAATAACGAAAAAATACACACTAAAGTTGGCTGGCAAAATATAATACAAATTAAGCAAATATTACGTTTCTTTATATATAGTATTATTTGCTAAACAGCTTTATAGGATACTGTTGACATTCATCATACCGTATCTATTTAAAGTGTACAGCTTGGTGCAGTTTTGACGTGTGAATACACTTGTAAAATCGTGACCATAATCGAGATAACGAACCTACTGTTGAATTTCCTCACGCCCTGTGGCGGTCTGCCCTCCAGACCCTCCCAGCCCCCGCCCTGCTCCTTGCATCTAGGCAACCGTTCGTCTACTTCCTGTCCTCTGTCATCTTCAATCAGCTTGTATTTTTCAGTGGTGTGTGCACTTCTTTGGTTCTTTCTTTCACCCTATACAATTATTTTGAGATTATTCCAAGTTGTGATATATTTCAAAGGTCATCCTTTTTCTTTGCTCAGCAGTATCTCATTGTAGAAAGAAATGGCAACCCATTCCAGTAATCTTGCCTGGGAGATCCCATGGACAGAGGAGCCTGGCTTCTACTGTCCATGGGGTCGCATAGACTGGGACACAACTGAAGCTAAATAGACAACGGCAACAACAGGACTTTGTTGTGTGGACCCACAGCTTGTGCTTCCTCTCACCTGTTGGTGGGCATTTGCATTGCTTCCAGTGTTTGTCCATTTAAAAAGGAACCGGGATCAGACTTCTGGAGTCTGGTGGCAAAGGGGTATTTCTTGAGATTATTTTGACCCACTAGACTTTAAGACCAATGTCTTAAAGTCACTAATGTCAATAGCGTTCTCCTTGTGAAGGAAAGCTTCAGCGCTGGGCGCGGCTTATGAAGAAACACCTCGTGTAACACAGCGAGCTCTACTCAGTACCCTGCTGCTCACTGGGTTGCCTGCCTTGTGTGTTAAGTCTCTTCAGTTGTGTCTGACTCCTCGCGACCCCATGGACTGCAGCCCGCCAGGCTCCCCTGTCCCTGGGATTCTCCAGGCAAGAACACTGGAGGGGGCTGCCAGTTCCTTCTCCAGTGCATGAAAGTGAAACGTGAAAGTGAAGTTGCTCAGTCGTGTCTGACTCCTCGTGACCCCATGGACTGTAGCCCGCCAGGCTCCTCTGTCCATGGGATTCTCCAGGCAAGAACACTGGAGGGGGCTGCCATTTCCTTCTCCAGGGGATCTTCCTGACTCAGGGATCGAACTCTTGCCTCCTGCATCGGCAGGGGTGTTCTTTACCACTAGCGTCACCTGGGAAGCCCTACAAAAGAGAGGACGTACACATTCGGTGATTTGATCCTTTCAAATTAGAACACTTTCTGTAGTTCACGGTTTTTGAGAAACAAGGGTTCAGGAGAAGCAGCGAGGCTCTTAGGTGGGATCAGAGGGCAAGGACCCATGAGATCTCGGACGCCCGGAAGCGGTGGGTCTTTCTACCTGAACCAGACTAGTGTCCCTGCTGGGTGGTTACTCCAACAGCAGAGGAAGCTGGACCAGGGAGAAGCTGACTGTTGTGGAGGGAGCGATGGGGTGAAAGGTGGCGTCCAGGGTACCTGGAGGAGCAGAAGATCATCAATGCTCGTGAGTCCAAACTCTGATGCTGCTGTGTGGTCGCCCACGGAGCATCCTTTCCCATAGTAACGTTTTAGGGCACAGTCATTTCCAAGGACAGAGCGGGACCCCTTGGAATGCCATGTGTCCTCTTCACTGGGTGGTTTGGACTGGTGTTTCTGGAGAGCAGAACCTCCTCCCGAGGGCTTCCACGCCAAGCTCACCTGAGTATGTGTTACACTCTTGGCTCATCTGTGCAGCTTCCACTTCACGTCCTTTTAATTTCTAGAGAAAATTTTGCTAAAATATATCTTATGTCTCAGTGCATACATTAGAAAGTAGACCAGAAACAGTCATACCATATCATTGATTACTTTAAAATTAGAATAAGTTCATCATGTCTTCGTTTAACACACAGTAATAAACAAATTGTGATTCTTAAGCACTCAATAAGTGTAATCACTCATGTGTAATTGGATATATACATTTTTAAAACCTTTAAATTTACCATTATTAGAATTATTGTTTAATTTAATACTGTTAATCAGTAAAGCTGGTTAACAATGCTGTGATAGTTTCAGGTGAACAGCAACGGGACTCTGCCGTACGTACACATGTATCCATTCTCCCCTTAATTCCCCTCCCATCCAGGCAGCCACATGGCGTTGAGCAGATTTCCCTTTGCTACACAGTAGGTCAAGTCCAGTTTATTAGCCTCATTTTTTTTTACTGGCCCTTAATGGTCATGTGTTAGGTTCCCCGGTGGAAATGTCTGTGAGTCAAGTGGGGTGTTTTGAGAAAGAAGAGGACAGTTGATGTTACTGCAGGCCCACCACCACAGGGATGTGCATTTGCTCTTGGGTTTCCTCTTTATAATACAGGGAGTGGCTGTTCTGAGCCCGTTTTACACATGCAGACACTGAGGCACAGAGTGCTGGGTAAGCAATGTGCCTGAGTTCACAGAGGCGCCCAGTGGAGGAGACTGCAGTCAAATCCAGGTCTATTGTACTCTAAGCCAGTGTTTTCATTTGAAGAAACAAGCACTGCTTGAACACTGACTACGTATCAGGCGCTGTTTAAGGTGCTGGAAATATAACAAAGAACAGAACAGGTTAAAATTTCTGCTCTCATGGAGCTTCCTCTCTGGTGGGTGAGACAGACATTAAACAAAATAAACAGCGTATGTAGCACAAAGTTGGGAAGGATGGTGGGAAAACATGGACAACGGCTGCAGTTTTAGGAGAGGTGGTTAAGGAATGAGGACAAGATGTGTGGCCGTCCAGGAGAAGAGCTGTCCAGGCAGAGGGCATAGCAGGTGTGAAGGCCCTGCGGTGGACGTGCTTTACGGGAGTGTCCCTGGTGTTTAAGAAAGAGTCTCAGTATGTTAGCCTGAGAGAGACTTTTTACACATGGGGTTCCCTCAAGGACTTCTTAAATGACAGGATGAGACTATATTAAAGGTGCATTAAAATATAAATAAAATTTTAAAAAGGATCAATGATGGTTTAAAAAGAACTAAATGTAGTACTGTTCCAGTACTGTAATAGTGTGTAAAATTTTAGCGCATTAAATAATTAATTCAGAACAAGTATGTATATGACCACAGTATATTTTCATATTTAGGTGTACAGATACAAATCCTTCTTGAAGAGACAAGTCTTTGGAATTTTAAAACACAATTTTTTTTTTGTACCTGCAGTATAAGCTTTCTGTTTTCATTATAATTTCAGCCAAGTGACATTTAGCAAACCCCCAGGGAAATGTCTGCACATTATGTTGGCACGTTTGACTCTGCTTTCTCACTTAGTTGATATGGCAGACCAAGAGAAAGACCTAGACTCTAGACTGAAGTCTGACCCGTCCACTTTGCTGTGCTGAGCCCAGGTCAGTGGGGCTCGCCCGCAGGAAAGGGCAATACCTTCCTCCCTGCCACGGTTATCCCAGTGATCTGCCTCCGTTTTGCATGGATCTTTGGGCTTCATCTAAGAGCTGGGAGTAGGAAAAAACAGCCGCAATGGGACTGATCAGACCACGTCTGCGTGCACCCCAGGAGGGAGGAGAGGCTTGTGAACAGCTGTGCAGAACAGGACGGCAGATAAGGGCGGCTGACCCGCCAGTGGTGACAGGGCGGGGGTGGCAGGAGGTGGGAGACAGGTTGTGGTGCCCCCTGGGGAGAGATGCGTTTCTGTTTGGAACTGAAAAGTGAACATGGGACAAAAGTGAGAAGAGCCACTGACACACGGGGACATTTCAAGTTGCTCAGAAGGGTGAGGAGCATCAAGTGCTTTGTGTGTCTGTGTATGTGAGTGTATGTGTGTGTTTGTGTGTGTGTGAGGGTGTATATGTGTGTATGTGTGTATGTGTGTGTGAGTGCATGTGTGTGTTTGTGTGTGTGTGAGGGTGTATATGTGTGTATGTGTGTGTATGTGTGTGTGAGTGCATGTGTGTGAGTGCATGTGTGTGTTTGTGTGAGTGTGTGTGTGTGAGTATATGTGTTTCTGTATGTGTATGTGTATAAAGTACAGAAAGAAGTGGGCGCAGAACAGCTCGTGTAGGACCTCAGTATTGTTCTGCGTTTTCCAGGCTTCTCTTGTGAGCGCTGCGGAAGACAACGATGTTCATGTGAAATGGCATGTCTCCTTTGGAAGGCCCATTATGTGGAAAAAGCAAACAGTTCAATAGATTATGCTACGCAGAAATTAAATAAAGCACAATACTGGACTCTACGTTATTTGGTGTACTTATATGTGCTGAAATATAAAATCATGGGCTAGAAGGACAAACTCCTCTGAAAAGGGGGAGATGACAGGGACCCAGAATTTATTAAAATCTGTGAAGGCAAAATGAGAAATAGTTGTTGATTTGAGTGGTGCATACATGGGTAATTGTTATTGTTATTTTTCTGAATTGTAAAACTTTTCAAGAAAAAAAAAAAGGACATTGGTATTCCTGTAACTTTCAGCTGGGAAGAGGACTGGACTGGGAGGATCCAGATGGTAGCTAGAGATTAAGGGGGCCCTGACAGCAGGCAGAAAGAGGTGCACCCTGGAAATAGCAGGATGAGCTTATCATGGTTGGTGATGACAGGGTGGAGGGAGAGAGGGAAAAGGTTTAGAGGCACCTCAGTTTTAAAAATTTTAATTGTATTATTATTTGTAATGTTTCATTTATTTTTTTAATGGTGGAAAATTGTCTTACAGTTTTGTGTTGGTTTCTGCCCTATAACAACACGAATCAGTCAAAAGTATACATATGTCCCTTCCCTCCTGAGCCTCCCTTGCCTGCTGCACCATCTTACCCCTCTAGGTCACCACAGAGAGCCAGGCTGGGTTCCCTGTGTGATTTAGCAACTTCCCAGTAGCTGTCTGCTTTACACACTTTATCTTGGGTGATGGGTCATGGAGCAATTCTGCATGGAGAATGAGGGAGCCTGAGCTGAGAAGTAATGACCCAATCTTCAAAGAGCCAAGTGTCTATAAGACTTCTGGGTGGGGACGTCTGGTAAGTTACCAGGCGAAGAATTCAGGAGGCCAGGAGAGCTGCGGACCAGACGCTTAGGTTCAAGAGCCTGAAGAAAGGGGAACATTTTCCAGCAACAGTGGACAGAGGAGAAAATGGTTTTGGAGACTTCTTAGCAGACAACCAGGTCTTTGATGGAAGGAGAGGGGAAACAGGTGATGACTATCGCAGAAACTGCTGTGTTTATAGGTTGCTTAGTTGATTTCCCATAACAACTCTTTGGGGCTGTGGTCCCACTTTACAGAGGAAGATGAGGGTCATTTGTCCATAGTCATCCCAGGAACACGGGTGGCCTGGCTCCGGGTGGTGGCACTCACAGGGACAGTGGGAATGGCTGAGTCCAGAAGGAAGAGGAGTCTTCTTGCTTTCCCCCGCCACCCACACTCTTTTCTAATAGAGCTTTTGTTCTCTGCGGTGTGAACACTTGACTTCAGAGAATGTCAGCTGGCGACTTCCCGAATTTCAAACGCCAGGAAGTGTATTTATGCCTTCTGATTTTGATATCACATTAAGTGTTGTCACTGGCTCTTCCATGTATGTGATGCTGCACCCTTACTTTACAGCTGCTGCATAGAGAAGGGCCCAGGCACTGCGGGCACTGAGTCTTCACCTACCGTGAAATCACGGGGGTTCCAAAGAGAACTTTCTCAAGCTTGCTCCATCAAGTGTGTGCATGCGCACACATGCACACACACATATTCAAGAAGTGCTAACTCACACAGCCTACTGAATTCTAGATAAACATGTTTTCTGGAAGCACACTCCTTGCATTATTGGAATACAATACACTGGGGTGGTGGGAGTACATTGGAATGAACATTGGTGCTGACCTAGGATGAGAGAAGAGGGGTCAAAGCAGCAGCATCTTCTCCATGTAAGATCAGATATATCCCCCCATCCTTCCTCAGTTCATTAAATTGTTAAGGTAATAAAAACTCAATAGCCTTGTTGACCAAAATTTGTCAAGACGGAGCTTATTTTTGTGATGTTTAATGTAAATTCTCTTGGTTTAAAATGGGTTATTAACTCTCTTTTCCCCATTACTGTATAAGAAAATGGCACTTTCGGCTACATTATAAATGTTAATAGCAGGAGAGATCATTTAAACAAAAAAGCAAGCAGAAGGGAAATTGTGAGCAGAATGATTTTAATTTTGACTTGAGTTCCATTTGAGTCCTTGTTATTTCATTCTAATTAGGGGAGGAAGGAGTTTTGAATTTAGACAGTCTGTATTTCCTTCAGTAATTTCAGCTATTTCTAATCAATTTCGCTTGCAGCTCAATGTTGAGTACAGAGTATTAAATTCTGTATGTGATCCTGTCTTGCTATTTTCTGCATTTATATAGTAAACATCTTAAGAAATAAAGAGAAGTGTGAAAGATGGAAATATAATTTCTATTCTTTGAGATTAGAATTTCATTACTTATACAGAAGCACTGTTTTAGCAGTCATTTCTGAGTACTCCTTTAAATGAGATCGAAGTGTATCACATTTAAAACAGATATTTAAAAATGATAACTATAAGAGTATCGTGGTACCATTTTAAAAATTAAGAAGGAGAACAGGTCCTAGAATGAACCACTACCCATCTATTCTGTCTTTAAGTGACTTTGAGACTGTTGAAGTTCTCTTCCCTTATATAGACTCCATCTTCTTCCAAGTTGTTTGGCAGTGGGTTGAATGATTTAGATGAGGAGAAGTCCTATCTGAAATTTTAATCCGTAGAGACCAAAAGCTTCCCCATTTGATAAATTGATGATTGAGCATGTGCTCGACATTACTCAGTCCATCAATGCGAAAGCTAATCCCAGGTGAAGATCATTTCTGCTGTCCAACAGCAAAAGAGGGCTAGGCTGAGAAAGCCTGGATGAGGAGCAGGCATCACGGGATGGCTGGGCTCTGCTTACGGCCAATGACCAAGGAACAGAAGGTCCCCAGCAGGCAGCACCACCTCTTGGCACTTTGAAGACAGGTATCCTGACACCTCACTGAGAATGGGAAGACACTTGAACTGACATTATATTGAGTTGGCCAAAAAGTTCGTTTGGCTCTTTCTATAATATCTCATGGAAAAACCCAAACAAAGATTTTGGCCAAACCAGTATTCTTTTCTATCTCTGCACAACAGGGATTGTAAGTAGCTTTAGGGGGGAAAAAAAGCAATGACATTCTTTATAACTTGAGAGTTGAAGGTTTTATATGGCCTATGGGTCATTTAGATGAGAAAGTCTTCACAGGTTGACCAGATGTCCATCTGTTTCTAATGGAGTTGTACATAAGCAGACCCTCTTAAGGTGCTTGATAAAAATCAATTCTTACCTTGTACGTTACTGACCACCATCACCCTGTTAGTCACTCAAGTAGGAGCCTTTGTTCCTTTTGCTCCTGAAAGCAATCCATTGTGCAGCTTACAAATGGCTAGATTCGCTTTTCCCTTTTTTCTCTTCTTCAGCTGCTACAGTTACTAAAGAATGTTTGCTTTAAATCCTTTAATTGACACCTCTGGAATTCAGGACACTGATAGGCTGTAAAAGACACTCACATTCTTATGTGGTCCCCTTCCACGTGACTGGTGTTATTATGTGGCCAGCTATGGCCAGCAGAGCCTCATCAGGGTTTGGGGTGGTCAGTTACGCATTCCTTGGTACAGAAAACGCCTTCCCTTTTTTCTGTCTTCTCTCTCACCCCACTGTGCTTTGCAACAAGCCTACCTGCACGTCACCTTCTCTTACTCCTCTGTGGACGCCCCGCTTCTCCAATCAGAAGAATGCTCACCATTCCCTGTACAGTAAGTCCCCTGCATTAAAAGTTCGAAGATGCAAACACTCCCTTGTAACCCAGCTGTTGTATTTCTGCACTTTCCAAGGTGCTGTACCGTTGGGATTAAAAACGCTCCCTTCGTTTTTTGTGTTTGTTCTTTAATGTACTATTTTTGTGAAAAATACTATAACCTTATTACAGTACAGTACTGTATAGCCCATTGTGTTAGCTGGGTATCTAGGTTAACTTGGTTGGATTTACAAATGCACTCTCTAAACAGAACTTGTTTGTAGGTAGGAGACTTACTGTGCAACCATTTGGCTCCTGCTATTTTTCTTCTGCTTGCTGTGGCTTCTGAATTATCAGTCAGTGTCTCCTATGAACCAGTTCATCTCCCAGAGCCTTAGTTTCATGAACTCCCTAGGCTGGCCTGCTTTGCTCCGGAGCCCGGGGGCACCTTCTTGCTTATCACTGGCTCTCCCCTCTCTGCTCCTGCTCTGTGGATTGCTAGCTCCCAGACTGTCATTCTGTGTCCTCACAAGGCCTGGCATACACTGAATGCATGTCTCTTGAGCTGAATTTCTTAAGTTGTAAACCACAGAACACAGTGCTCTTATAAGTACAAGCGTCTCAGTGAGCAGGAGAAACCAACAGGCCACATAGGGAAGTACCAGCAGAACTGGCATTATGTAAGGCAGAAAACAAGGAGCAAAGGAACAATGTAATAACGGTCTCCACATATTGCCAAACCCTCTGTAACACTGGTGCTTAACAAATGTGATTGACACTGGGCTTATGAGTTTCCTAATTTTTAAAACATAGAAGTGCAATGTTTTCAAAGACACGATTAAATTCTGCAAAGTATTTCCAAAGGGTAAAGAGATATATTTAGACAGTCAGATAGGCAAGTAGGTAGGTAAGTAGATAGATGGATGTAAAGATAATAGATGGATAGATTCTTAGTATAGCTTCTTGAACACTACAATTTGGAGAACTAGAGTTAAAGGCTGAATGAAAAACAAATTAAGCTTTGCACATGAAGAATGAGGGCTGTGCAGGCATTTCTTTGGTGGTCCAGGGGTTAAGAATCTGTCCAATGCAGGGGGCGTGGGTTTGATCCCTGGTCTGGGAGCTGAGATCCCCGGAACCAAGGGGCAAGTAAACCAGCACACCAGTACTGAGCCCGCATACTGCAACTAAGACCCAATGCAGTCGAAAATAAACAGTTGTTTGTTTAAAAGTATTGCTGGAAAACTAAAGATATTAAACACACACACATATATATAAGGATGAGGGCTGTGCAGTATTATTTCCCAGTCCAGGACACTCAACACTAAAAGGCAGATTTTTCTGAAAGGTGCTCCAATGAGCTGAGACTTCACTCTGCAGCAGGAACTCTCTACTTGGTTTTGTTCAGTCTGGGGCCTGGGCTGTGGGTGTTATTTCTGGTGTAATAAGCCACATGGTCCAGGATGACTTGTGAGTATGTTGGTGTCAAAGTAATATTGTTTTGGAAGCCTCTAATTGTTCAATCTCTGTGCTTTGCAGCAATATAGAATTTCATGGAAAACAAAATAGAGGCTGCATAAGGACCCCAGTATAGCAGAAAGCAAAGAGGAACTAAAGAGCCTCTTGATGAAACTGAGAGTGAAAAACTGGCTTAAAACTGAATATTCAAAAAACGAAGATCATGGCATCTGGTCCCATCACTTCATGGCAAATAGATGAGGAAACAATGGAAACAGTGACAGATTTTATTTTCCTGGGCTCCAAAAATCACTGCATATGGTGACTGCAGTGATGAAATTAAAAGACACTTGCTCCTTGGAAGAAAAGCTATGACAAATCTAGACAGCATATTAAAAGGCAGAGACATTACCTTGCTGACAAGGTCCATCTTGTTAAAGCCATGGCTTTTCCAGTAGTCATGTATGGATGTGAGAGTTGGACTGTAAAGAGAGTTGAGCACCGAAGAACTGATGCTTTTGAACTGTGGTGTTAGAGAAGACTCTTGAGAGTCCCTTGAACTGCAAGGAAATCAAACCAGTTAATCCTAAAGGAAATCAGTCCTGAATGTTCATTGGAAGGACTGATCCTGAAGTTGTCACTCTAATCCTTTGGCCATCTGATGCAAAGAGATGACTCATTGGAAAAGACCCGACTCATTGGAAAAGACCCAGATGCTGGGAAAGATTGAAGGTGGGAGGAGGAGGGGACGACAGAGGATGAGACGGTTGGAGGGTATCATCAACTCGATGGACATGAGTTTGAGCAAGCTCCAGGAGTTGGTGATAGACAGGGAAGCCTGGCTTGCTGCAATCCATGGGGTTTGAAAGAGTCAGACACAACTGAGTGACTGAACTGAAGGACCCCAGTGGGGCTTCCCAGGTGCCGCTAGTGGTAAAGAACTCACATGCCAATGCAGGAGTTGTAACAGACTCAGGTTTGATCCCTGGGTCAGGAAGATTCCCTGGAGGAGGACATGGCAACCCACTCCAAGATTCTTGCCTGGAGAATCCCATGGACTGAGGGCTCTGGCAAGCTACAGTCCTTAGGGTTGAACAGAGTTGGATATGACTGAAGCAACTTAGCACACACAACTTAGTCCACACACAAGAAGGACTTCTGGAGAAGAAAATGGCAACCCACTCCAGCATTCCTGCCTGGGAAGTCCCATGGACAGAGGAGCCTGCCGGGGTACAGTCCATGGGGTCGCAAAGAGTCAGACACGGCTGAGCGACTAACACAACAGACAAACAACAAGGACCCCAGTGGCAGAGAATGCCGCAGCCCATCACTCTCTGTTCACGCCACGGAGTCTGCTTCCCCAGCCCTCTGTCATCACATGACTGTGCAACGTCAGTCTGAACACCTGAGTCTCTTCCTCCCCTCAGTTCAGTTCAGTTCAGTCTCTCAGTCGTGTCTGGCTCTTTGTGACCCCATGGACTGCAGCACTCCAGGCCTCCCTGTCCATCACCAACTCCCAGAGTTTACTCAAACTCATGTCCATTGAGTCAATGATGCCATTCAGCCACCTCATCCTCTGTCATCCCCTTCTTTTCCTCCCTTCAATCTTTCCCAACATCAGGGCCTTTTCAAATGAGTCAGCTCTTCACATCAGGTGGCCAAAGGATTGGAATTTCAGCTTCAACATCAGTCTTTCCAACGAACATTCAGGACTGATTTCCTTTAGTATGGACAGGTTGGATCTCCTTGCAGTTCAAGGGACTCTCAAGAGTCTTCTCCAACACCACGGTACAAAAGCATCAATTCTTTGGCACTCAGCTTTCAAATTTGCCAGCAAATTTGGAAATCTCAGCAGTGGTCACAGGACTGGAAAAGGTCAGTTTTCATTCCAATCCCTAAGAAAGGCAATGACAAAGAATGCTCAAACTACTGCAAGTTGAACTTATCTCACACGCTAGTAAAGTAATGCTCAAAATTCTCCAAGCCAGGCTTCAACATTACGTGAACTGTGAACTTCCAGATGTTCAAGTTGGTTTTAGAAAAGGCAGAGGAACCAGAGATCAAATTGCCAACATCCACTGGATCAGCGAAAAAGCAAGAGAGTTCCAGAAAAACATCTATTCCTGCTTTATTGACTATGCCAAAACCTTTGACTGTGTGGATCACAATAAACTGTGGACAATTCTGAAAGAGATGAGGATACCAGACCACCTGACCTGCCTCCTGAGAAACCTACATGCAGGTCAGGAAGCAACAGAACTGGACATGGAACAACAGACTGGTTCCAAACAGGAAAAGGAGTGAGTCAAGGCTGTATATTGTCACCCTGCTTATTTAACTTATATGCAGAGTACATCATGAAAAACGCTGGGCTGAAAGAAGCACAGGCTGGAATCAAGATTGCCGGGAGAAGTATCAATAACCTCCGATATGCAGATGATACCACTCTTATGGCAGAAAGTGAAGAAGAACTAAAGAGCCTCTTGAACGTGAAAGAGGAGAGTGAAAAAGTTGGCCTAAAGCTCAACCTTCAGAAAACGAAGATCGTGGCATCTGGTCCCATCACTTCATGGGAAATAGATGGGGAAACAGTGGAAACAGTGTCAGACTTTATTTTGGGGGGGCTCCAAAATCACTGCAGATGGTGATTGCAGCCATGAAATAAAAAGATGTTTACTCCTTGGAAGGAAAGTTATGACCAACCTAGACAGTGTATTAAAAAGCAGAGGCATTACTTTGCCAACAAAGGTCCATCTAGTCAAGGCTATGGTTTTCCAGTGGTCATGTGTGGATGTGAGAGTTGGATGTGAAGAAAGTTGAGAGCCAAAGAATTGATGCTTCCTCCCCTACAGCTTATCTAACTGGGGCCTTTCCTCTGCCCTTGCCCCTGGCAAGGATTTTAGTTTCAAAAGGATTTTTAGATTAGGTAAGAAAGGAAGTACAGAGATACTAACTACTCTTAAAACTTCTATATCGATTTGTAAAACAAATTTCCAGCAAAACCCTTTATCAATGACGGTTTTAATGAGCATGTAATTCCAGAAGACACAAAACAGTTTTATTTAGCATTATGAAATTACGAGGCATTCCCCTGATTATTATTTCTTTGCCGTTATTAAGCAGATTAAAGCATGCCTCTGTGAATTGAGGAGATGGGAGAAATTCATGAGGAGATGGAATGGACTTTTAATAGGATTTTGAAGTCAAACAGCATTAAGATCTTCAAGGAAATAAGAAGAGCTAAGGGGTTTAACATATGAAATGGTTTAAGTCACCTTCAAGGTTGAGAGCCCCATAGACCTAAGTGGATTATTTCTCCTTCAATGTTCATCCCACAGCGAATTCCAAAATGCTTTTCCATTTTACTCAATTACTGCATACTTTTAAAATACGTTAAAATAAGTGGGTTGGAATGGCTTTCCAATTAGCTCACCAGACCTTCCTCGATTAGACCAGGATCCAGAGGCCCCGACACTCCAGCTGGGATCGCTGCTAATCAAAGGGTAAATAAAAGATTTCTCAGAAAATCACACTACAATCCAATACCTGTAAATAGTCATTGTTCTATCAGTGTTTATAACATTATAAAAATGTTATCAAAGCAGATAAAACAGTTGTTTTAGGTGCCTTGTATCTTCCGTTTTGGAGAAGGAATAAAGACAGTGTACTATCACTGCTATGTTTAAAGTGGAGACCCAACCAATAATGACCTAGGACATGAGCCTCTGCTCAATACTACGTGGCAGCATGGATGGGAGCGGCGTCGGTGGGTGAATGGATACATCTGTATGCATGGTGAGACCCTTTGCCATCCACTTAAAAAAAATAAAAATCTTGTGGGGGTTCCCTGGTGGTCCGGTGGTTAGGACTCAAGATTTCCACTGCAGAGGGCGGGCTTCAATCCCTGGTCAGGAAAGTGAGGTGTCAAAAGCCACGCAGCCAAAAAAGAGGAAAGGAAAGAACAAGAAATTGCGCTGAAGCCTTGGTCCTCACTGCTCCTGGACAGCCTCACAGCCACGCCCAGCTTGACAGCATCTCTAAGCAGGAATCCGCCTCGCTGGTTCAGATGACAAGCCTCATCTGTCCACTCCCACGTAAACACACGTTCTGGAGACATGTATAGGATGTGGGATCTGACGGCCCTGGACACAGAGCTCACCCTGCAGTGTGAGCACATGGTGGGGGTTCCCCTGGACCCATTCAGCACTGTCACAGGCTGGTAGGAAGCCGCTGCTACGGGCTGAAGCCCCACGTGCTCTTACCTGGAGAATCCCGTGGACAGAGGAGCCTGGTGGGCTACAGTCCATGGGGTTGCGGAGTTGGACATGACTGAGAGACTAACACACACATACACACACACACACACGTGCTCTCTGTAGGTTTTCATATGCGACGTCTCCTCTGTCTGGAACACAACTGCCTCCCATCTCTACCTGCCATAAACAGCCCACCCTCAATGCTACATCCTTGGGGCAGCCCTGTCACTAAGCCCTGGAAACCTGAGTGAGACACCCTCCCACACGCTCTCATTGCAGCTGGGCCTCTCCAGTCCTGCTTGTTCCATCACCTTGGGCATCTTCACCAGCCCTATGATTAGTGTCCTGGAGCAGGACTGATGTATCCATAGAGATCACAGCAGAGCTCTGTGCGGTCAGGCCCATAGCCGAGAATCAGGGGTGGCATCAGAGCCCTTGGAATACGGCTGGTGTGGCCGAAAGACGGCCTTTTCACTTGAAGCGAAAGGCACCGCAAATGCAAAATGCACCCGGGGCAAGACCTAGACCAGAAAGAGGTACGCATGATACTCATCAAGTCTACTATCACATGCTGAAGTGGCTGTATGCTGGATATAGTGGGTTAAATAAAGTATATCAAAATAATTTGCTTGTTTTAAATGTCTAATGTGACTACTAGAAAATGTGAAATTATGTGCATGGTTAGCATTGTGTTTCTGCTGGAGACACTAGTATGGCACAGAGTAGATTCTCTATAGATGCCAGATGAATGTCTAGACTTTGTTCTTATTTTGTAATGGAGAGTTGAGTGGGCTTCCCTGATAGCTCAGTCGGTCCTGCAGTGGGGGAGACCTGGGTTCGATCCCTGGGTTGGAAAAATCCCCTGGAGAAGGGAAAGGCTACGTACTCCAGTATTCTGGCCTGGAGAATTCCATGGACAGTCCATGGGGTCTCAAAGAGCGGATACAACTAAGCGACTTTCACTTTCACTACAGAGTTGAGTATAAAATACATAATTTAGATCTGATTAATGGTGCAGGGGAAAGGGACAGTCTATTTTGACCAGCAAAAGAGATACATTTGCAGGGGGAGGGGGGTCCAAATGATAGTATATAATGCAGCATGGAATAGATGAAAGTCTTCTTGATGCAGACTTTTTAACTGGACCCTTGATAACCTTTTTGCCTCCTTTTCGACGTGAAATTTCATCACCAGTCTAGGATTTGGGCATCAATGGGGTGCACTATCCCTGTGAATTCCTTGCTGCTACAAATCCTCATTCTCAGCAGCTCTGCCGACCTTGAGCCCTGTGTTCTGGGGACTTAAACTTCCTACCCATGACCTAGAGGGTGATCTTGGTTAAGGAACCCATCGGACTCAGCGATCTGGCCATGCCCCATGCTCTCTTGCAAGAGGAGGTTTCTCTTTCTTCTCTGATCTTCCTGCTAAACCTGCCAAGGGGCTCTTTCTCCTCTGCATAGTTTAGCTCTCAGCCAGGGATCTAAGCAATTTTTGCTCTGAATTTCAGTCTCGTTCCTGTGGTTTCTGTGCTGGCAGAATTTCCTTTGTTAATTTCCAGCTGCTCTCCCCTTCTGAGCTCAGAATGCTGCTATCTTTAGCTGATGAAGCTCAGCTTTACCCCCCACCCTCCCTCCACCACCACACCATTGTTTGCAGTCACAGGAGAGGGGGCTGGGCAGCGCCCTCAAGCCAGGGAGCAGTCAGAAATTTGTCACTCAGCCATTTCGCGTTACTTCTGGATGAGTTCTAGTGTATCCAGTGATTGTTTTATTTATTTTGAACATTGATATCTGCTAGGGATTCACATGACCTTCATTTTTTTTTTTTTTTTTTTACCATTTCCATAAGCAAACTTCCACTTCCAGTTTTCATGGTAGGTGGACAATGACAGTAGCCAAAACTTGGGAAGGCCGCGTGGCCAGTCACTTGCCTGGTCAAGCACAAGGGTATGGGTCACACTTCCAGGAAGCCAGCTAAGCTACTAGAGGTACTAGCTCAGAAGAAAGGAAAATGGAGTAAATAGAAGGAGAGAGAGATGGTGAATTAGTCAGCTTGAGCTGCCAAAACCGTAAAGTATAGTCAACAGAGTGGCTTCAGCTACAGGAAATCTCAGCTTCCAAAGGCTGGACACCCACGATGAATACAGCTGCAGATTCGGTTCTCACAGTGAGTCCTCTCTCCCTGAGACAGCCACCTTCTCATTGTGTCCTCATGTGCTGCAGAGAGAGAAGAAGCAAGATCCCTGTTTTCTGTTCTTGCTATTGCTGTTGTTTAGTCGCTCAGTCTTGTCTGACTCTTTGTGACCCCACGGACTGCAGCTTGCCAGGCTCCTCTGTCCATGGGATTTTCCAGGCCAGAGTACTGGAGTGGGTTGCCATTTTCTTCTCCAGGGGACCTTCCTGACCCAGGGATTGAACTTGCATCTCACAAACCCCATCACAGGGCCTCATCCTCAACCTCGTCTGAGTTATTTACCTCCAAAGGCTCCCCTCCAAATACCATCACACAGGGGCTTAGGACGTCAGCATATAAAGTTGTCAGCAGGGCACAGTTGGGTCCCTAATAGATAGATCATTTGGGATCCTAAACCCACTGCCGTGTTGGAGGCTTTAGTTTGTCGCGGTAATATCCTTCTTTCATCTCTCCCCAGGAACTGAGGGTAACCAGAATGTGGAGAAGCTGTTTCCAAGAACAGCAAAACCTCAAGGTCATCGTGCGTCTGAGATGCTGACTCACAGCTGTATTCATCTTCAGAAATTCCCCTGTAGGGAGAAGTCTCACCCACGGGGCTGAAAGGCCGTCTCCTTTCCCTCAAGTCGGGGGGCAGCTCTGAAAGGCCATCCTATCTCTACCGTCTGCTTTTGCAAACTCAGTGCATTTAAAACTCACCTTCTCTCCCCTCCACGTTGTCACACGTCACTGGCTTTGGGGGCCCCGTGTCATATGTCAAGCTCGCACTATCTGCTTTACATCCGGTAATGTGTATGTTTCAGTGCTGTTCTCTCAAATCAGAAGGAGGTGGCAGGGGGTGCAAGATGGAGGGGCACATGTATACCTATGGCCGATTCACACTGATGTATGGCAAAAGCCATCACAACATTGTAAAGTAATTATCCTCCCATCAAAGTAAACAAATTGAGGAAAAAAAAAAAAAAAAAAAAACAACTTGCCTTCTGCTCAGTCCTGCTGCTTCCCTCCCTCCCCTTCAGGGCTGTTGCTAAGAGCAGTCCCTGAATATCTGTGCTAAGTCTGCGGCAGGGACCCCTACCTGCTGCCAGGGG
The DNA here is from genome assembly GCF_001704415.2 of Capra hircus. NCBI lineage: Eukaryota > Metazoa > Chordata > Mammalia > Artiodactyla > Bovidae > Capra > Capra hircus. Next base: position 67,426,913 of record NC_030827.1, on the reverse strand, counting down.
TGTGAGGAACCTTGGTCAGAGGGTGAGCAGAAGGTGAGCAGAGAACGCTAGCCATTCCCTTTCTGCACGCCTCCCTGTATTCAAGCCCTTCAACACACAGTTTCGTAGTTTTCTTACTAACGAGGTGCTATTTACTTCATTTACTTTTTACTTGTTGATTGTGGCCGTCCAGTTGCTTTGCATAGTAGGCTGTTAGCTGTGTGCTTTATGCAAATAGCTGAAAGCTGCCTTTGGATTCGACTTGGCCCTTGATCCTCTTTTATCTCCAGGAATTATGCCAGGAAAAGCCCTTTACAATACAACACAATTGAAGATACTGTCTCTCTGAACTTGAGACCGGTTCCTCTCATTACAGAATCCTTCACCAGCTCTGTTTGGCAAGTCAAGCTTAGTGGAAGAAGTACATTTTTTTATCTGCATAGAAGATGGAAGATCACACAATCTTTCGCTGGATCATTATTCTGCTGATGACAAGACTCAAACACAGAACGAGAGAAAAGAGGGCCTGCAGGTCCTGCTGGATCATCCTGCAGCGGGGGGCAGAAGGTGAAGCAATGTCACCGTCACCTGGAGAATAAGGATGGATGCTCCTGGAGCTCCCTAATTGAGGCCAGTTCAGTTCAGTTCAGTTCAGTTGCTCAGTCGTGTCCGACTCTGTGACCCTATGGACTGCATCACGCCAGGCTTCCCTGTCCATCACCAGCTCCCAGAGCTTGCTCAAACTCATGTCCATTGAGTCGGTGATGCCATCCCACTGTCTCATCCTCTGTTGTTCCCTTCTCCTCCTCCCTCAGTCTTTCCCAGCATCAGGTTCTTTCCCAATGAGTCAGCTCTTCGCATCAAGTGGCCAAAGTATTGGAGTTTCAGCTTCAGCATCAGTCCTTCCAATGAATATTCTGGACTGACTTTCTTTAGGATGGACTGGTTGGATCTCCTTGCAGTCCAAGGGACTCTCAGGAGTCTTCTCCAAGGAGTAATTTTTTATCTGAAGAGATAAACAAGTACGTGACTCCCTCCTTGACAAATGTACATAAATTTGATTGTCAAATAAATATTGTACAAATCCTATGTCATCTAACTCTGACTCTCAGTCAGTATCCCCTGATAAACACTAACTTGTTTTTCGGAGAATTCCATTTCAGAACATGACGCTGATATGCGGAGGATACTCTGCTCTCAGAAACCATTGTTAGCAAACAAGGCATTTGAGGCATCATCAGTGGTTGCCCCTTTTAGGGTTCTCTCTGATATGCTCTGACCTACAATTTTGAAGGTAGTTTTTTTATTTTTCTGAGATGTCCCACTTTAATTCAAGTCTTGTACACAGTCCAGAGGGATTACACGCGTTTCTTTTACGCGCAGAGGTTCTCCCGGATTAAATAAAATGGCAGTTGTTTGCCTGGCAGTTCCGAGTCTATTGCTCAGCTGTGTGGTGCTAACCCATGCAGAGCTGGCGAATTATCTGATTATTTTGTTAGCGAGCATCACATGATCAAGATCTCACCTGTATGAATGTTAGTTTGAGTCAGTCCGTCCCTTTTCAGTCTTGGGAGAAGGGAGCAGAACTTGAGAAGGGGAATCAACACAGAAAGAGGAAATCCTCGGGTCTAACGGAGAGACAGTGAACCCTGATCTGGGAACCAGGCACGGGGGCTGGGATGATCATGCTGATTAACAAGAGGCCCCGGTGTCTGAGTCTGGACACTGCATGTCCCTCCCATCCAGGAGAAGGATCCCAGAGGGTGGCTCAGTGGTTAAGCATCCACCTGCCAACGCAGTAGACGAGGATTCAATCCCTGGATGGGGTAGATTCCCTGGAGTGGGAAATGACCACCCACTCCAGTATTCTCGCTTGGAAAGTTCCTTGGATAGAGGAGTATGGCAGGCTACAGTCCATGGAACCGCAAAGAGGCAGACACGACTGAGCGCCTGAGCAGCAGCCCCCGACCCCCACCCTGGACGTGCCCCTCTGTGCAGATTCAGGCCCCTCCATGTCCCCTCTACGCTTCTCTCCATGACCCCTCCCGAGCTGAGCTTCCTCTGGGTCCTGGTTTCAGGAGATTCTCACGTCTCCATCTCTTTTCTCTACCATAGGTGAGTTAAGTTGAGACAACAATACCCAGATCCTGCGGAGTAGGATTAGATGGAATAACATGGGCAAAAGCGTGTCATCAAAGGCCAAATGCGATTCAACCGTAGGATGTGTAGGCGTGAAAGTCCCCTCTCAGCAGCAAGTCTCACCTTCCTGTGTATTATTATGAGGCTTGGCATTTACTTGTGCTTGCAGTGAGTTATTCCTTCTTCTCTGCACTTCAGCATTGATGTCTATATGTGTGGGAAAGTAGGAATAGTAAAATGTTAATGGCATAACCATTACACAGTATCGTATAACCATTGTGCAATGTACCTCTTATACAGTATGACCACTATATGACATGACCATTATATGGGATGACGATTTGGCATTCATGACAAAACCAGTCAATTTTACTGTTTGAGGTTTTTTAAATAAAAAGTTAGGGAAAAATTAAATCCCAAAGCAATCTTTCATCGCTTCTGAGACTTTTTGTCTCTGCCTTGGTAGTGATGGTACTGAGGAAGCATGGCTGCAGTCAACAAGTGCTGCTGCTGCTGCTGCTGCTAAGTCGCTTCAGTCGTGTCCGACACTGTGCGACCCCAGAGACAGCAGCCCACCACGCTCCCCCATCCCTGGGATTCTCCAGGCAAGAACGCTGGAGTGGGTTGCCATTTCCTTCTCCAATGCATGAAAGTGAAACGTGAAAGTGAAGTCGCTCAGTCGTGTCCGACTCCTAGAGACCCCATGGACTGCAGCCCACCAGGCTCCTCCATCTATGGGATTTGCAGGCAAGAGTACTGGAGTGGGGTGCCATTGCCTTCTTCAATCAACAAGTGAGTGGTTCTCAAAGTGTGGCCTGCGAATCCACCCTGAGACCTTTGAGGGATCTGCAGGGTCCAAACCATTTCCTTAATAATAGCAACTTATAATGCTGAGATGTTATTTGCTTTTTAAAGCTCATCCTTTCACAAGTGTGTAGTGGAAATGTTTAAAGGCCACTTGACTTGTGGCATCTCAGTAGATTAAATCCAGAAGCAGCTTGAGAATCCAACTGACTTCTATTAAGTTAGGTAATAAAAAAAATTCCAAAAATATGCAAAAATTCCATCTTCTCACTAATTTTTGGTTGTTTTGGAAAACATAGTTATTTTTGATGGAAACATATGATGGATGTTGACATGTAACAGTTTTATTTTGCCATTTTAAACCACATAGATAAACTTTATATAAAGGTCACAGCTTCACTGATACTGTGAGCAGCCATTCTCAGCTGTAGTAGATGAAGCCTAGATCGTTTCGATCATGGTGTTTCCCTGGCAGAGCCTACATTAGTGCTGTTTGCACCACTGAAGTTAGGGAGGCCTTGGTACATGGTAGGACAGCAAGTGGTCCTGAGAGCAGAAAGCTTGAACAGCTCTGTAATCGCCATTTATTTCTATTTCATGAAGACAGAGACTTGCATGAAGGTCAGGAGGACCTCTCCTGGCCCTGCTCCCTTACAGCACCATGCTCCTTAAACTCTCATGAAAGTGAGAATGTTAACGGTACCTACCTCACATGGATGGGGAAAGATCAGAAGAGTTGGCAAGTAGAAGGTCCCTGGAGATAGTGAGTGTTAGAGAAGTATTTGCAGAACAGAAAGCAAAGCTCGTATTCTGATCGTTTTTACATAGTGTATTTCACTCTTCTCATGCGTCACGGCCTCCTTGACGAGGAAAGATACAGTTTCACGCTTGCCTCACAAGTGTGAGGGCCCCGCTGGAGCCCTCACACGTTACACCTGAATTACTGCCAGGTGGAGGTGATAAAGTTTCCCCCACCGTGTGTCCAAGTTCCTGGCACAGAGCAACTCCCCCACACAAAAGTATTCCTGTGAGAATTAATACGTACATACATTAATGCAAAGGCTTGCATTTTGTCTAGTTGGAAGTTGAATGATAAAAGTTCTCAAGGAGCCTTTGTATATAATTTTCATATGTGCAGATATTAAACAGAGCCACACTTGAAACAATGCATCTAAAAGGGGTTCAGAAGGCAACTACTTAGTGAAGAAAGAAGAGTGATTTCCAATTAGAATGCCGAGTGTTTACAGTAAATAGATGCTTCTAGACACTCGGAGGTGCTTGAAAAGAGTGTTCATCTAAACACTCTAAGCATTTGCTTGAAATATTATTTCCACTACACAAGGTTGTTTAATAGATGCTCTTCAAATGAAGAGCTACATTAAATGTGAGTTATCGCTCTGACTCAACCATTCAGCTCAGAATAACAGTGGGAGACAAACCTGGACATTATGAAGTCCCCGTGTACGCAGCATGCATGGAGATAACTGGTGCAGCTGACCAAGAGCACGTGCGCAGAGACATCAGTTGTCAGCAAGCCCTGCATACTGAAAATAAAAAGCTCTGTTCCTTCGGCTGCTGCATCCAGGAACCTAAGCCAACAACCCAGCTCTTCTCACAACATAGAAAAATGGAAAAGGAGAGGGAGAAGGCTAGGGGACATGGTTTCCTGTCCCTGATTTTAGCTTTGCACATTAAATTTTGCAGGAAAAGGTTGATGATTAAAATATATCTGGTTTCCAATCTCTGCAGTTTAGAATTGCCTGTTACAATGCTCAGGCTATGATGGCAAATTTGCTAAGCACACTGAATTCTAGAAAGAGCTGACAAAAATAAATTATGGATAGAGCATGCATTAATACAAATTGCCTTCATTTGCTGCACATTAATTTCAAAATGAAAAGACATCTAAGAAAGCAAAAATATTTTCAGGTCTGATTCCATTATTTGGGTCAGCTTCCATGGAATGGCGGTAATGAATGCTGGACCAGCACAGAAATGGTTCTATTAAAGAGCTCATAAGCGCCAACCCATAAATACTGCTGACACTGATTTCCAATTTGGAGACCTTCTGCTTATTTTATTCAGAGATATTTTTAGGTACCTGAAATCTGTTGTATTTTACCAGACCCTCTAGCTCTCTCTGCCCTGTTGGTTGGACTTCAATGTCCAAATGTTTTATTGAAAAAAGATATCTCGTAACATTCATTTTAAGTGTGACCTAAGAATGCTATGATGCTGGAGAAGACTCTCCAGAGTCCTTTGGACTGCAAAGAGATCCAACCAGTCCATCCTAAAGAAAGTCAGTCCAGAATATTCATTGGATGGACTGATGCTGAAGCTGAAACTCCATTACTTTGGCCACCTGATGCGAAAAGCCAACTCATTGGAAAAGAACCTGACGCTGGGACAGACTGAGGGCAGGAGGAGAAGGGATGAGCTGGTTAGATGACATCACCAAGTCATTGGACTTGAGTTTGAACAAACTCTGGGAGAAGGTGAGGGACAGGGAAGCGTGGCGTGCTGCAGTCCATGGGGTCGCAAAGAGTCGGACATGAGTGAGTGACGGAACAACAGCAACAAAATGGTTTTGTTGGCCTCTTGCTTTATCTTAGTTAAATTCCGTATGCTCAAACACGTCCAGGAATGTTTCCGCTTGTTTTGAACATGAGATGAATTTTTCAGGACTTCACCACATGGCCACCCCATCCCATGACCGCTTCCTGACTTTGCGCCAGAACACCTGTCTCCTCTCCCAAACTTGTCACCTCACCAGGTACTTATAGGTATCTGCTCACTCCTGTCGACTTAAAAAATAGCCATAACCTAAAAACTGAGAGTCATATTTTATTTGGTGAGAACTTTTAGGACTCCAAGCCTGGGAGACAGCATCTCAAGGGACCCTGAGAGAACTGCTCCGAGGAGGCGAGGGGAGGAGCCAGATCATACAGAAATTTTATAACAAAAGGCAGGTAGCCTGAACATCAAGAGATTATTGTTGAATAAAGGAAACCAGATATCCCAAATTAAGGAATTTACTGCTTCTCTATGTTCGGGAAGATGCACCAGTCTGGGCTCACTGAGGTTGCTCTTGCACACGCAGCTCAGCTCTCTGGGACCAGTATCCCGTTTTTCACAGCCGGAGCTCCTCAGGGCTCACTGTAGGGAGTGGCTGTAGCCTGATGGCTCTTGGAAAGCAGGTGTGCTTCCCCTTCCTAAGGGCTCTGGACTGTACATCAGGAGGGGCAGAATAGCTGATGACTGTGACATCCTTGTTTACTGATACTGCAGGAAACACTCCATTTCTCATTCCCGTTTATCAGAGAGAAGGTTAGGCTTATGAAAATTAATCCCCACTTCGTAGGAGCCATGACCAGCATGGAGCAGAGGGCAAGGGGCATCCCAGGTGTTGCTGGCCCCACTGCCTCCTGTCAGGGAGGACATGCCCCGCTGTCTGCGGGGCCATGAGCTCCGCCCTCAGTGCAACTCTCAGGTCCTGTTCTGCCCCTGATTTTGCACGAAACACTTGTTTTGACTCCAGTTATTTCTGCATATTGTCTCCTCTGATTTTGACCTCTGGCTTTTCCTGATTTATTTCTAGCTTCCATGAAATGAAAATATCTCCCGCCATATCAATAAACAAGGAATGCCAGAGCCAGCATTGATTTCTGGCCTCCAGATGAGGACGAGGGCTCCCCAGTTGCGATCCAGCAGGTGCTGCCACCCCCCATGGTGATTGCTGAGGGGCTAGGGGAATGCAAGAAGCAAGGTCGACAAGGAAGCAGGCTTGGCCCCAGATAGCTACGTGCGTATGAAAGGAATGAATCCGGTGAGCCCAGAGGCTTGCATTCTCCCATACACAGAATGCTAACTTCCTCAGCTTGACACCTGATCTTTGACATCAAGACTGCCTGCTCCCTGTTTTGCAAGCTTGTCTATCGCCTAACTTCCCCTCCTGCTTCCTTGGAGTAGTTTTTTCAAAGCTACTGAGATGCTGTCTCCTGGGCTCAGAGTCCTAAACATTCCCACCAAATAAAATAACTCTCTTACTTTCAGGTTGGGACTATATTTTTTAGTCAACACCTCCACCAAATACCCCTGATCCTCCATGTTCATGAACACTTTCCCTTAACATTCTAACACCACGCCCTCAGGTTTCATTTCATTTCCCTCATTGTCATGGGTTCTACAGAGTCCACTTTGCTTTCTGCATTGCCCTAAAATTAAAGTAGGAAAGAGGCTCCCAGAAAAAAATACCATAAAGTCCTGAATATTCATTGGAAGGACTGATGCTGAAGCTGAAGCTCCAGTATTTGGCCACCTGATGTGAAGAGCTGACTCATTGGAAAAGACCCTGATGCTGGAAAAGAGGGAAGGCAGGAGAAGTGGATGACAGAGGATGAGATGGTTGGATGGCATCCCTGGCTCGATGGACATGAATTTGATCAAGCTCTGGGAGTTGGTGATGGACAGGGAAGCCTGGCGTGCTACAGTCCATAGGGTTGCAAAGAGCAACTGAACTGACTGAATTGATACCATCCATATATCTCACTCCCTAAACAAACCTCAGTTCAGTCACTCAGTCATGTCTGACTCTTTGTGACCCCATGGACCGCAGCACACCAGGCCTCCCTGTCCATCACCAACTTCTGGAGTTTACTCAGATTTATGTCTATTGAGTCAGGGATGCCATCCAGCCATCTCATCCTCTGCCATCCCCTTCTCCTCCTGCCTTCAATCTTGCCCAGAATTAGGGTCTTTTCCAATTAGTCAGTTCTTCGCATCCAGTGGCCAAGGTATTAGAGTTTTGGCTTCAACATCAGTCCTTCCAATGAACACCCAGGACTGATCTCCTTTAGGATGGACTGGTTGGATCTCCTTGCAGTCCAAAGGACTCTCAAGAGTCTTCTCCAACACCACAGTTCAAAAGCGTCGATTCTTTGGTGCTCAGCCTTCTTTATAGTCCAACTCTCACATCCATACATGACCACTGGAAAAACCATAGCTTTGACTAGATGAACCTTTGTTGGCAAAGTAATGTCTCTGCTTTTTAATATGCTGCCTAGGTTGGTCATAAGTTTTCTTCCAAGGAGCAAGCATCTTTTAATTTCATGGCTGCAGACCTACTCTCTCTTTGAAAAGTCTTTGCTTATATAAATTTTTCCCTCTACCTTTTCCTCGATCCACAAGAACTTGAATTTTAGTGGTTTCAAATCACAATTTGTTCTATGAAGGAGAGAGAGGCAGGGAGGGAACAGAGTGGGCACTGGCATTTGAAGAAAGACACAGCCAGTGGCCTAGAGTCTGCGCAGATTTTTTTAATGAATAATAATATGGGAAGCCTAGGCAACACAGTGTTAAAGACTCTGCCTGTCAATGCAGCAATTGCAAGAGATGTGGGTTCAATCCCTTGGTCAGGAAGATACCCGAGAATAGGAAATGGCAACTCACTCCAGTATTCTTGTCTGGAGAATCCCACGGACAGAGGAATCTGGCAAGCCACAATTCATGGGGTCACAGAGTCAGACACAACTGACTGCACATACACACACACAGACACAATAATAAATATAACCTGCTGAGTATTTACTCTTTAAAAGTGGGCTATAAGCAATATTGTTCAGCTTTAATTTATGTGTTTATTATTTAGTATAGTGAGCACAAAGCCTTATTAAGTTTGCCTACCAATTTCCGCTGAGAGGCTTTCAATTCCTCAGTCCATTCCACTCTTCTTAATTAAATTTACTTCAGCCAATGTTTATTGATTATCCATTCCATCATTCTCACTACAGTCGAAACGTAACCCTGAATAAGACATAATGCCTGTCTTTTAGAAGCCTGCAGACTACAGGGGGTTTTGGAGAATTGGACAATTGGGATTCAGGGCTGCTGATGCTGAAGCTGAAGCTCCAATCCTTTGGCCACCTGCTGCGAAGAGCCGACTCGTTGGAAAAGACCCTGATGCTGGGAAAGACTGAAGGCAGGAGGAGAAGGGAACGACAGAGGAGGAGACGGCTGGATGGCATCACCGACTCGAAGGGCATGAGTCAGTGTGGACCTGAGGCGATGTGGAGAGCGCTGAGTTGCCACATGACGTGAGAGAGGGCAAAGCCTGGAGGACGTAAGGTCTGCACCAAGAGGACATACTTTTTTTCCCTCTACCTTCCATCTAGCTGATTTGGAAAGGGGCTGCCCTGATGTCACACCTCTGTGCAGTTTTAATAAAAGCTTAATTTCCTTGTTGGCCCTCTCATAGCTCCCGGGTCATCGCAGCACTGCAGCCATCCACCGCTAGTTCACACAGGCAGCCTGGGATGCTCTGTTGTGCGTGGTCCTGTGGGCTAAAAGCTGACTCACAGTTTTCTTGGGGAAAACAAAGAAAGCTACATTGGATAACACCCCATGGAATACACCTGCACTCATTTTCTATTGTTGCTGTAACCGTGCCGCAGAATGAGTGGCTTAAAACAACTTAAGCGTATCACCATACACGCCTGGCAGTCAGAAGTCCCACTGGGCTGGAGCCAAGACATCGGTAGGGCTGTGTTCCCTTTGGAGCCCAGGGGAGAGCCTGTCTTTCTGCTTTTCTAGCTTCTAGAAGCCACCTCCATTCCCTGGTTCATGGCCCTCCCTCTGCAAAGCCAGCTTTAGCAGCTTCAAATATCTCTGTGGCTTTAATTTCTCTTCTGTCCCCTTCTCTTACTTACACAGTCCCTGCTGATTCTATTGGGTACTCTAGATAATTCAGGCTGATTGTCCAGTTCCAGGATCACCTGATCAGCAACTTTGCTTCCATCTTCACCATGATCCTTCTTTGTCGTGTGATCTAACACGTTTGCAGGTTCTGGAGGTTACGACGGGGACGCCTTGGAGGGGAGCATTATTCTGACTACTGCGACATTTAAGATTCTTCTCTTTAAACGTTTCAGCAACCCAAACACACGTCTGGTTTAAACATTTCAGCAAAACCCAAACGCACGTCTGGTTTAAAAACCTGAATAGGTTCTGTTTCTGGTGATGTTGTAAAATCTTCTTTCAGGTTAATCTACTACTGAAAACCATCAGAAAATCTTGACAAAGAAACCCCTCAGATTTGCTTAAGTGAATCAGAGAACTATATATAGGAGGCCAGAAATTACAGTGTCCTGGAGAACTCACTGAGATGAGTCCAGCATTCTGAGACACTAGACTCTGTAAAGAATTTGTTAATTCATAAGTGTTGTAAGACCCAGAAATCAAAAATCTGAGTAAGAAACAGGAGTCTAGGCACTTGAGCTAAGGTTGGCTGCTGATACAAAAGTTGGAGTTGTGGAATCGAGAAAAATGCTAGAGAGGATCTTACTTGCAAAGCAGAAATAGAGAACCAGACTCAAAGGATAAGCATGTGGATGCCAAGGCGGGGAAAGGGGATGGTAGGATTAGTTGGGAGACTGAGAATGACATATATATGTACTATTGATTAAATGAAAGTGAACGTCACTCAGTCGTGTTCAACTCTTCGAGACCCCATGGATTATACAGTTCATGGAATTCTCCAGGTCAGAATACTGGAGTGGGTAACCTTTCCTTTCTCCAGGGGATCTCCCCAACCCAAGGGTCGAACCCAGGCCTCCCTCATTGCAGACAAGTTCATTAACAACATTTTCCAGTGGGTTTTCCTGACCCAGGAATAGAACTGGGGTCTCCCAAATTGCAGGTGGATTCTTTACCAACTGAGCTATTAGGGTGACACTGTGTATAAAATAGATAAATAATGAGAACCTACTGTAGAGCTCAGGAAACTCCACTCAGCACTCTGTGTTGACCTAAATGGGAAGGAAATCCAAAAAAGAGGGGATATGTGTGTGTGTGTGTGTGTGTATATGTGGTGTGTGTGTGTGGTGTGTGTGGTGTGGTGTGTGTGGCTGTGGTGTGTGTGTGTATGTGGTGTGGTGTGTGTGTGTGTGTGTGTGTGTGTGTGTGGTGTGTATGTGTGTGTGGTGTGTGTGTGCTGTGTGTGGTGCATGTGTGTGGTATGTGTGTATGTGGTGTGGTGCGTGTGTATGTGTGTGGTGTGGTGTGGTGTGTGTGTGGTGTGTGTGTGTATGTGGTGTGGTTGTGTGTGTGTGGTGTGGTGTGTGTGTGTGTGGTGTGTGTGGGGTGTGGTGTGTGTGTGTGGTGTGTCTGTAGTGTGTGTCTGTGTGGTGTGTGTGGTGTGTGTTTGTGGTGTGGTGTATGTGTGTGTGGTGAGTGTGTGTGTGGTGTGTATGTAGTGTGTGTGTGTGTGTGTGGTGTGTCTATAGCATATGTGTGTGTGTGGTGTGTGTGTGTGGTGTGTGTGTATGTGGTGTGTGTGTGGTGTGTGTGTGTGGGGTATGTGTGTGTGTGTGTGTGGTGTGTGTGTATGTGGGGTGTGTGGGTGTGGTGTGTGTGTGCTGTGTGTGTATGTGGTGTGGGGTGGTGTGTGTGTGGTGTGTGTGTGTGTATGTGGTGTGGTTGTGTGTGTGTGTGTGGTGTGGGGTGTGTGGGCTGTGTGTGTGGTGTTTGTGTGGTGTGGTGTGGTATGTGTGTGTGGTGTGCGTGTGTGTGTGGTGTGGTGTGGTGTGTGTGTGGCGTGTGTGTGTGGTGTGTATGTGTGTGTGGTGTGTGTGGTATGTGTGTGTGCTGTGTGTGGTGCATGTGTGGTTGTGTGTGTGTGTGGTGTGTGTGGTGTGGTGTGTGTGTATGTGGTGTGGTTGTGTGTGTGTATGTGGTGTGGTGTGTGTGTGTGTGGTGTGTGTGGTGTATGTGTGTGTGGTGTGTCTGTAGTGTGTGTGTGTGGTGTGTGTGTATGTGTGTGGTGAGTGTGTGTGTGGTGTGTCTGTAGTGTGTGTGTGTGGTGTGTGTGGTGTGTGTGGGGTGTGTGTGTGTGGTGTGGCGAGTGTGTGTGTGGTGTGTCTGTAGTGTGTGTGTGGTGTGTGTGTGTATGTGGTGTGTGTATGTGTGTGGTGTTTCTGTCGTGTGTGTGTGTGGTGTGTGTGGGGGGTATGTGGGGGGGGTGTGTGTGTGGTGTGTGTGTATGTGTGTGTGTGTGTGGTGTATGTGTATGTGGGGGGTGTGTGTGTGTGGTGTGTGTGTGTGTATGTGTGTGTAGCTGATTCATTTTGTTGCACAGTATAAACTAAGACAACATCGCAAAGCAAGTATACCTGCAATAAAAAATTCATCTAAAAAACTTGGAGGTTGAAGTTACCAAGGCATCCAATATTGAGATGCAAAAATCATGGAAACAAAGGAAATGCTTTCAGGTGAACAAGAAGCTTTCTGTTCCCCTCAGACCTTTGCTGACCTTTAAGCAGCTGCTGGCAGAGAGAGAAGGGAAGGAGGACTACCCTCAGCCTTCCGAAGACAAGGCGGCCTCAGAACCTTCCAGGTTCACAGGAAGGACCCCGGAACCAGAAAATAAAAACTCAGTGTCAGCCGCCTTATCCTGAGTCTGGACTGAAGTCATCTGCTCATGATCCAAGTGCCTCCTAAGAAAAGATATGCTCAATTTTCTTAGAGGAAAACAACCACAGTAAGAGACTCAGTAAGAGGCTCATGTATTTCTGTAGCTTCTCCACTCTCAGGGTCTAGCATTCTGTAGACAATCGCCAGGCCTGTCGTGAGGCAGAAGGAAACAGCTGAAAGCCAAGAGAGAAAAGAGAAAATAGAAAGGGGTTGGGGAAACCCTTGCTGTCTTGGGTGACTCCCTCTGGGGAGAGGCAGGGGCGAGGCTGTCCAGCCTCAGGGACAAGCTTGGGGACAGGATCTATGTCCCCCAGCCAACATCCCCCTCACCTCCTTTCGTCCCAGCTGACAGCTGGCAGCATCCAGAGGGGAGACTACACAGAAACTGCCCAGTGGGGTCCCTCCAAAACAATGGGAGAAAACAAAGGATTATTGTCCAGCACACTGAGCTCTGGGAAGATGTGTTAATTATCATTAGATAGGCAATACAGCACCCCAAAATACATCTGCATATGTCCATCAAAAGACCTGCATGTAACGCTCATAGTAACATCCTTTGTAATAATGGAAAATTTCCCCAAACTGAAAAAACTTAATGACCATCCACAGTGGAACGGATAAGTAAATTGTGCTATAGTTATGCCAAGGAATACTACAGAGCCGTGAGAATCAATAAAGTGCTGATGCGTGGAACAGTATGGATGCATCTCACAAATATAATATTGAGCAAAGACTGTATAGTAAGTGGAAGTGAACGTGTTAGTCGCTCAGTCGTGTCCGACTCTCTGTGACCCCATGAACTGTTGCCCACCAGGCTCCTCTGACCATGGGATCATCCAGGCAAGAATACTGGAGTGGGTTGCTATGCTCTCCTCCAGGGGATCTTCTCACTCTAGGGATGGAACCCAGGTCCCCCGCTCTGCAGGCGGATTCTTTACTGTCTGAGCCACAGGGAAGGCTACTGAGTGGTTCCATCTATATAAGGCTCAAGAGCAGACAAAACTGATTGACAGTGATGATGTCAGGAAAGTGACCTTCCGGGAGGGTGTGAGTGGCCATTGAGAAAGGCATCAGGACTCTTTCCAGGAGATAATAAGATTATATTTCTTTATCAGCTGGTGGTTGAAAGAACTATTTAACTTTTGACAATTTATCAAGATCTATAATTCCTTTTGATAAACAGCTCATAATATCCCTGTATATTTATGACAATGCGATTGAAAGCATACACAAGCAAAGAAACCTCAGAATATTTTGGATAAGCAGTAACTCTTCTAGAAATCTCTCCAATTAAAAAATCGAGCAGAGACATCTTTGGCAGTCCAGGGGTTAAGACTCTGCTTTCCTGCGCAGGGAGCACAGGTTCGATTCCTGGTCAGGGAACTAGGATACTGCAGGCCATGCAGAGCAGCCAAGAAAATAAGCAAGTAAATAAATAAAATGCAAGATAAAAGAATATTCAATCATAGTATAAAAAAATTAAAGAAATAAAAATAGAGTAGCTTGGTCTGGAGATGTAGGCCTGCTGTTTGGTGGGAGAGCCTGGGAAACCAAAGAGAAGGTGTTCCCCAATGTTTGCCTGCTGCTGCGGCTGCTGCTGCGTCGCGTCAGTCGTGTCCAACTCTGTGCGACCCCAGAGACGGCAGCCCACCAGACTCCCCTGTCCCTGGGATTCTCCAGGCAGGAATGCTGGAGTGGGCTGCCATTGCCTTCTCCAGGCTCCAGCAACGGCTGCCTTCCCTGAGAAGCAAGCAGGCAGCAAATGGTGATGAGGGAGCGCCTCCACCAGGCTCTGTGTGATGCATTGCGGAGCATGACGAGCCTCCTGGCTACTGAAGTCTGCACACAGAACGCCAGGGATGCCTCAAGATGGTAAATCTCTCCCAGGCCCAGGATGGCTGGTAATTGCACGGAGCTGATTCTGTCGCACCGCGGAGGAGGCTCAGTGCTGCCCGGGGGGCAGAGGCTCGTGACAGGAGGACTGGAGGATTGACAGGAGGACCGGAGGACTGCAGGGTCTTTCCCGCTGCAGGATCTTCAGGTGATCTATGTGAAGGTCGTGGAGATAAATGGGCCTTTCTGAAACTTCATCCTGAAAAATTGCTTTCAGTCTGGCGACTCAGAAATGCCAGCCAGCCTTCAGCAGACTCAGCTCAGTCCTGGATCAGAACCAAGATTTTGCCTGCTTTCTGGGCATCTGAAAAGCATAATCAAATTGCATGGCTTTCACACTGAAAATCATAAAACGGCAACTCCAATACTCGGCTGATCACTAAAATACCAACCTTAAAATTACTTCACGGGCTTTGGGAATAAATTAGTTCCTTTGCACCTCATTGCGTTCTGTTTCCCCAAATTAAATCGTTCTCAGAATCTCTTTTGCTCTTAAAAGTTACGCAACAGCGGATGTTTTTTTGTCCTGCATGAGGTTGTGTTAGTAGCTCACTTGTACCCAACTCTCTGTGACCCCACAGACTGTAGTCTGCCAGGCTTCTCTGTCCGTACTGGAGTGGGTCGCCATTCCCTTCTCAAAGGGATCTTCCTGGCCCAGGGATCCAACCTGGGTCTCCCACATTGCAGGCAGATTAATGTAATTTTATTAATCGACAGGGAGGTGGTTGAAGCTACTCTTGTTGAAAATATGGAATCTCTGCAAAGTGCGCCATGAACACTACAGCCCATTAGCTAATGGCCATTGCTTCCAGCAAAAGAGAAAAAATACAGCAAAAACTCTAGAGGAAATTGGCTTCATCAATTCTAAAAAATAGTTTCTTTTCAATGCAGCTATGTGAAAACATCAAGAAATAGATATTAAATCTATGTTTTTTCCCTCTACTGTTTTTCCCCAGCATCCATCTATTTTCGAGACCTGGGAAAATTTCTGTGTTGATTTTTTCTTTTTAATCTCTTCTCCTGTGAGAAAGTGCATTTTAAATATCAGTTCAGTTCAGTTCAGTTGCTCAGTTGTGTCCAGCTCTTTGTGACCCCATGGACTGCAGCTCACCAGGCCTCCCTGTCCATCACCAACTCCTAGAGCTTGCTCAAACTCATGTTCATCAAGTCGGTGATGCCATCCAACCATCTCATCTTCTCTCATCCCTTTCTCCTCCTGCTTTCAATCTTGCCTAGAATCAGGGTTTTTTCCAATGAGTCAGTGTTTTGCATCAGGTAGCCAAAGGATTGGAATTTCAGCTTCAGCATGATTATTTCCAATGGAAATTCAGGACTGATTTCCTTTAGGATTGACTGGTTGGATCTCCTTGCAGTCCAAGGGACTCTCAAGAGTCTTCTTCAGCATCACAGTTCAAAAGCATCAATCCTTCGGCCCTCAGCTTTCTTTATAGTTCAACCCTCACATCCATACATGACTACTGGAAAAACCATAGCTTTGACTAGACGGACCTTTGTTGTCAAAGTAATATCTCTGCTTTTTAATATGCTGTCTAGGTTGGTCATAGCTTTTCTTTCAAGGAATAAATGGCTTTTAATTTCATGGCTGCTGTCACTTTCTGCAGTGATGTATAGTTTAAGTATAATGTTAATTGATTTCTAGTTCATGTGCATGTTCAGGAACTGCTTCTTTAGGAAAGTTTTTATTCTTAAATTCTGACCTGCAGTGAAGAGGGACAGTCTTCTATTAGTTATATAATGTAAAAGAGTGAATATTTAAAAGGCAGGATGTCTATTTTTTTATCTTTGTTTCTAACTCTAGTTCACTGTGAAAGTGAATTTTAAAAATTGGGCTCTGCAGCCCAACTCAAAAAAATCACGACAAAGTTTTCATTCATTTCACCACATATCACTAATTTGATATGGACCAGAAAAAACACTGGTTCCAGAGACATAAATAGGGATAAAGCTGCTCAGTCCTTAGGGCAAGGAGGCTCTTCAAACAGTCTCGCATTATTGAAAGGTAGATAATTTGATCCAAAATGTAGAGATTCTATAAGAATTGGGGAGCTTTCTTTGACTGAGAGTCTTACACATACACATACACACACACACACACACACACACACACACACTACTTTCTTCATCCTGTAAATAGTTTGTTTAGTTCTGTTTGCTGTTTAAGAGAGAAATAGAATAATTCTTCTTATTTGGTTTGCAAATTAGTAATGGGAAATAGCAATTTCCAGTTCAATGAATATAATATTTTAAAATTACAAGTTCAGTTGAGTAGAGTATAAGACAGAGAAAAATCTAGGAAGGAGGAAAGTTGATGGTAGAAAATGACGCAGACTGGGAGGATAGTGGGCAAGGCTGCAATGTAGCCCTGGTGACAGCCCCACAGCTTGTCCACGCTCCGCGGCTCAGCTGGCGCATTGCGCGGCGTCCAGCAGACGTTGTCAGGCATGAGGGCATGGTGAAGGAGCCGCACAGGGTCTGCGGGGCGTTTTAGAATTAAAGGCACAACTCTTCAGCCACGGCACCCACATATCCTCAAGGCCAACCCTACACCCACTCCCTCTTCAAATTAGTTTAGAAACAAACAAGATCATGAATGAAACACAGCCACAGCAAACCTGAGTTTGTGAACCCTTTTTTAATGTAGCATCGTATATACACATGCCCAAACCCAGTATCTGGAGAGCTGAGATCTGATATCATCTGGATGATTCCCAAGAACCCGTAGGGGTGGATCCAGGGAGATAAGCTTTCCCACTCCCTGTGTGCCTGGGTTTCAATTCCCAACAAGCCTCTCAGTAAGAGCCAGGGCCTCAGACCAAAGGATGAGCCAGACAAGCCTCCGAAGCACCAGCCAGAGCATGTTGGCCAGGCATTCGGTGACTCTGCGTATTGCCTTTCAGAAAATGTCTCTGGTTTTCAAGATCAAATAGCTGTCTTCTGCTACGGCTCCTAAAGTGAAGATGCTTGTGCTGAGTCGCTCGGTCATGTCTCAATCTTTGTGACCCCATGGACTGTGGCCCGCCAGGCTCCTCTGTCCATGGGATTTTCCAGGCAAGGATACTTGAGTGGGTGGCCATGCCCTCCCCCAGGGGATCTTCCTGAGCCAGGGACTGAATCTGTATCTCCTGCGTCTCCTGCATTGGCCGGCGGATTCTTCACCACTGCACCACCAAAGTGAAGATGAAGTGAAGTGTGAGGTGTTAGTCACTCAGTCGTGTCCAACTCTTTGCGTCCCCATGGACTGGGGCCTGCCAAGCTCCTCTGTCCTTTGGAATTCTCCAGGCAAGAATGCTGGAGTGAGTTGCCATGCCCTCCTCCAGGAGATCTTCCTGACCCAGGAATCGAACCCAGATCTACCGCTTTGCAAACAGACTGTTTACTGTTTGAGCCACCAGGGAAGTTTATAAAGTGAAGATAGATCTCTGCTAAACTGACTTCCTAGAGCCCACCTCCACAACGCATGTTCACAGATACACGTACAGGCACACATGTGCACACACACAGGCAGGCACACACATGTGTGTATACACCCAGGCATGCACATATGCAGACCCACACAAGTGCACACAGACAGATCCTAATCCTAGCAATCAGAGCATATCCAGGTAACTGATGACGGGGGGTAAGTTGTTTCTATACCACATGATCCACTCAGCTTTCCTCTCTCTATCCCTGTATAGAACGTCTGGAGCAATGGCACTGAATGGGAAAGATTTACTCATCCAAACAAGGCTGGCGGCTTCCCTAGTGGCTGAGCATCAAGAATCCGCCTGCCAGTGCAGAAGACATGGATTCGATCCCTGATCCCGGAAGACCCCACATGCCTCGGGGCAGCTAAGCCCGTGCACCACGTCTACCGAGCCTGCGCTCTAGAGCTGGAGAGCCTCAGCTGCTGAGCCCACGACTGCACCTCCTGAAGCCCACGGTCCCAGCCCCAGTGCTCTGCAACAAGAGAAGGCTCTGCAGTGGGAAGCCTGGGTGCTGCAACTAGAGAAAAGTCTGCGAAGCAATGAAAACGCAGCACAGCCAAAAATCGACTTGACGGACATGAGTCTGAGCAAACTCCAGGAGATGGCGGAGGACAGGGAAGCCTCACTGCTGCAGTCCATGGGGTCGCAAAGAGCTGGACACAACTTAGCGACTGAACAACAAAAGCAATTTAGAAACAAAACAAGGCTGGTACGCTCTTCCTTATGCTAATATGTGCATATGGAACACCAAGGCTCTGTCTTGTCTTCAGTTCTAAAATGCCTTATGCTCTGCATGGTCCCATAAGCATCAGTCACTCTAAATGTCCTAGAAAAATGGAGTAGAAAGTTTTTCTATCTGCCTTGAGGACACTGCTGTCCATCAGGGAGAGGAGCAAACAGCATCCATGATGCCACATCAGAGCTGGTCCTCGCTTCTCTGCGAAGTCTGAATGATTTGGAGTTGGACAGTTGCAGCCAAAATGCATCTCCCGACATCCAATGCGAAAAGATGTGAAAGGAAGCCTACAGCTTTGTTCTTTTATGAGCATTTTTCTTTGTACTGTTTTATTAAATTCTGCTCAAAGAACCTGAGGTCAGGCGCCAAATAAGCCAAGAGCATGAAGGATCAGTTTCTTTGCATCGTGGTAAACTAATTCAGGATCCTTCACCTCCAGAGCCAGTGGCCTGGGACTCAAAGAAGGAAAGTGCTTCCATGCAGGGGGTGACCTCTTACTGCTGGGGGTTAATGAGGGGGTCAGCACAGACAGGTGGACATAAGGCAAGGCAAGCACAGATGGGCGGTTTAGGTCATCAGTGACCTTGACAATGGCCATTCTGTTGGGAAATCGTGGTGAGATGGACAGAGAGCTCGTCCTGCTCACTTCCACTCACAAAACACAGAGACACATGGACATAACTGCACATGGATTCCCAAAGAAAAATTAAACAATGTCTGTGTGATGATTTAGAATAGTGAACTGCCTTCTGAGCAGTATCTCTGACTCCCCTTGGGTTCCTCTGTTCTTGCTCTGCACAGCACTAGAATGTTCCTCCTACAAAGACAGTTAGATTGTGTTCAGTTTAGTTCCATTCAGTCACTCAGTCATGTCCAATTCTCTGACCCCATGGACTGCAACACGCCAGGCTTCCCTGTCCATCACCAACTCCTGGAGTTTACTCAAGCTCATGTCCATTGAATCGGTGATGCCATCCAACCATTTCATCCTCTGTCATCCCCTTCTCCTCCCGCCTTCAATCTTTCCCAGCATCAGGGCCTTTTCCAGTGAGTCAGTTCTTTGCATCACATGGCCAACGTATTGGAGCTTCAGCTTCAGTATCAGTCCTTCCAATGAATAGACTGTGTTCCGTGTACTCAAAACTCCAGGGAACTCTGCACTCAGAACAGAAGCTGGCTCCTTACCTCTCTGAGCTCTGCTATCAGCCGCCCACCCCTCACTCATGCAGCCACAGCTCTCCCACATGTTCTGAGTATCACCCCTGGCTAAATAAATGGTGCAGGTTTACATTACTGAACTCAGGCCTTGCTGCTCACTGCCTAAATGTCAATACTCCAGAGGTAAGTGCTGGTGGAAGGGGAAGTTTGCTTTATCCTGGAGGCCAGCAAACATGGAGAAAGTGGATGCATGTCCAAAGGCCAACCCCTCACCCCCAGTTTGGGTCAAGAGCTTTTAAATTGGAGTTCCAGAGGTGTATACACAGTGGAAGGGGGCTACATGCAGAAACAGCATAGTCATCTTGAAGTTGGTCATGAGAGGTCTGACCAGTGTCATCTTGGTTGTTTTAAATACAGGGTCAACGTGTTTGCATTTCTTGAGGCTGGTTCTCAGAATTGCGGCTCTGATGTCATGCTACGTCTGGTCATCATGCAGCTGACTTCTACCTAGCGGGAGTTGCAGTATCTATAAGACGGCTCAGAGGATATGGCTCGGACCATTATCTACAGGCCCTGAGGAGGAACTAAGGTCCTTGGTTACTGACTAAATTATTATTATTTAATCCTGTTTGACTGCTTTTCTTTGTTTCTTCATTTTCTCACATCTTTGGTTAAATTTGTTCTTTGCCTAAAGTTTATCTATGGGTAAGAGACAGGCAAAGGGCATGGGGGGTGTCTGTCCTAGGAAGTCCTCATTAGAGTCCTTCTCCATTTCATTTACATGAGATAGTAAAAGCGCTCCTGTAAATATACAAGAAAAAAGACAGCTCACTGGGAAAATGAGCGATGAGATGGACAAGGAGTACACAGAAGAGGAAATAAACAGTCAGAAATCTCAACATCATCGGCCCGCAGGAAAACGGAAGCTAAAACAACCTTACCTCATATTTTCCATGCAGCTGACTAGCAAAACACAGCAAGTACTGTCCCTTCCAGTCTGAAAGAAGATTCAGAGAACAAGATAAAAAACCCAGCTAGTCAAGATGAGGATTGCTACAGCTTTCTGAAATAAATCTCTAATAATTTGATAGACACACACCCTTTTCCCCAGCAGTCCCATCTTTTTAAAGAATCTATCCTGTTACAATCAAAGAACAAAAACATCCAATTAATTGCACAAGAATATTTTTGAAACATGAATTTTATGAATATGTTTGAATATCAACAAACTATAAAATTATGGCTAATTTGCATTGTTGTATAGCAGAAACCAATGCAACATTGTAAAGCAGCTTTCCTCCAATTAAAAAATTAAATTAAAAAAGCCACCTTTTCAAATGCCTACCTGAAACTATAGTCACAGTCTAAGGTATTGAGGGCTAAGGCTTCAGCATATGAATTTGAGGGTGGGGTCATGATTCAGCCAGTGCTGGCTGGCTGTGTGTGACTCAGTCATGTTCGACTCTTTGTGACCGTATGGACTGTGGCCCTCCAGGTTTCTCTCCTACTGCAGGGTATCTTCCCAGCCCAGGGACTGAACCTGAGTCTCTTGTATCTCCTGCATTAGCGGGCAGATTCTTTACCACTAGAGCTACCTAGGATGATTCAGCCAGTATGTTGCTGTTTAGCTGCTAAGTCATGTCTGACTCTGTGAGACCCCGTGGACTACAGCACTTCAGGCAGGCTTCCCTGTCCTTCACCATCTCCTGGAGTTTGCTCAAACTCATGTCCATTGAGTCGGTGATGCCTTCCAAACATCTCATCCTCTGTCGCCCCCTTCTCCTCCTACCTTCAATCATTCCCAGCATCAGAGTTTTTTCCAATGAGTCAGTTCTTTGCATCAGATGGCCAAAGTATTAGAGCTTCAGCTTCAGCATCAATCCTTCAAAAGAATATTCAGGGTTGATTTCCTTTAGGATTGACTGGTTTTGATTTTCTTGCTATCTAAGGAACTTTCAAGAATCTTCTCCAGCACCACAATTTGAAAGCATTAATTCTTCAGCACTCAGCCTTCTTTATGGTCCAATTCTCACATCAGTGCATGGCTACTGGAAAAACCACAGCTTTAACTATTAGCCAATAGTCTTGAATGTATTTCTTTAATTATAATTTTTCACAATAAAACAGCCCCTAGAGCAACATTTTCTAAACCATATATTGTAGCACAGAAATGGATTACAAAATAGTTTAATGAGTTACAAGCCAACTTGTAAAAAAGTTGAAGTTGGACAGACATGTCAGATTGAGGAGAAAATAGTACAAGTTTGAGTCGGGATTATTCTATGTTGCACGCAACTTTGCTTTCAGTGTTATCTGTGGCGAATGGCATGGATTGAAAGGTCCCAGAGGTTCCCGTGTAGAACTCATGGCCAGTGAACTTTTAAAAGCCACCATGGTAGATAATTGGAGAAGGAAATGGCAACCCGCTCTAGTATTCTTGCCTGGAGAATCCCATGGACAGAGAAGCCTGGTGGGCTCCAGTCCATGGGGTCGCAAAGAGTCAGAGACAACTGAGCGACTAACACACATGGTAGCTCATCCATCTTTCCAGCTCGACATCGCGGACGGCCCTGCGGCTGCCTCCTCCACAAGCACAGCCCCAGAGACTGCGCCCTTGAAGGAGACTACAGTCCTCCACCCGGAGAAGCAGCCCCATGAGTGCTTCCACAGGCTTGCGTCTTCTTGGAAAAGGCACAGTTGGTTTTTGTTCCTCTTAAAAATAATTTGAGATTGAAAAGGGCAGGTAGAATATTTGAGATTAAGTGATGGGAAATATTACTTACGATGGAACTAAAAACAGATTCAGAGGCAGAGTCAAAACTCTTAGAGACAGTAGACAAGTGGTTTAGGTGAATTTTTTTTTTCTCTCCAAACCCCTCCGCGCCACCTAAATAATAAAAATAGTTCAGTTCAACAAACACTAGCTGGGCCTTTCAGTTCAAGAGTGCGTATCAGGTACCCTGTGCTGTGTGCTTTACGTGCCCATAGGCCCAAGTTCAGGCTTCCCAGGTGGCACAGTGGTGAAGAACCTGCCTGCTGATGCAAGTGATGTAAGAGACACGAGTTCGATCCCTGGGTTGGGAAGATCCCCTGGAAGAGGGCTTGGCAACCCACTCCAGTACTCTTGCCTGGGAAGTTCCATGGACAGATGAGCCCAGTGGGCTGCATAGAGTCCACGGGGCTCTCAAAGAATCAGAAACGACTGAGCAACTTGTTCAGCACAGCCATGAGGTGGCAAGCATTTGATCTCTGATTTTAGGAGAGGACACAGGGTTTAGACCATCACATGGATGCTCCAGAGGGCAGAGCGGTCGGAAGCCAGGACTCACAGCCCTGCCTTGACTGCTTCTATTCTGGCTCCTCCCCAGGACAGCCACAGAGCTGTGCAGCCCAGCACAATGAGAAGGCAGGGCCCTTCTTGATGACATTAAGCATTTCAAGAGGGCCACGAGCAGAATGCCAAGCAAATGCAGGATCCTCGGGAGCCCAGCTCCGTGTGGCTGCTGAGTTTGCACATGTGGAGCTGTCTGGGATGCCCTCAGGAGTATCTCTTTCCTCCAAAGTGCTCTGACCCTGTAGCTCCTTCTCCTGTGTCTTGCCTGCTGGGTCCTTCCCGGGCCATTGTTGCTGTCTCCAGAGAGAGGGAGGCACAGAGGACGTGCGTCCTGGGACCAGTGTCAGCCCACCTGCCTGCCCCACGAGGGTCGGGTACCACCTCCCGCCCAGGCAGGTGCTGACACGGCAACTCACGCCCTCACCACCAGTGACGTGAGACCCGGAGAGACGTCCTCCTCGAGTGCTTTTGTTCTTTGGACAAAAGGGGAAAACAAAGCTTGTTCTGATGACATTTGCCCGTAAATGGGATATTTTGTCGCTGCTGTTTTGACGTCTGAAAAGCCCTCGTGGTGTGGGGAGGAAAGGCAGGGGAGGGACCAGGGGGGGTCTGCGGGGCTCTTAGCCTGAGCACTTGCTGGACCGCGTCGAGTTTGTATGGCACTCTTTGTGTTAAATGAGATTTAATGGAACAGGTTTATTCCAGCAAAGTAAGCTTTAGCCTTATTTCTGTGTCTTTCATGTTGTTCCCGATGGACTTACTCTGAGAGCTTCTGTTCTCACCACATGCCCTAGGGGCTCTGAGTCCCTCTGGGGATTTACGTACAGCAGGCAAAAAAAAAAAAAAAAAAAAAAAAAAAAAAAGGAATTAGTTTTCAAAATGTTTTAGATCGTCAAGGCCCCAGAAACAGGTTTCATACTGAGCCGGGACTTCAAGGTTCTTGTCACAGATGGAGAGGGGCTTGTTGACAAAAACATCCTTTCTCAGGCTTCTTTCTATGGAGGTGGTCATGGAGTCTTAGAGCTCTGCTTGGGCTGGGTGGGGGAAGGGGGACAGACAGAACAATGTGGGCTTTTCTCACATACACAAAGCAGATTATGTCTCGAGTGTGTTTTGTATCTGGTTCAGCTCAAATAGTCTATTTAAACTGAAAGTGAAGATCACAATAATTTGGATCAGAATTTCTGTGCAAGCATTCCAAAAAATAGAGCGCCTCTTACCTTTGAAAGACTTACTTATATTTGGAAAATGTTTAAAAAGATGAAAAGAGTAAGAAATTTCAAGAGAAAAAGATAATAAACACGTAAACTTATTACCAAGAAAAAATGATTGGAATGAAAATCTGGCTAAGTATCTTATTTGCAGAGAAACTAAGTTGAATTTATCATGTTTATTTCCAAGAGACTGAATGAGAATTCTTTTCTGCAATTCTGCCAGTATGGTTTCACATGAACATTTCCATCTGCCTGTTGGGTTTTCATCTGAATATACAATAGGTAACCGATTTAGATCCCCATTAGAAGTGATAACTTTTAAAGTGCTTGAGTCAAAGACATCAGAGAGTCTTGAATACTCAACCTATGATCCTGCAGTGAGTTTGAGTCGATATTTCCAATTAACTTGTGCATGGGATTGGGTGTTACCCAAGCAAGACGAGAAAGATGTGTGATATAGCAAGTGCAAATATAGACACTCTATTTCAGAAGACTCAGCTTGGTTTTATAACTCGTATAATAACAAATTTTTTGATTTTTTATCATGATGCTAAGTTTAGCTTTTTGGGGAACTTATCTCATTGTTGTCAAAGTTTTCTTAAGGAAAAAACTCATCCCATGATGAAAGCAGGTGCAAGTCAATGCCACAGACAGCGGGGGCTGGGCACACGGCGGAGGGAAGATCTGTGCTAATCTGGACTAGTGTCTCCTCGGAACCTTCATCAGACTTGGGTGTAAGGCCACCTTGCGTGAGTGGCATTTCTAGTGGTGATTTGTCATGCTTTCTGTTGGGTCTTCGTGATGGTCCTCTCTGATGGAAATGAAAAGCTCACAGAGAAACCTGAGATTTCTTCCTCCCAGTTCTTGAAGGTGGCATGGCCTTCCACTGGCTTTCAAAATTTAAAGCACAGAAAACAATAAGCTAGAAAAGCATGACGAGCATGCCCTAAGAGAAGGAGGACATGCCGAGTTATCCCAATATCTGGGAGCAGACCTCCCAGGGCTGTCAGGGACATGGCCTTGCTTGTGATCTCCAGGTCCACCTGGCAGCTGCTGCAACTCTCAGGAAAATGAGCTTTTCCAAGCCCCTCTTCCTCGTCCCCTGTGTGTCCCCAGCCCCGGATCTGCCCCTCCCTGTCCTTCCCTCTGCTCCATCCTCCTCCCCCAGAGGGACTATTCTTCTTCGCTGGGGGACTGCAGCACCTGGGTCTTTGCGAGGTGTCCAAAATCCCAATTGTCTTCCTTGACCCCAGTCCCTTTCCCAGCAGATGGCAGTCACTCATTGGCTTGCTCTTTTCTCGTGCCAGGAGCCTATTGTAAATGCTGTCGATTGCTCCAGCGTCTTCTTGGGGAAAGTCCAGCTCACAGGCTTGTCTTTGGGGTCCTCTGAAACTCTTCTGTTGGACTTCGCAAGCTGAGGCCCACCTAGATGATCTGAGTGGGCCATCCATGTGATCACAGGGCTCCCTTTCAAGAGGGAAGGAGGGTCCGTGGGGGAGAGGCGGCAATGACAGTGGTGGCAAGGACTGGAGCGAAACAGGCAGGAGCTGAGGCGTGCGGCGGCTTCCTGAAGCTGGAAGAAGCAAAGGCTGAGTCTTCGCCTGGAGCTTCTGGGAGGAACCAGCCCTGCCCACACCCTGATTTCCGCACCTTAAGGCTGGCTTCTGCAATTGTAAGATGGTAAGTGTTCATTGTTTTAAGCCACCAAGTTTGCAGTGGTCCATTAGAGCAGTTGTAAGAAAAACATACATGGGTCAAAAGTAGAAGTCATGTACAGAGAGGTGATCACTCTTGCTCACTCTGTCCAGCTACTTGGGAGATGCTGCTGTCCTCGGAACTCAGACTGTTCTGCAAACCCAGGGGCTGTCCTCGCTACCTCCAAGCTGTCTTGTATTTTTATCTCCCGGAACACTGCCAGAGCATACTATTCATTTTTCTGGCCAAGCACGCCTCGCTTCAAAAAGCCATTTGTATGTTCAGTAATGGCCATTGGAGAAGGCAATGCAACCCACTGCAGTATCCTTGCCTCTGGACGTCCCAAAGCCAGAGGAGCCTGGCGGGCTATGGTCCATGCGGTTGCAAGAGCTGAGCACGACAGCGACTAAGCCAGCAGCACCCATGTCTACCCCCCGTTTCTACTCTAACCGCTGGATTGCGTCAGCGTTACATCCACAGTGCTCAGTTCAACCGTCTTTTGCACTGCTAATTCTCCGAAGCTGGGTTTACCTCCCACAGTGGCCTCCCAGCTCCCGTCAGACACACTCCTCGTGCTGAAAACAAGCGCAGGGGCAGCTTCAGGGGCCCCCGCCCCAGACGTCCGCCCTGCAGCGTTCACCCTGCTGCTGTGCCCCTAGTGCCCCCCGCCGCCTTTCCTGGGCAACCTCTCTTGTCAGGCGCGTGGAAGAACTCCTGGGCTGTGGGGGTTGCCCGCTGTTTCCTGATG
The DNA here is from genome assembly GCF_001704415.2 of Capra hircus. Lineage (NCBI taxonomy): Eukaryota > Metazoa > Chordata > Mammalia > Artiodactyla > Bovidae > Capra > Capra hircus. The sequence goes on along the minus strand of NC_030827.1, from coordinate 67,400,260 downwards.
ACATTGACATTCTGCGTGTTGGCAAGAACAGCACGGAAATGGCATGCCCCTTGACATTCTCCATCGCCGGGAGACTCAGTTGGAAGGTGCCCGTCTCTAAAGAGGAAGCTCATTACACGGGCAGTAGAAAGGAGGAGAGGAGCGTGACCCGGAACGTTGAATAGGCTGCCATCCCTGACACCTTGTCCAGTGACACAGCTCAGGGAACCTTCCACTGAAACGGGGATCTTGAACTTCTATGTTTTCAAGAGCGATGTCGAAAATGCCCTTGTCTGAACAGAAACTCCTGTGTTCAGGTATCTCCTGAGCCCTCTGACTTTGTTTCATGGGATCCCTTCCCACTGAAACTGCCTGATCTCTTTTCTAATGGGTTTCAGGATGTTCCTGGTTTTCCTTTTAACCCCCAATTCCCATCACCTTCCCTGGTGGTCAGATGAATGGGCAAGTTGTCATAGTTCCCTTTTAGGTTAGAAGCTACAACCTTGACTTGTCTAGGTGACATAAACACACAGACTCCAGGCATATAGGCAATCAAGGAATTGATTCTTGCTCTCTCGACCTGATGGTATTTGCAGTTCAACTTGGAATGCGAGAAACTCATTGCTTCCTTGACACTCTGGGATTGCTGATTTTTCCTTTAACCAACCATCTTTGGGTATGAAAAATGCATTGAGGGTCTTACAAATCAAAACACCAACCAAAAGTTTTCCCTTTATAGCATAAACGGCTTTTTCCATTGTGATATCCATGATGACTTTTATAAATAAGTGGTCGGCAATTGGGAGGCAGAGAGGTGAGATCTCTTCAAGTCCCCAAGTCTTCTAATTGAATGGGCAGAGTGGGTAGCTGTATTGGGTCATCAGAGGTCAGTGAAGACCTTCCCTCTATCTAGTCTCTGTGTCCTTGAGCCCAAAGCTGGTTCCAAAGAAAGCCCCAGGCTCTACCTGTCTGCAGTTTTCTGCCCCGGGCCTTGAAGATACCACAGGTGGGGAGGTCAGGAGAATGTTGACGATGGGCTCAGAGAAGATTTTAGTTAGTGAAGGATCTCAAGGAGAAAGAGGCTCTCTGGGTTCTGCTGCTCTCCCCAAGGGCAGGTGTGTCAGCAAGAATTAGAGTGCTTGTCTTTGCCATTATCCTGGAAACATGCCTCTTGGGAGTAGAAAAGAGGGTATGAAAGATGAATTAGTGTCATAAGAAAGTACAATCCAATTATGTGAATTTTGACATAATTGGACCCACATGAGTGCTGCTTTCACTGAAAGATGTGGCAGGCTGAATAATGCCCCCAAATGTCCAGACCCTAATCTCTGGGATCCATGGACATGTTTTGCCATGGAAGAACTCTGTAGATAGAATTAAGGTTACTCCTTAAATATGGAGATTAGGCTGGATTTTTTTTCCCAGTGCAATTGTGTGAAACTTAAAAGTGGAAGAGGGAGACAGAGTAATTGTCAGAGGGATGTGCCATCAAAAGATGAAGCAAGAAGGTCTGGAAGCATGTGAGAGACGCAGCCCTTCATTGCTGGCTTGAAGGTGGACGAGGCAGGCAGACGGCCCCCAGAAGCTGGAAACGGCCTTCAGCTGGCAACCAACAAGGAAATGAGTCTCTATCCTGTTGCAAGGAATTGAACTTTTCCAACTTTCTGGATTAGCAGGAGACAGACTGAGTCTTCCCTACAGCCTCCGGGAGGAACCACATCTTGCCAAACTTAGATTTTAGCCTGGGGAGAGCTGTGTCAGATTCCTGGCCCCCAGAATGATGAAGCAATAACACTGCTGACTTAAGTCAATAACCTGGCTGATTTGTGACACAGCTCAGTGGCCTGCAGGACTGCACACAGTCAGTACAGATAAACAAAGGAAAAGGACCTTGTGTCTCACATACAATTTCCCAATCTAAGGTGGGTATGAAAACACTGAATCCATGGGCTCTGTCTCGGGGTTTGCTAACACAAATTGAAATTGCTGAAAATTGAGCCTTTGGGTAAACAGGTGTTGCCACAGCTAACTGGCCATCCATTGAGAGCTGGCATCCACTTGGGCTGGGAAATAAGAGCTTGTCTGTTTTTCTTGTCATTTTCTATTATTTCCCTATTTAATTTTACGTTTTTTTAAAAAATGAGCACGCTGTTTTAGAAAAACAGCATGACAGTTAGAGGCCCATCATGTATTTTGCCGTTGTAGTTGGAGATCTGAAAACCAGTTCATTTTTCTCTCACTTTCTCAGCGACAGTTCCCTAAACTGCTACATATTTTTGGACCCAATGGGACTCCCGGGCCTTATTATAGTCTCTGCCATGAACTCCTGATTTTCTGTGTAATCTTCTCGTTATGCATGTGTTTCAACTCTCTTTACCTACTGTCTAGCATATGGCAAGGTAACCTACTTCACAGAGGTCTCATCTCTTTTTCTGACCTCAGAAAACAATTGCTCTCCCAGATAAGCCAGTAAAGCTCTAGAAAGTTCCCATAAGGAGGAACATCAGGAGAGATGTTGCCCCCCTAGGGCCAGACCTAGAAGGCAGGCATGGCCCATACCCTGCCTGTGCTCTCAGAGCCCCTCGTTCTTTGGAGCAGCCCTGTCCTTAATCTCTGACACCCGGCTCACCCTTGCTGCCTTCTTGGGGTCTTCTTCTGGGGCCCCAGGAGAGGTCCTGGTCCCTCTCAAGCTGAACCCCTCCACACAGTCGTTAAGACCGTAGACAGCGTTCAAAAACTATTGGCTTTATTTTTGTTGTTTTACCAAATCCTAATTTTATTTTATTTATTTACCTTTTAGAGATGCGGAGGTAGGGAATAAATGCATGGATACCAGAGGGGAAAGGGGGGCGGTGGGAGGAATTGGGAGATAGGGGTTGATACATGAACGCTATTGACACTCTGCATAAAATAGGCAACTGGTGAGAACCTACTGTGGAGCACAGGGGACTCTATTCAGTGCTCTGCGGTGGCCTGGATGGGCAGGAAGTCCAAAAAAAGACTGGATAAATGTACATGTACAACGATTCACTTTGTTGTACAGCGGAAACTAACACGGCTTAATGAAGCAACGATATTCCAACAAAAATTAATCAAAAAAAGAAAACTCTTGGCTGTAAATCTTAGTTAGCACACGATTGCTTTGAGGAATGACCAGCGTTGCCATGATGGCAACAGCCCCAGGGAACCCATGGCCTTGTCCTGATGATGCCAAATTCGTCTCTAGTTCATACATGGTGTCCTCCCTGAGTGTCTTGGGCAGCCTCTTAACACACCTTACACTTTCTGTGGATTTCTTTGCTGTTGGAGATGCCTGTTTCCACCAGGAACTGGCTGTAGTCTCCAGCCAGAGGCTGCAGGGTTTTCATTTCAGTTTTATGGCTATGTATTTGATTTCGTTCCTTGCCTTGATTGATTTTCATTGAGGATGGTTCCTCTGAGAAGTGTATTGCCCCTGCTTTGGGCATCAATCTTATGGATCCAATTTTATTTAATATAAGTGATTTTTAAAAATAGACTTTATTCATATAAAACTGTTTTATGTTTATAGAGCAATGATCAGGTGAAGAGAGTCCCCCCAGACCAGTCTCTTCCTCAGCACAGTTTTCCCCTGTTATCAAATTTTGTGTTTATGCGGTTGTTGCTGTTGCTCAGGCCCTAAGTTGTGTCTGACTCTTTTCGACCCCATGGACTGCAGCATGCCAGGCTTCCCTGTCCTTCACCAAGCCCCAGCTTGCTCAGACTCATGTCCCTTGAGTCAGTGATGCCGTCCAACCATCTCATCCTCTGTCTTCCCCTTTTCCTCCCTCCTCTAATCTTTCCCAGCATCAGAGTCTTTCCCAGTGAGTCAGTTCTTTGCATCAAGTGGCCAAAGGATTGGACTTTCAGCTTTAACATGATTCCTTCCAATGAATATTCAGGACTGATTTCCTTTAGGGTTGACTGATTTGATCTTCTTGTAGTCCAAGTGACTCTCAAGAGTCTTCTCCAACACCACAGTTCAAAAGCACCAATTCTTCGGCATTCAGCCTTCTTTATGGTCCAACTCTCACATCCATACATGATTACTGGAAAAACCATAGCTTTGACTGGACAGACCTTTGTTGGTAAAGTAATGTCTCTGCTTTTTAATATGCTGGCTAGGTTGGTCATAGCTTTTCTTCCAAGGAGCAAGTGTCTTTTAATTTCATGGCTGCAGTCACCATCTGCAGTGATTTTGGGGCCCAAGGAAATAAATTCTGTCACTGTTTCCATTGTCTCCCCATCTATTTGCCATGGAGTCATGGGACTGGATGCCGTGATCTTCATTTTTTGAATACTGAGTTTTAAGCCAACTTTTTCACTCTCCTCTTTCACTTTCATCAAGAGGCTCCTCAGTTCCTCTTTGCTTTCTGCAATAAGGAGCAACCTAAACTTTTATTTCTTAAGTGCCTTACACTTCAATGATTCTGTTTTTAGCAGGATGTTGCAGTTTTCCATCTATATTCACCTCCATGAAAGTACTGAAGTGAACACTGGAGATTGCCTGGGTTTTAAACAGCAACACCCACTAGGTCTTCCTGGTGATCAGAGTGAATCACTTACTCCAGCAAACACAGAATCATGTGGCATCAAGACAGCTGTAGTCTCAACTTGGATCCAGTGGAGCCGTCCCTGTGTGGCCTGGGGATCATTCCTCCCTTAGAGACAGTGATTCAATGTGATGTTTCAACTTGACTGGGACAAGGAGGAGCCCAGATATTTGGTCAAAGCACACTCTGTGTGTGCGTGTGTGGTTGTTTCTGGATGAGATTAACATTTGCATTGATAGACTCAGGAGTGCGTCTCGCCCTCCCTGACTTGGACAGACCTCATCAACTGGCAACCTGAACGGGAAGAAAAAGGCTGACACTCCCAAGAGAAGGGGAGGAGCCCTCTTTCCCGGCTGCCTTGAGCTGGGACACTGGTCTTTTCCTGTCCTTTGGACTCACACTGAAAACTGGCTTTCCTGGGTTCTGAGTTCACTACTTTCAGACTAGAACCACACCATCATCCTTCCTGGCTCTCCAGCTAAATGAATGCATTTCTCAGCCTCCATCATTGTGCGAGCCAATTCCTTATAATAAATCTTTAGCTATAGATCTTATTGATCTGTTTCTCTGAAAAACCTTGATACAGGAACTAAATCCCAGGATTGGAATTCAGGAGGGACAAGGGAAGCAATTATCTAAGGCATAGAATTTAAGGGACACACCAAAAAATTCTAATAAAGGTAAATAATATTTTATTGCAATATTCTAAAAATCAATACTGATGCCAAAAATCCGTGATGAACAGAAATATTAAAATTTGAAATGAAGCCGCAATCCAATATAAGCCAAACCACACTGGAGCCTGCAGGAAAAAGATGTACTTTTATAAATGCGATTCCATGCATTTTGTTTTTATGGATGATTCTTTCTAGAACATTAAATTAGTTGAAAAATTACTGAAGAATTGAACATAGGCATATTGGAACTTGAAACATGTTTAAATATGATATTTATATCAAAAGCAGAACTTATTATAATGTTACTCTTCTGGCTTTAATGGAAACAAAATGCATCAATAATATTTTCAAAATCAACTTCTTTATCTCAGCTTCAACTGAGAACTGCTCTGTAAAACAATTTCTCTTCACCAAGTGACAATTTTAAATAAAGTTTAATTATCCCAGGTTACTAATTCCATCTTTATTTAAATTTTTGATATTTTATTCATCAGAGATATATTTTTAAGTACCTCAAAGTATTATTTGTATTGATGATGAGGTTTTGATGCTCCTTGAATTTTACACGTGAGGCAGTTGCCTCAATTGCCTTACTGCAAACTTGGTCCTGTTAAGACCCCTTATTCAGTGAAGTTTGTTATTAGATGTTAATAGTGAGACGGAAGTATACAAGGAGCAGCCCCGATTTTTAGCCCATACATTTCCAGATACACACATATTGCCTCCAGGAGAAACAGTGCTATATAAGGAGCTCATGGATTTAGAGAAACATTGCTTCCTGTGAGATAGTGCTCCAGATTTTTAGGATATTGTTTCTTGACTGGAACCATAACTAAAGACTTAGCAAAGCCATCCACTGTTTCACCTGACCACGTGTTTCTATACTACTAAAACCAGGGAATTCCGGGCACGTGAGTCCATCGCTGTCCGACTTGCTGGGACATTTCTTGCTCTGTTAGGAGAGTGATGGTGAGGTAGCATGTTGGTGGATCGGGCAGTTCACACACCCACAGACGTGGTGCTGGTGGAGGCACCGCAAGTCAAAAACTCAAATCCATATCTGTTTCTACTTGGGAAATGACCAATCAGTGCTCCTTCCACGATGGAAGGCATTTCATATCATTAACTTGGCACAAGCATTCGGATGGTGCCCTCAAGGAATGACGGCCGTGTCAGGGCACAGCGGTCCTGTCAGGGTAGAAGCTCCTGGGTGACAGGGGCCAGACCGGCATCAGTGAGAGGAATTCCACGTTGCGGAGCTGCGCGTCGCCTTGCAGCAAACGTCATGCCCTTCCGTTTGGTGCCGCTGTGGCTGATGGAAGAGGACCCCTGAGGGAACAGGAATCTTGTCCACCTCTTTTTCCCTGTTATTTTCGTGTATCTATTCTCCCCGAAACTCCCCTCCCATCCAGGCTGCCACTTAACACTGGGCAGAGTTTCATGTGCTGTAGAGTAGGCTGTTGCTGATTATTCATTTTAAATACAGCAGTGTGTCCATGTCCTTCCCAAACTCCCTAACTATCCCATCCTTCCCCCCGGCAACCATCATCTTGTTCTGGAAGTCCACAAGTCTGTTTCTGTTAGATAAGGAAGTTCCTTTGTATCGTTTTTTTAAGATTCCTCCTATACGTGATGCTGCACAATGTTCCTCCTTCTCTGTCTGACTTCACTCAATGTAACACCCCCTAGGTCCATCCATGTCGCTGCAAACTTGTCCACTTGGTTTTGACAGCCTCCTTCGCAGAGAAGCCCTCTGCTATGTATTCACAGTTTCTAGGCATCTTCACAGCCTGGGTCCAGCCTCAGAGGCCCATCCTTGTACCTCTTCCCCAGTTTTCAGCCAATTCAATCCAAATGCCCCACCTCCAGGAAACCCATTCACTGAAGCTATCAAACCAGCATGGAACTTTGCTCTGCTCTGCTTTAGTTGAGAAAAACGTGGACCACAGACTGCATTGCTTAAAGCGCTGGCCGTGGGAAGAATTTATCTTCAACCCCGGTCATTTATGAACATCTCTCTATGATGCTATAATATTGCAGCCGTCAACCACTGGTAAGGGCCACTGAGTTATAAAAATCATCTACCAGGTTGGTTGTTATTTGTATTCCTCAGTCAGGCAGCCATAGTAAACTTGGTGTGAAGTCTCAGGACTGGAGGTGACAGAGGAACAAATTCCATGAGACTCTGAGCCAAATGCTCACGCAACGTCCTGCGCTTCTGGGATTTAATCAAGGCCTGTGTCTTATATGCCTCTGCCGTTCGATGAGGGATTCCATGGTGGGCATGTCGCTCATGCAGCTTGCTGACCAAAGGGCTCAGCAGCAAGCTGGAACATCTGTCTTAAAAACGGAGTGGTGGACTGAGGTTCTGTCCCACAAACCGAGGGTTCCATGCTGTGATCATCTGCTGAGGTCTGTGACACTCTGCACCCAGTGTCCCTGCTCAGCACAGGTGCTCTGAGGATCACTGCTCCCACGACTCACATGGGAGGACACGGTCGCCATAAATGGACAGAAATATGGGCTTCCCAGGTGGTGCCAGTGGTAAAGAACCCGCCTGCCAATGCAGGAGACGTAAGAGACGAGGGTTCGATCCCTGGGTCGCGATGATCCCCTGGAAGCAGGCACGGCAACCCACTCCAGTATTCTTGCCTGGAGAATCCAATGGATAAAGGAGCCTGGGGGGCTACAGTCCTTGGGGTCACAAAGAGTAGGACACGACTGAAGCAACTTAGCAAACGTCCTAATGTTGCCAGGGAACCAAAACTATCACCTTTATACTCTAACATGATTAAAACATTTTTAACAACTGCACTGATTTCTCCACCATACAAAGAACTTAAAACACCAGTTACCTAGTTATTTAATGCTTCATGAACCCATTAGACTGTGCAGTTGTTTGTAGTATGCAATGATATTGTACAAACTCAGGTGCAAGTTATATTTTTCCTCTATACTTCCCAATGTAGCATAAATAAAGAGTGAAATAATTGGTAAACATACATAACTAATGCAAAAGACTTTGCAAAAGAAAATTCATGAATAAGGCAATATTAACATGAAGTTTTCTTAATGAGGAAAGAAAAGTTGCTTGAGTAGGTTTTAGTGATGACAGGGATAAGACAGAGCATTTTGTCACTGGTCCAGTTTGGTGGAAGGTGAACGTGGACAAGAGTTAGCAGGTGAAAGAGTGAGTGAAAGGTCCACGTGGGGCCTGACAGAGATGGAAGATGACTTCTCTTCTTTCTGTATGAGGTCCTAGAAGTGATTGATCCTAAAGTGTGTGCAAAGCAACATCAAAGCAATGCTGGGAAAGAGGAAGACAAAGGGAAGGCATGTGTGTGAGTCTGCTAGGGCAGCTGCTACAAGGTACCACCAACTGGGAGGCTTAACGTACTCGAAAGTATTATCCCACAGGGCTTCCCAGGTGGCTCAGGGGTAAAGAATCTTTTTGCCAGTGCAGAAGACACAGGTTTGATCCCTGGGTCTGGAAGATCCTCTGGAGAAGAAAATGGCAACCCACTCTAGTATTCTTGCCTGGAAAATTCCATAGACAGAGGAGCCTAGCATCCCTAGGGTGGCAAAGAATCAGACACAACTGAGCTACTGAACAACAAAATTGTCTCACAGTTCTGGAGGCCAGGAGTCTGAAATAAAGGCAGAGCTGGCTTCTTCTGAAGCGGTAGAGAGATCCGTGCCTCTCTGCTGGCTGCTGGTGGTTTGCTCACAGTCACGGGTGTGCCCTGGTTTGTGATTGCATAACTCCAGCTTCCTCACAGCATCCACCCTGAGAGCATGCCCGCCTCTGTGTCTAAGCTCCCCCGACTTACATGCTCACCAGCCGTACTGGAGGAGGGCCATCCCGATGACCTCAGCTTGATCACCTGCAAAGAGTATTTCCAGGTGAGGCCATACTCACAGGTATGGGGATTAGAACTTCCATACCTATTTCATCTTGTGTATTTTCTGCTCGGTTGTAGAACTGGGCGTTTCTCTAAGGAGCTCTTCTTCCTTTTGCTGGAGCATGGTGCTAGCAGCTGAGATCTGGGTGCATGGTGTGCTCTCTGTGACTGGAGAGTCTTTCTAAGTGTTTCTAAGCCCTCTTAGCTGACAGATCAAGGAAAAACATGTGTGTACACTAACACGTGTATGCAACATACCTACAAATGCCTCCCCACGTGGCCAGGCGTCTGTGTTAAAGCTGGACGTGCGCATATATTGAGGTCTCCAGTCCTGACCCTTCACCACACGGATCCTCTTAGCCTTCTCCTCTTGCTTATTCTGTTAACTCACTCCATCACCTGGAAGCCAGGCTCGCACCATCCACCATCCACTTTGAGATCCGCTGGAATCTCAAAGCGTCAGGCGTGACTGAGTGACTTTCACTTTCACTTTACTATGGCAGAAAGTAGTGAACATCCTAATGCAGAGCTAATCAGAGTTTAATCCTCCGCTCAGTTCAGTCACTCAGTCGTGTCCGACTCTTCGTGACCCCATGAATCGCAGCACGCCAGGTCTCCCTGTCCATCACCATCTCCCGGAGTTCACTCAGACTCACGTTCATCGAGTCAGTGATGCCATCCAGCCATCTCATCCTCTCTTGTCCCCTTCTCCTCCTGCCCCCAATCCCTCCCAGCATGAGAGTCTTTTCCAATGAGTCAACTCTTCGCATGAGGTGGCCAAAGTACTGGAGCTTCAGCTTTAGCATCATTCCTTCCAAAGATCTTCCAGGGCTGATCTCCTTCAGAATGGACCTCCTTGCAGTCCAAGGGACTCTCAAGAGTCTTCTCCAACACCACAGTTCAAAAGCATCAATTCTTTGGCACTCAGCTTTCTTCACAGTCCAACTCTCACATCCGTGCATGACCACTGGAAAAACCATAGCCTTGACTAGATGGACCTTAGTCGGCAAAGTAATGTCTCTGCTTTTGAATATACTATCTAGGTTGGTCATAACTTTTCTTCCAAGGAGTAAGCGTCTTTTAATTTCATGGCTGCAGTCACCATCTGCAGTGATTTTGGAGACCCCCTAAAAAAAGTCTGACACTGTTTCCCCATCTATTTCCCACGAAGTGATGGGACCAGATGCCATGATCTTCGTTTTCTGAATGTTGAGCTTTAAGCCAACATTTTCACTCTCACTTTCATCAAGAGGCTTTTTATTTCCTCTTCACTTTCTGCCATAAGGGTGGTGTCATCTGCATATCTGAGGTTACTGATATCTCTTCTGGAAATCTTGATTCCAGCTTGTGCTTCTTCCAGCCCAGTGTTTCTCATAATGTACTCTGCATAGAAGTTAAATAAGCAGGGTGACAGTATATAGCCTTGACGTACTCCTTTTCCTATTTGGAACCAGTCTGTTGTTCCATGTCCAGTTCTAACTGTTGCTTCCTGACCTGCATGTAGGTTTCTCAAAAGGCAGGTCAGGTGATCTGCTATTCCCATCTCTTTCAGAATTTCCCACAGTTTATTGTGATCCACACAGTCAAAGGCTTTGGCATAGTCAATAAAGCAGAAATAGATGTTTTTCTGGAACTCTCTTGCTTTTTCGATGTTCCAGCAGATGCTGGCAATTTGATCTCTGGTTCCTCTGCCTTTTCTAAAACCAGCTTGAACATCTGGAAGTTCATGGTTCGTGTATTGCTGAAGCCTGGCTCGGAGAATTTTGAGCGTTACTTTACTAGCATGTGAGATGAGTGCAATTGTGCGGTAGTTTGAGCATTCTTTGGCATTGCCTTTCTTTGGGATTGGAATGAAAACTGAACTTTTCCAGTCCTGTGGCCACTGCTGAATTTTCCAACTTTACTGGCATATTGAGTACAGCACTTTTATCATCATCTTTCAGGATTTGAAATAGCTCAACTGGAATTCCATCACCTCCACTAACTTTGTTCGTAGTGATGCTTTCTAAGGTCCACTTGACTTCACATTCCAGGATGTCTGGCTCTAGGTGAGTGATCACACCATCGTGTTTAACTGGTTGGTGAAGATCTTTTTTGTACTGTTCTTCTGTGTATTCTTGCCACCTCTTCTTAATATCTTCTGCTTCTGTTAGGTCCATACCATTTCTGTCCTTAATCAAGCCCATCTTTGCATGAAATATTCCCTTGATTTCTCTAATTTTCTTGAAGAGGTCTCTAGTCTTTCCCATTCTGTTCTTTTCCTCTATTTCTTCCCATTGATCATTGAAGAAGGCTTTCTTATCTCTTCTTGCTATTCTTTGGAACTCTGCATTCAGTGCTTGTATCTTTCCTTTTCTCCTTCGCTTTTCACTTATCTTCTTTTCACAGCTATTTGTAAGGCCTCCCAGACAGCCATTTTGCTTTTTTACATTTCTTTTCCATGGGGATGGTCTTGATCCCTGTCTCCTGTATAATGTCACGAACCTCATTCCATAGTTCATCAGGCTCTCTATCTATCAGATCTAGGCCCTTAAATCTATTTCTCACTTCCACTGTATAATTATAAGGGATTTGATTTAGGTCATACCTGAATGGTCTAGCGGTTTTCCCTACTTTCTTCAATTTGAGTCTGAATTTGGTAATAAGGAGTTCATGATCTGAGCCACAGTCAGCTCCTGGTCTTGTTTTTGTTGACTGCATAGAGCTTCTCCATCTTTGACTGCAAAGAATAGAATCAATCTGATTTCAGTGTTGACTGTCTGGTGATGTCCATATGTAGAGTCTTCTCTTGTCTTGTTGGAAGAGGGTGTTTGCTATGACTAGTGCATTTTCTTGGCAAAACTCTGTTAGTCTTTGCCCTGCTTCATTCCGTATTCCAAGGCCAAATTTGCCTGTTACTCCAGGTGTTTCTTGACTTCCTACTTTTGCATTCCAGCCCCCTATAATGAAAAGGAATCTTTTTTGGGTGTTAGTTCTAAAAGGTCTTTTGGGTCTTCATAGAACCGTTCAACTTCAGCTTCTTCAGCTTTACTGGTTGGGGCATAGACTTGGATAACTGTGATATTGAATGCTTTGCCTTGGAAACGAACAGAGATCATTCTGTCGTTTTTGAGATTGCATCCAAGTACTACATTTCAGACTCTTTTGTTGACCATGATGGCTACTCCATTTCTTCTGAGGGATTCCTGCCCACAGTAGTAGATATAATGGTCATCTGAGTTAAATTCACCCATTCCAGTCCATTTTAGTTCGCTGATTCCTAGAATGTCGACGTTTACTCTTACCATCTCTTGTTTGACCACTTCCAATTAATCTTAGGAAAAGGCTGTTGCTAAAATATCTTATGTGCTTTATAGTTTGCTATCTGGGGGATAGGCCAGTCTATTGGAAATTTAATATTTATAATCCTTAAAGCAATTTAAGCCAGAATGTTTAAACTCAGCATATATACATATTTTGAGATCTAACTGTATTGATTCATTAAAATCTAAATTGCTTGTTTAAATGTTTTATAAGGGTTCATCATATAAATGGACTAAATGTTAAGATTCATTGTTTTAAGGAAGGGCAATTACATTGCTCATTCTCTGATTTAATGTTGTACACCCTGTGAAATGTTTTGGCATCCATGGATTTTGTGAATGTCCCTCTTTCAGTACTTACTTACTCTTTTGAACAGAAGTATTGCAATGAAAGCTTCTCCAAAGTTCCGAGGTACACTGAGACTGGGAAGCCTCTGGAGAGATGAGAGGCTGAAAGAGATGAGGTCTGAGCTGAGACCTACCCATGAGGCTGAGGCAGGCGATGTCCAGAGCTGCCAGGCCTGGAGGAGGCCCAGCCTGGCTCCGGGCATCGGCACTTGTGACTTTGTGAGTAGGCGTGGAGTGAGAGGACGCAGTGTTGAGGCTGCGGGCGTTAACCGCACTGCAAAGGTCGACCCCCCGGGCTCTGAGTTGGAGACTGGCAGAGAGCATTTTCAAGGGTTGAGACAGTCTCTGTCAGTGGAGGATGTGCTGGCCCCTGAGCTGAGTTCCAGGGCAGAACTCCTGTCCTGGGGAATTTCAGGAATAAATGCTTAAACCCACGGTGCTTGTTGCTTAGCTGCTCAGTCGTGTCTGACTCAGACCCCATGGACTGTATGTAGCCCGCCAGGCTCCTCTGTCCATGGAATTCTCCAGGCAAGAATACTGGAGTGGGTAGCCATTCCCTTCTCCAGGGGATCTTCCCCACCCCCTCATCTCCTGCTTGGCAGGCAGATTCTTTACCAATGAACCACCAAGGAAGCCCTAAACCCATGGCCCAAGTTATAAAGATGTGGGTGAATGATGTCAGGTAAAAGCAATTCTGGACCTGGGATATGATGATATATTTTAGATCATTTGAAAAATCAAAATGAAGTGACTATGGTCAGGCATCCAAAATGGAGCTGATGGGCCCTGGGGATGTAGACTCAGGCACTTCTCTGCATCAGGAGAAATTGAACTTTCTGAACACCACCAAAATCAAGGACGCAGGTAGCCATTTGGAAAACGTTATCAGTCCCTTCAGAAACACGTAATCATTTCAACCCCAACCAAATCTTGCTTAACAAGCGCACTTACTTTTTATAATTCCAATTCTAATGCTTTTTTTTTTTTTAATACTGCTGACCTTCTTTTTCTTCCTTTATTTTGGCCGTGCAGAGTCTTAGTCGCCACGTGCAGAATCTTCATGGTGGCACTTGGCCTCTTTAGCATGTGGGCTCAGTTCCCCAACCAGGAGTTGAACCCATGTCCCCTGCATCACAAGGCAAATTCTTAACCACTGGACCACCAGGGAAGTCCCTTCAATCCTAATTCTTGACAAACAACTTACATAACCTTGTTTTTTCCCTTTACGAGCTTCCCCCATCTTGAAGTCCTGTGGAACACAATGCAAGTGTTTTCCAGGCTGTAGTCCTAACAAACCCCAAATTAAAACACTGGTTTTTGTTTGTTTTTGCTTCAGCGAGATCTCTGTGTTTGAAATTCTTGGTTAACAGCAAGCAGAGCCTTTGTTCTAAGGGATTGAGGCAGTAAGGGAAGGGCTCTGTTGCTGTAGGGAGAGTGTTCTGATCCTAACACCTGCAGGTGTCTCAAAGGGCAGGCGTCCAGGAGAAGGGGAGTCAACGGGGCAACAAAGAACCAGGGGTGGGGGCTGGGTGGCATGAGGGGACAGCTGATCAGGGGACGTTTTCCTTGTAGGTGGCTGATCCTTGGGAAACGTGGTAAACTGGCTCAGTGAGGGTGGGTTAGAGTTCAGAGGCCTGGGAGCTGGAGAGACAAGTCAGGAACTTTTTTCAGATTGGTCGGTGAGCATAAAGAATTCAGCTGATCGTTTAGAGGCAAAGAATGGGAACTGAGAAGTATGTGTTGGGACTTTTCATAGATAAACAAAGGGGGATCCCAGAGTCTTATCTTCGTCATCTGGAAACGAATGGAGCTTTTTTTCTGAAACATTTTATTTTATATCAGAAGGAGTAGGGCTTTGCAGGGAGCTCTTTCCTGGATCCTGGAGGGCAGGACATACCACTCTCCTGCTCCCACTGGGACTGACCTTGGAAGCTAGAGGAGAGGGGGCTAGGTCCTAGCGGTGGAGCGAAATGACACCTGGACCAAGAACCAGGTGGGGCCCAGCCTGAAGCAATGGACAGACACAGCGTGATGGGGTCAGCCTGAGGGGCCCTGAAGCCCTCCTACAAAGCTGGGTCCATCACAGAGAGTTCTGTAGACTAGTCCCTTTCGTTGTGGTTCAACAAACTCTTAGAACAGAAAACGACAATATACATCTACAGAGAGAGCAAGAATGACGATATTACAAGCACAGGAACCTCTCATTTCCCTAATCTAATCCACTACTAAATTTTTGGGAAGCAGGAACCAACACTTCATTTTATGTTAAAAAAAGTATAATGTGTCTCGTGGTTCCCAGCCCAACAAAAATCCCTGCCCACCAGTTTCCCCGAATGTCGCTAAAAGACATTTAAACTTTTAAATAAAACTACACTGAAGGTTTGTGCTAATTATAAAATAGTTTTAAAGCTATTTACTTAGTTTTTTGACATTTAATGCACCGAGAGAGGCTCGCCTACAAAATACAACATAGATACAGATCACGTTTTCTTCCTACACTGAAGACACATACTACCTTGACACTTAAAGAAATTACAGTCACTAGGATACAACAGATGCTAACAGCACTCAAACAATCAGAAGGCAGAGAAACTAACGCTAGGGTTCTTATACTAGTGGGAGAGTTTGTTGTGTTGGACTTGAGCTTGAGGAAGAGAAGACAGAGGCTCTGGGGTCACAGATATTTGGGGGTGGAGGGAGCAAGACCGGAGGGGTAAACTGAAAGTTGTTTATACAGACTTTGAGGTGTAGACAGAGCCACGGGTGAACAGAACCCAGCATAATTGTGACATGAGTGTAAGGCTCTTAGAGATGTGACTCTGTGCTTGGAATTGCACTTTGAATGTGATACTAGCAGTCATGCTCTCTGCAGGAGCTACGTCCTTTGACTGATGTACTGAATTCTTTCATTGCTTTTTTTTAGGTGGTGCTTAATTTTAACATTTATTTAAGAGCTTATCAGTCTTCTCTGGGTTACATTTTTTTTCTTCTTCTCAAAGTGTTTATAAGTTTCTTTTGACCTTTGATGATCTTCAGTTTTATTAGAATGCACCTCGTTACAGATTTTTTAAAGTGCATCCTGCAAGCACTGAATGCATGCTTCTGCCACACGCTCTGAACACGCGTGTGAACTGTCTGCTTGCTTGAAATTCCTAAGCCGTCATCACTGCAGACGCTGCTGCTCACCCTGCAGCCAGTGCTCCCTCCTGGTGCGCTGAGCTTCTTAATTTACCTTTAACCCTTTGAGGATCCTTTTCACGTGTTCTATCTCTATATTTCTTAGTATTTAGGTTCCATATTTTAGTAGTCTTTTAAATCTCTAATGATTTTCTGTTATCCAGTACTTATCTTGTGAAACTATATTTTTATACTTTCTAACTGGTCTTCAAAAATCTCTTTCTGCTTGTTTCATATCAGCCTTTCTGCTTTACCATTCTTATTTTGGCTCTTAGACATCATTCCTTCTTTTTCTGAAGACTGTTCCATTATTTGTGTATTCTTTTGAATGCCAGGGCTTCCCTGATAGCGCAGTTGGTCAAGAATCCACCTGCAGTGCAGGAGACCTGGGTTTGATCCCTGGGTTGGGAAGATCCCCTGGAGAAGGGAAAGGCTGCTCACTCCATATTCAGGCCTAGAGAATCCACGGGCTGTATAGTCAATGGGGTCATAAAGAGTCCAACACAACTGAGTGACTTTCACTTCCACTTTGAATGCTTGCTTCCTTTGGTCAAGTTTGTGAAGCTTGGATTTCCATGGATTTCTCTTCTTCCTGTGCATTGGGACTTGTGAGTCTAAGTTTCATCTCAAGGAATGATCTGTGTGTGATGTGTCAGTGGTGTTTCTGGCGTGTGCGTGTGCTGTTTTGTGTCAGTATGTGTGTAGTTTGGGGTATTGTGTGTGTGTGATGTGCTGCACATGGGATGTGTGCTCTGTGTGTGGTGTGCATTGTGTGTGCACTGAGTGTGTGAATGTGGTGTGTGAATTGTGGATTGTGTTTTGTATACTGTGTGTTGTGTGGGGTGTTTCTGGTGTGTGTATGTGGTGTGTATGGTGTGGGGCATGTGCATGTGTGTAGTGTGTATATTGTGTGTTTTATGTGCTGCAGGTATGGTGTGGAATGTGTAGTCTGTATGGTGTATGTGCTGTGTGTGTGTGTGTGTGTGTGTGAATGGTGTGTGTGTGTATACGGTGTCTGTATGTAGTGTATGGTGTCTGTGTGTGTGTGTAGTGTGTGTGTGTGTATGGTGTGTATGGTGTGTGTGTGTAGTGTGTGTGTGTGTGTGTATGGTGTGTGTCTGTGTGTGTATGTATGTGTGTGTATGGTATATGTGTGTGTGTGTAGTGTGCAGTGTGTATGGTGTGTGTGTGTGTGTATAGTGTGTGTATGGTGTGTGTGTGTGTATATTGTGTGTGTATGGGGTGTGTGTATGGTATGTGTGTGTATGGTGTGTGATGTGCATGGTGTGTGTGTGGTGTATGTCTGTGCTGTGTGGTGTGTGCTGTGTACAGTGTGTGTGTGGTGTGCATAGTGTATCTGGGGTATGTGTAGTGTGTGTGTGTGTGTGTGTATGGTGTGTGTATGTGTGTGTATCTGTGTATGGGGTGTGTGTGTGTGAATGGTGTGTGATGTGTATAGTGTGTGTGTGTGTGTATGGCGTGTGTGTGTGTATGGTGTGTGTGTATGGGGTGTGTGTATGGTGTGTGTGTGTATGGGGTGTGATGTGCATGGTGTGTGTGTGGTGTGCATAGTGTATCTGGGGTATGTGTAGTGTGTGTGTCTGTGTGTGTATAGTGTGTGCTATGTATGGTGTGTGTGTGTGTATGGGGTGTGTGTATGGTGTGTGTGTGTGTGTATGGGGTGTGTGTATGGGGTGTGTGTATGGTGTGTGATGTGCAAGGTGTGTGTGTGGTGTGCATAGTGTATCTGGGGTATGTGTAGTGTGTGTGTCTGTGTGTGTATAGCGTGTGCTATGTATGGTGTGTGTGTGTGTGTAGTGTGTATGTGTGTGTATGTGTGTGTATCTGTGTATGGGGTGTGTGTGTGTGAATGGTGTGTGATGTGTATCGTGTGTGTGTGTGTGTATGGCGTGTGATATGTATAGTGTGTGTGTGTGTGTATGGCGTGTGTGTGTGTGTGTGCTGTGTGATGTGCATGGTGTGTGTATGGTGTTTGTGTGTGTGGTGTGTGCTGTGAGCTGTGTATGGTGTGTGTGTGTGGTGTGGTGTGCATAGTGTATCTGGGTTGTGTGGTGTGTGTGTGTCTGTGTATGTACAGTGTGTGCTGTGTATGATGTATGCTGTGTATGGTGTGTGTGGTGTGTTGGGCATAGTGTATGCGTGTATGTGGTGTATGCAGTGTGTCTGCGTATGGCGTGTGAGTGGTGTGTTTGTTTTCTTCTCCTTGTTCACACAGATGCTGCTATTTCCTGCCTGCCCCCCAGTGTCTGCGTCAGAACGGTCCTGCCTGAGGCCCTGCGCGTCCACCCCCAGCCCTGCAGGCCCGCCCCAGGAGAGCAGGCCTCACTCCGTCCCTGCTCACCCAGGCCTCTCGCCCACCGTCCTGCAGGAAGGCTCTCCCATCACCTGTGTTTGCCCCGCTCAACCCCTTCTATGCACCTAGTCGCTCAGCCAGGTGACCCTATTGACTGCAGCCCACCAGGCTCCTCGGTCCATGGCATTCTCCAGGCAAGAACCCTGGAGTGGGTTGCTATTTCCTCCTCCAGGGATCTTCCCGACCCAGGGATTGAGCCTACATTTCCTGCATTTCAGGCAGATTATTGACCCACTGACCCATGCTCTGCAGAGACGCTCTCCTCATTATTATTGTTTTTTGCTCTCCTTATTTTGAGTGACGTTATGCTCTTTTAATATGTGTGTGATGAACGTTGCACAGGAGAGAGTGCATTGAGGCAGGCCCCCGAGGACTCGGAGGGTCTTCTGACCAGACGCTTCCTTCTGAGATCTTTGGACGATGTGCTTGGAGCCAGGTGGCCCCCACTAACCTCCCTGAGGCTCTGTCCTGACACCAAACAGGGATGGCCCTTGGTGGCGTCTGCCAGATGACCAATTTTAGAAATTAAACCCACAGGGACAGCGCTGTAGAATCCTGCCAAGTGTAGGTCTCCATCACAGTTAGATTGCTAATCTGATGGTTTTCTTTGTTTTGATGTTACTGACAACCAGGCTGATTCCCTTATGCGAAGCATGCCGACTGACACTGCCCACCCAGGCCAGGCACCATAGTAACCATCTGTGTGAGTTGTTGTATGACAGGAGGTCCTGGTAAGGAACGTGGAACTAATAAGCCACAACCAACCAGAAGAGTTCAGGAAAGGTCAAAAGGAGACCCCACGTGTCGGACCACCTCCCAGAATCCTTCTCTCTGGCGTCCATCTTGGCTGAACAAGGCGTGCACCACCAGGAAGGACTCTGAGTCAGAATGATTGGCTAAAGTCAACCCGGAAACTAATCCCATCACCATAAAACCTGAAACTGCAAGCCCACATGGCAGAACAGTTCTCCTGGGTTCCCTTGCCCTCCTGCTCTCCGCCTTGGCGCCCTTTCCAAGAAGATTTCTTGCTTTCTCAGTACATGTGTCTCCTCGGACAATTCATTTCCGAGTGTTAGACAAGAGCCCAGTTTCGGGCCCTGGCAGGGGTCCCTCCTTCATGCAACAATTCTGTCTCGGAGATTTGGAGCTCGGTTTGAACCCACTCCAGTATTCATGCCTGGAAAATCCCATGGACCGAGGAGCCTGGTGGGCTATAGTCCATGGGGTTGCAAAGAGTCAGACACGACTGAGCAACTTCACTTCACTTTGCAGTAAGCAGACGGGGTGAAGGTGTCTGATGAGTGTTCTGCCTCACTGGAAACAGAATTGCCTTGAAATTGAAGAGTGAGCTCTGTTTCCTACCCGGACTTCCATCATTGGAAATTAAACCAAGATCATGCCAGGAGTAAAATGCATATTTCCTCTTGAAGTGAGCATTGTGGAAGCTCTCTGTCACTATGAAAAGACTGCTTACGTTGCAGAATGGGTAAACGCTGGAAAACTGAAAGGGCTCAGATATTTACAGAAACAAGCATTTACCTCAGACATTGAAATGAGCATGAAATGTATGCATTTTCCCCTTAGTTTATAAACAGACTGTTTCCCTGTTGCGATTTCCCCCTGCTGTTAAAATGCTCATCTCTGTTACTCAAATGCTAGCAGGCAGGCCGTTTGCAGTTTAAGTGACTCAGGTTTTACAGGAATCCTGAATTTTTCTTGTGTGGATGCCCTCGTTGTCTTCTGAATTAGGTATAAAATAAGGACAAATGCTCTAACTTTTTGGTGACCCCATGCATCGAGCTGGCCTATCTTTCACTTGTTTTCAGAACTTCAGTGAACATAGGATTTGAATATTTCTTAGTTCTAGGGAATCCTGTGCTGTTTGAGGCGTATAATGTGGGAAAAATCACGAACATCAAAATTCACATAAGTCGCCAGTTTTCCTCATGTTTTTAGGAAGAAAATGGTAGCAATATTTGACATAAGAACTGTTTTAAAGTAAATGACCATTGATTATTTCTGATAATATGGAGAATGCATTTTTTTTCAAACAATTCCTGAACACAACAATATACTCCTACCTACAAGAAAATTACTTTGCCAGCATAAGTCCATCTAGTTAAAGCTGTGGTTTTTCCAGTAGTCATGTACGGATGTGAGAATTGGACTATAAGGAAAGCTGAGCACCAAAGAATTGATGCTTTTGAACTCTGGTGTTGCAGAAGACTCTTGAGAGTCCTTTGGACTGCAAGGAGATCCAACCAATCCATCTTAAAGGGAATCAATCCTGAATATTCATTGGAAGGACTGATATTGAAGCTGAAACTCCAATACTTTGGTCACCTGATGCAAAGAACTGACTCATTGGAAAAGACTCTGATGCTGGGAAAGACTGAAGGCAGGAGGAGAAGGGGACGACAGAGGATGAGATGGCTGGATGGCATCACCGACTCAATGGACATGAGTTTGAGTGAACTCTGGGAGCTGGTGATGGACGGGGAGGCCTGGCGTGGTGCAGTCCATGGGGTTGCAAAGAGTCAGGCACGACTGCGCGACTGAACTGAACTGAACAAGAAAATAAAATGCATTCACGCACCATGGGCCCTGTGGGCAGAGGCTTTGAGGCCAGGCATTAACGCATTTCATATTCTGCTCTGGCCGTGGTTTCAGGCATTCAGGAGAGGAGCTGGGTGTGTGAGCTGGGAGGGAGAGATGCTTTCTCGACGTGGGATCAAACTCATCAGGTCAGCAGACCTGGGCTACTGACATTCTAAGTGTGTAAGTGTGTGTGTGTGTGTGTGCGCGCGCACTTGTGCGCGTTCAGTTGTGTCTGACTCTCTGTGACTCCACAGGCTCCTCTGTCCATGGGATTCTCCAGGCGAGAATCCTGAAGTGGGTTGCTGTTTCCCTCTCCAGAGGATCTTTCCGACCCAGAGATTAATCCTGTTTCTCTTGCATTGCAGGTGGATTCTTTACCACAGCGTACATATAATTTCATTTTACTGGAGTGGAGAGACCATGTTACACCCTATGCCACCTTCAGTATTAAATTTCATCTTTGTTGATGATTGTCTTTGATCATTTTCCTAATGGTTGGATCCCTCCTTTCTCCTAACAATTAAAGGCAAGTTGTGTTTGCAAAAACACATGCCTTACTTGGCTGATTATTGAGATTGGCTTGGATTTGTTATTATCAGCCATGTTCGCTCATGATGAAAGCTGTTAACATATTAGAGATAGAAAGAAAACATCTCAACATAATTCAGGCCACATATGACGAGAGTACAGATAGTTCATACTTCATGATGAAAGTTTGAAAGATTTTCCTCTGTGATGAAGAACCAGACATGGGTGCCCAGTCTCACCCCTCGTATTCAACACAGTCCTGGAAGCCCTAGATAAAGTAACTCGGCAAAAAGGAAGTTAAAAACTATCCAAGTAAGAAAACAAGAAGTAAAATTGTTACTGCAGATTAAATGAATTTATATAAGTGAAATGCTGAAGAATCCAGTCTTGGAAGTAATAAACCAGTACAGTAAAGTTGCAGGATGCAAAACCAACAGACAAAAATCGGCTGTTTCTATACACTAAAAACAAAGTATCTGAAAAAAAGAGGAAAAAATCTCATTGACAATAGTATCAAAAATATTAAAACAGATGGAGATAAATTTTTACAAAAGAGATGAAAACTTTAAGACATTAGAAACTATAAGACACTGATGAAAGAAACAGAAGACAAGTAAATGGGAAGATATTCCACATTCATGAATGGGAAGAATTAATGCTATTAAAATGTCTAGAAGCCATCTATGGATTCAATGTAATCCTTATCAAAATGCTAAGGACATTTTTCATAGAAAATAAAACAAACACAAATCAGACTGTTGTTGTTCCAACCCAGAGAAAAGAAATCCTGAGAAAGACGAGCAATGCTGGAAGTATTATGCTTCCTGATTTCAAGCAATACTGTGAAGCTATCCCAGGTGGCGCAGTGGTAAAGAATCTGCCTCCGAAGGCAGAAGATGCAAGAGATGAGTGTTCAAGAGTGGAGAAAATCCCCTGGAGAAGGAGGTGGCTACCCACTGCAGTATTCTTGCCTGGAAAATCGCATGGACAAGAGGAGCCTGGTGGGCTATGATCCAGGGGTTTGCAAACATGACTGACCAACCGAGCGCGTACACAGATAAGAATCAGCTGGTACTGGTGCAGAAACAGACGCATGGACCAATAGGAGAGAACTAAGATCCTCAGAAACAAACCCACTCAGATAAGGCCAACTAATATCTGATGTCAGAGCCAAGAATACTCAATTGGGAAAGGACAATCTATTCAATAAATGATGCTGAGAAAACTGGATATTCACATGTTAGAGAAAGAAATTGAAGCAGTATCTTACACTCCTCACAATAATTTACTTGAAATCTTAATTTAAGGTCTGAATTCTTAAAACTCCTAGATAAAAACTCAGGCAGAAAGCTCCTGGACACTGGTCTCGGCAATGATTTTTTAAATATGATTCTAAAGAAAAACAACAACAAAAATATAGACAAGTGGGACTATATCAAACTAAAAAGGCACAATCAGCAAAAGACATAAGGGACACAATCAGCAAAGGTAGCAACCTCTGGGTGGGAGAAAATATTTGCAAGACAGTTGTATGATTAGTGGTTAATATGCAAAATATATAAGAAACTCACACAATAGCAAAAAGGCAAATGATAGAAATGGACAAAGGATCTGAGTAGATTTTTTTCCAAAGAGGGCATACAGTACAGTTCGGTTCATTTCGGTTCAGTTCAGTCGCTCAGTCGCGCCCGACTCTTTGCGACCCCATGAATCGCAGCACACCAGGCCTCCCTGTCCATCACCAATTTCTGGAGTTCACTCAGACTCATGTCCATTGAGTCCGTGATGCCATCCAGCCATCTCATCCTCTGCCGTCCCCTTCTCCTCCTGCCCCCAATCCGTGGACAACAAATACATCGAATATACTGAACACTAATGACCAACAGGGAAATGTAAATCAAAACCACGTGATATCACCTCACACCTGTTAGCGAGACCGTTATGACAAGAGCAACAAGAACTGATGAGGATGCAGAGAATAGCGAGCATTTCGGCATTGTTGGTGGGAATGTGAATCAGTGCAGTCGCTATGGGAAAGAGATGGGGTTCTTAAAAACTTGAGAGTAAAACTTCCAGATAATCTAGTAATCCTACTCCTAGGTATATAACCAAAGGATTCGAAATCGCTGTCTTTAAGAGATAGCTCCACCCCAATGTACATTGCAGCATTATTCCAAAATCAAAGCATAGAAACAACCTAAGTGTCCATTGACATATGAATGGATAGAAGAAGTGTAGGTATAATATTAGTGCAATGGAATATTGTTGGTGCTTAGTCGGGAGTTGTGTCCAACCCTTTTGTGACCCCGTGGGTTATAGCCAGTCAGGCTTTTCTGTCCATGGGGTTTTCTAGGCGAGTATACTGGAGTGTGTTACCGTTTTCTTCTCCAGGGGATCTTCCCAACCCAGGGATATAACCTGCATCTCCCGCATTGGCAGGCTGGTTTTTTACCACTCAGCCACCAGGGAAACACAATGGAATATTACTCAGCCATGAAAAGAAAGCAGTCTTGTCATTTGTGACAACATGAATGAACATTCAGGGCTTTATGCTAAGTGAAGTGAGTCAGACAAAGACAAATACTGTATGATGTCACACGTGGAATCTGAAGAAGCTGAACAGGCAGAGCGTGGTTTGGTGGTTGCCAGGGGCTGGCATTAGGTGGAAATGGGAAGAAGTTAGTCAAAGGGTGCAAACTCCCAATTATAAGCTAAGTTCTAGGAATCTAATGTACAGCATGGTGACTATAGTTATCCATTTTTTTAAATTTTATTTTTATTTTTTTTTATTAGATCAGCGACATCTTTTTTTTTTTTGCAGTTTTTTTTTTCTATCCATTTTTTTATACCTGAATGTAGCTAGGAGAGTAGATCTTAAATGTTTTTAAACCAAAAGAGAAAGGTTATTATTATGTTGGGTGAAATAATTAACCTTGTTGTAGAGGATGTGTTCACTGACTTTACTGTGATGATCATTTCACAATAATATATATACATAGTGAAATGATATATATATCAATATATATAAATATATAATATATGTTAAATATATATAGATATATAAAAAATATATATGCATCAAATCGTCACATAATCTATCTTAAACTTACATGATGATAAATGTCAATTATATCCATAAAGCTGAGGGGAAGGGATATTTTGATCATGTAAGGATGGCTCTCTCCATGTGAGGACAGTGCTCTTGTCTTTCCCAAATTAGGCTCTTTTGTCAGACTCAGAATCTTTGATTTGAATATTAGGGTCCCATTTGGAGCCTGGTTCCTTAAACTATGGCTTATTCTCCTCTGGAAAGAGTGAGCTAGGTGTCTTTCGGGTTTCGAGTGAGCTCAGGAGAGCTCCGGGCTTCTGACATTGTGGACTTGGGTTTTGTGTTACCGTGTGGAGGTCATCAAAATGCTGCATTCAGCTGACATCTGTAAGGAGTAACCCAGGCGTTAACCACACGGAGTCATAAGCCCCTCTCGTTTCCACCGCAAACATGGCGCTCCCCTTGACAAGAGCGAAGCTTGGCATATCAGAAAGAGTATCCTAAGTGCAGCTGCAAGGACGCGTCTCAGCACCATGTCTCCCGATCTTTCCACACAGGACCCAAACTGACCTGAGATGACCATTTCATGAATTTTGCTCTGTTCAGCTTGGTGAGCAGTCACTGCACCGGCTTGCGCATCTCTCCTTGTGGTGCAGGATCCCACACGGGCTTCGTGTGACAGAAAGCTCCCTTCATGACCGATGCTGCCACCTAAATGTAGACAGTGCCCCGAAGGAGCAGGCTGTGGCCATGTCAGCACTGACAGCTTACTTCTGCCCCAACTGTCCTTCAGTTACACCCCTCAAATGGCACAACTTACCACCCTGATCCTCAGTCTGCAAATGTGTTCTGTTCAGAAGTGCCGAGAGCAACTCTCCTCACTCAAGTGGGAAAATGTGAAGGGTATCGTCAGCAGATCAGCCATGCCGTTACCTTCAGCTTGCCATAGGTTGTTCTTTAAAATAGCTTGGGAAAACTATTTAAAAGAGTGAAAGCCTTTTAGATTGCTTTCATGGTTAGCATCCTTACCTCCAACTTCTATTCTGCGATATCCATGCTTCTATCAGCTTATATGTTTACAAATAAGTTGAATTGAAAACAGAGAAAAAACTCTGAACCTTTGGACCATAAGTTCTTCCCAGATGGTGCAGTGGTAAGGAATCCACCTGCCAATGCAGGAGACTCAAGAAATGCGGGTTCAATCCCTGGGTCGGGAAGATCCCCTGGAGAAAGAAATGGCAACCCACTCCAGTATTCTTGCCTGGAGAATCCCATGGACAGAGCAGCCTCGGGGGCTACAGTCCATGGGGTCACAGAGCCAGACACAGCTGAGCACACGCTCACATTTGGACCATGGAATTTAGGGCAAGTCCCATCTTCTCTTTAAGCCTTGAGTCCCCGACTTCTAAAATGATGCTCTAACAGTTCCGGCTTCCTACAGCTGCTGTGAGGGTCAGTGAACCACTGCCCACTGGCTCGTTTAAGAAAAACCCCCAGTTGCTTTAAAGAAAATGTACATTCAGATGATAAGTTTCTTTACTAAACATTTTTGGTTGTAAATGACTAAGGCTTGCCTTCAGAGTTGTTCTTTTGTGAATAATTTTTATCCTCATTCATCTAGGTTACAACAACCCATTATAGTCTGTTCTATCTATGAAACAGTTATCCTTAGAAGTAGGATTTTGAAGCATCGGGAGTCTTGTCTTTTTCCATTTCACTTGTTTCCAACTTAAAATCGTAAAAATTCAAAAAAACACACACACATATATACTTATGTATACATGCGCACATAAGCTGAATATAGACCACACATCATACGGATGTGGGTATGCCTTCCTCATCTTGCTCTGTCTCTATATACACGCGCTCAGAATGCATATATAGGAAAATCCTGTGGGTTACGTGTTCAATAATCCCAAGACCAAAATAATAAAACAAAACCTAAGAAAACACCAAGAAAGCAAAATTCCCCAGCCGTTATTTCCCAATGGAGGTCTCAACTAGCTTCCCAGTGAAATGATCTTGGAGTCTTGAAAACTAAATAACACCTTCTCCCTACTCGTGACTCCATTATGGAAAGTTCTGAAATCAACTGTGAACCAACTCCCGATTTTATAAATCAAAGCTTTCAAAAAGCACTGCCTAGTTGAAGCCTTGAAAATTCGAGTTTATTTTACACGTTCTAGTGGAATGCCTAAGGCAAAAGAATAATATCTGAAAAGCACATAGTCCGTTTAGTGTGAGATCAGGGAAGCGGGCTTTGAGTTCTGGCTCCGCCCCCTGCAGGGGGGGCCCCAGCAGGGGTGGAGGTGGAGGAGGAGGAGGAGGTCCCCCCGGATTCACCCCAGGCTGCTCCCAGCCAGTGACTGAGCATGGCGGGAGAGCAAGAAAAGCCTACTCCTGTCCATATGGGACTCCCCCTCCATTACACCTGCACATCACGTTGGTAGCACCTTGTCATAATATACTGAATCAGGTGCGCGCGTGCATGCGTGTGTGTGTGTGTGTGTGTGTGTGCACGCGCGCGCGTGTGTGTGTGTGTGTGTGTGTGTGACATTGGCCTCTCACAGGGTTCATTTTTGCAATATGCTCCTGTCTAAAAGCCTTCTCGTACAGGCAAGCCTTACTTTCAGAAAACTGTGCAGAAATAAACCATTCGAAGCGGGTGATTATTTACTTGAGAGTGGGGCTTGACCGTGGTGCTTCGAGAAGTCCCCTTTGCATTGGACTGTAATTGCTTCACAATACAGCATTTGTTTCTGCTGTGCAACAGCGTGAACCAACTACCTGTAGACGCATGCCCGCTCCCTCTAGAGGCTCTCTCTCCCACCCCAGGCCTCTAGGTCAGCACAGAGCACTGAGCTGAGCTCCCTCGGCTCCACAGCAGCTTCCCACTGGCCATCTGTTTTACACGTGGTGCCCTTTTAAGGAGGCTAGATCTCTAAGGAGTCTCCTCGTCCCCTGCAGAAAGGTAGCTACACCTTTGAGTACAGGTGAGACGTATGACTTGCTTTTTAACAGCAAGATATGCAAAAGTCATCTCTGGGATTATACTGTATTATCTGAAGCGGTCTAAGCAGACTGGCTCTAGAGAAGCCTTTGCTGGTTGAGGAAGTAACTGGCCGAAGAGCTGAGGGAGGGCAGCCCCAGCTGAGAGCTACAGGGAGTGCTTTCTGCCCACACCCTGGGGGTGCTTGGAAGTGGGTCCTTCCTAGTGTCTCCAAGTGAGAACTTACTTCTGGCCAACACTTCGCAGGCTTGTGACTATAATCAGAGGACCCAGTCCATCAGCTGCGCCCTCCTCATTCCTGACCCACAGACCCTGTGGGATAGTACAGTGTGGTTGAATTAATATAGTATTGTGCTCTTAAAAACAGGTAAAGAAGATAAATCTCATATTAAATGCTTTTACCAAAAAAAAAAAAAAAAAAAAAAAAAGAAAGAAAGAAAGAAACCGCACACAAAAAGATCAAAAGAACGTGCTTTGGAGGTGGTGGGTTCCACGGGTGTGGTGCTTCCCTCATCGTTGTTGTTCAGCTGTGAGTCATGTCTGACTCTTTGTGACCCGTATCTGACTCTTTGTGACCTGTGGACTGCAGCACACCAGGCTTCCCTGTCCTTCACTATCTCCCAGAGTTCGCTCAGACTCCTGTGCTTTGGGTCAGTGGCGCCATCCACCCATCTCACTCTCTGTCGCCCCCTTCTCCTAACCTCGATCATGGGTGCGTGCATATCTCCAGACCTACGAAGATGTGTATATTAAATCTGTGTGTTTTTGTATATCAATTAAAGCTTAATCTAAAAAACTAAATGTATATATGGGATCCCTATATATATATTCACCCCTCAGAGCTTTGGGAATTCCAGGACAGCACTGTGGAGGCTGAATGTTTTTCACTGAGGTTGCAGAATTTTTTTTACATAGAAACAGATAACTGATCTGCATACACAGAGAAGTCTCAGCTGTTACTCAGGCCTATCTGTTATGCTTCGGTAGAGACTCATATAAAATAAGAGTTGGGTCCTTTTTAAATGTGCTGAAATGAGCAAATCCTTTTGAAAATGATTCATGGGACCCAGTCATTTCGCCATCATGCCTGCAACCGGCTTTCTTGTTCTTTACACAGAACAAGGAAAGGAAACCAGGGACGTGCTCAGAGGGGCTGGACTCAAGGGGCTCCAGGCAAGTCATGTGGGGGCAGTTACCCTGGGTCTAGCTGAGATTCTAAACACAGAGACTGAGGGATCTCGAGGCACTGTTTTCCTATATGGATTTTTCTGTATAAAGTTTTCATTCATATAATTTATAGTCTTTATAGTTTTATAGTATAGTTTGGGAAAAATAAGCTCTATGATAATAAAGCTTGAAAATACAGTCAAAGCTATGATTTTCCCAGTGGTCATGTATGGATGTGAGAGTTAGAGCATAAAGAAGGCTGAGTGTTGAATAATTGATGCTTTTGAACTGTGGTGTTGGAGAAGACTCTTGAGAGTCCCTTGGATAGCAAAGAGATCCATCCAGTTCATCCTAAAGGAAATCAGTCCTGAATATTCATTGGAAGGACTGATGCTGAAGCTGAAGCTCCAATACTCTGGCCACCTGATACGAAGAATCGACTCATTCAAAAAGCCCCTGATGCTGGGAAAGATTGAGGGCAGGAGGAGAAGGGGACAACAGAGGATGAGATGGTTGGATGGCATCACTGGCTAAATGGACATGAGTTTGTGCAAACTCTGGGAGATGGTGATGGACAGGGAGGCCTGGCGTGCTGCAGTCCAGAGGGCTGCAGAGAGACAGACACAGCTGAGTGACCTAACAGCAACAACAGTCTCACTAGATATTTGCAAAAAACCCATGAGAGAGCAAAGCCAAGCCACTCATACTTTGCTCAGCAGAATGAAGCTGGGGCGTGGAGGGTGGGGCCAGCCCCCCCAAGGTCACAGGGCTGGTGACTGGGGGAGGCTGGCTGGGGATGGGGGAGGAATCCCTTCCCACCCCCCTGCCCCAGGGCTCTTTCTTCTCAGTGAAGAGAAGAAGCTGCAGCTCTGACTTCACATTTCAATCAGACCTGGAAGCTGGCTTCATCTCTTGTTTGTTAAAAAAAAAAAAAAAAAAGAATAGTGAATGCCAAGAGTCTTCTTACATTATGTTCTTATGTTTATTCTCTTATAATAAAGCACCTCCAGCTCACTGACAAAGGGCACAGCGTTAATTTAAAATTAATAGATAGCACCATGGAAATTGGAAGTCTGGGTTATAGCCTGTGTGATTAATTGTTCTAGTCGTGACTAGAATAAAAGTACACAGTTTTGCAGCTTTGTATAGTACATTGCATCCCGTTACTATTAGCTGTGCGCCACTAATATCACTCCTCCTAGAAGCCTAAGGCAGTCCGTTTTTATCAGTTTCACCCCTCAGAGAGAGCCTTGGGAATTCCAGGACAGCGCTGTGGAGGCTGAATCTGCAGGTTCAGCACCTGGGACAGGGGACGGCTGGAACCCCTGTGTCCAGGTGCCTCTTTGCTTGGCTCTTATCAAATGTGAGCTACTCTGAGAAATGGAAGTGATGTATATCCCCACATTTAAGGTGAACTTTTACCAGTAGACACTGAATTAGATTACTAGCACAAACTATAGAGACTGGCTGAATTTACTATATGAAGTCATAAAGCTGCAACATAGCAAAGGGATCAACTAAACAATTGTTATTTTTCTCCTGTGCTCCAGCCTCTGTCTATGAAAGTACTGAGATAAGACCTTTTTCCCATCAGTTTCACAAGCTGGAATCAATATTGCCAGGAAAAATATAAATAACCTTAGATACGATGGTGACACCACGCTAATGGTAGAAAGTGAAGAGAAACTAAAGAGCCTCTGGATAAGAGTGAAAGAAGAGAGTGAAAAAGCTCAACATCAAAAACTAAGATCGTGGCATCTGGTCTCATCACTTCATGGCAAATAGATGGGGAAAACGTAGAACCAGTGGCAGGTTTTATTTTCTTGGATTCCAAAATCACTGCAAACAGTGAGTGAAGCCATGAAATTAAAAGACACTTACTCCTTGGAAGAAAAGCTATGATCAGCCTAGACAGCATACTCAAAAGCAGAGACATCACTTTGCCAACAAAGGTCCATCTAGTCAAAGCTATGGTTTTTCCAGTGGTCATGTATGGATGTGATAGTTGGACCATAAGGAAAGCTGAGTGCCGAAGATTTGATGCTTTTGAACTGTGGTGTTGGAGAAGACTTAGAGAGTCCCTCGGACTGCAAGGAGATCAAACTAGTCAATCCTAAAGGAGATCAGTCCTGGGTGTTCATTGAAAGGACTGATGCTGAAGCTGAAGCTCCAATATTTTGGGCATGTGATGCTAAGAGCCAACTCATTGGAAAAGAACCTGATGCTGGGCAAGATTGAAGGTGGGAGGAGAAGGGGATGACAGAGGATGAGATGGCTGGATGGCATCACTGACTCGATGGACGTGAATTTGAGCAAACTCTGGGAGATAACAGAAGGACAGGGAAGCCTGGTGTGCTGCAGCCCCTGGGGCTCACAAAGAGTGAGGCATGACTTAGCCACTGTAAAGCAACAACCTATTACTTTGAGTCTAGAGAGGGGGATACACATCCAGAGACATGCGTTGGGTGGCCATCGTTATCATCAGTTGTAAAACTAGCAAGGCCTCTATGCAGATGGGCCCCTTTTACTAAACCAACTGAAGAGCATTATAGATGACCCATTCCAGCATTCTTGGGCTTCCCTGGTAGTTCAGATGGTAAAGAATCCGCCCGCAATGTGGGAGAGCTGGGTTCAATCCTTGTATCAGGAAGATCCCCTGAAGGAGGGCATGGCAACCCACTCCATATTCTCACTGGGAGAATTCCCATGGGCAGAGAAGCCTGATGGTCTACAGTCCATGGGGTCACAGAGTCAGACATGACTGAGCAACTAAGCACAGTCACTCAACACTGACAAGGTTAGAAACCTTTACCTTTTCTTACCTGTCCTTGGGCTCCCAGGTTTTGAGACACTTCCCCGTGACTGAGCCAGATGCTCCCAACTGGCTGCTTTAGGCTGAACATTGCCGGCGTCCCCCAGCTTGATGCATTCTCATTGTCTTCATGCTCCCAACATCACATTGCCAGAAATTCTGTTGGGGATTAGGAATATCAGGATGAACAAAACAGCAGCTCTTGGTTCACCACCAGGGATGTTCCAGGCTGAGGGGTGCTAGGTGAAAATGCCCTGAGGCAGGAAGGGTTGGACTGAGTTGCCAAGGAGACCTGCACGCAAGGGGCACGAAGCAGCTGAGAGGCTGGAAATAGAGACGCCCGCACGGCGGGGTCTTCAGGCCAGGGCAGGGCTGGAACGACTGGACACGTGTGCAGCTCACTGAAGAACAGGAGTGGGAGATGATGCCAAGAGTGGCTGCTGGGAGACCAGGCAACTTGTTAGGTAGGGCGTAGGGCGAGATGGGCTCAAGGCTGAAGCTGAGACGGTGCAGGAGGAGGGAAGGCAAGGATGGGCGTGGCCGGGACTTCCGACTCCCACCAGTGTTTATGCCTGGATGCATTTTCTCCGGTTCAGATAGAAGTGTTGTCTGTTCTTCCCATATGGTTTCCATGGCAACACGCTGGCCTTTCCCTTCCATATCAGCAATAATTGCCTGAGGACCTTGGGCTGGGTCCCCAGGGGGTTAAAATGAGGAACTGTGCGATTAATGTGCACCCCATCCTCCTGAGAGTCAGCGCAGACTTGTGAAAGCTCGGTAAACTAACAGCCCATCAGAAAGCCCGAGTATTCTGTCTGCCCTGCATGACCTCCGAGTACGCGTGTCATCACGCTCGATATCTGTTTTTAAACATTTAGTTCCTTCCTCCTCCAAGCTTGCTGCCGTTGTTCAGTCGCTCAGTCATGTCTGACCCTTTGCGACCCCAGGGATGGAGGCAAGCCAGGCTTCCATGTACTTCACCACCTCCCAGAATTTGTTCAAATTCATGTCCACTGTGTTGGTGATGCCATCTAAGCATCTCATCCTCTGCCACCCTCTTTTCCTGCTCTGAATCTTTCCCAGCATCAGGGTCTTTTTTCCAGTGAGTCAGCTCTTTGTATCAGGTGGCCAAAGTATTGAAGATTCAGTATCAGTCCTTCCAATGAATATTCAGAGTTGATTTCCAAGTGTAACACTAAGGAAGCAGGAGTGCTAAGCTCTTTCTTTAGGAGGAGGTGGTGAATGGTGGCCCCATCCAGGTTTTAGCCAGGCTCCCAAAGCTGAATATGCAGCTCATTGATACTCAGGTTTTTATCTTCCATCTCATGGAATCTTTGAATTGTTGAGGACCCACACTTTTATTTTAGTCTAATGCCTGTTTTGTAATGGCGTTGCAAAGAGCAGCCGCATTTTGTGTGATGTTCTAACTCTTCTCAATTGCCGATCTCTCCATGCATGTTGTGCTGTAAGTCATGAGCTGTTCAGATGCGCTTTAGAGAAAGAGAACGTGAGTGTGCACAGAAGCCTGGAGAGGCCTGGTATCTGCAGGCCCAGCTGGCAGGCAGGGAGGGAGCTCAGGGAGAAGTGTGGCAGCTGGGATCTCGGGCAGGAGCCTTCATTGGACTGGGCGGCTCACTGGAAGTGGGGATGGGGAGAAGGCGGAGGTCAGGATCACCCCCAGGCAGAGATCAGGGTGGCCAGGCAGGGGTCACTAAAGGGGGGAGGTGCAGCAGACACCATCAGGGAGGTTGGTTTAGCTGCGGTGTGTGAGCACGCCCTGAAGATGGAGATGTCAGATGGGGGCTTCCGGGAGCAGAGCTGCCCTGGGACAGGCTGGGGAGAGGTCAGTCCACTACTGTCCATCTCCCAGCATGGACACGCCCCCTGATGGGAGGGGCCAGAGAAAAGTCATGAGGGCAGAACCCCGGGGAAAGGCTCCTCTTGGGGCTGAGCGCTGCTGGAGTTTGGCCTCTGTTCACAGGAGCCGAAAAGAAACACGGAGACGGAGGTTTGGGTGAAGCAGAAAAAAAAATTAGCTTTACTGTTTTGACATGCAAAGGGAAGTGACAGCAGGCTAAGCCCCTCAGAACTCCGTGTCCCGACCTAGAGAGGGTAGTGAGGAGTGTTCAAGGAGCAGGGCGCAATCAGCTCAGGGACGTTCTTCTGCTCGGCTGGTGGTGAAGTGATCTGGAGTCAGCATCGTCAACCTCCTGGTTCCAACCCATCCGGGCTCTGCGTGCTTGTGGGCTACACGCTGTTAACTGCTCCCACCTGGTGGGGTTGCAGGGTCCCCCCCAAAACCCAAGGACATGGCTCAGAATATTATCTCTAGTCCTCGAGGAAGAACTAGATAAAGATCCTTGACTTGGTTTAATGGCTAAAGTATCATCTTGTCTTGCCTAACTGTTTGCCTTTCTGCATTCTCTCACTCCTCTGATTACATTTATTTGGAATAAAGTTTTTTCTCTGACCATAGTCAGGCAGAGGACATGGGTGAGGGTCTATCTGGGTAGACCCCTTGGGTCCTGCTGGGTTTCAAGAGCCGAGGTAGATGAGGGTGCTGGTCCAGAGTGACCTGCAGGTTGGGGAGAGCAGGAGAGAGTTGGGCACGGTGAGGCGTTTGTCCTGAAACCCGCTTCCCCATCTTCTTCATCCAGCCGCGAACTGGAGGCTGACCCGGCCCGACTGCATTCACAGGCTTCTCTGCGTTTAGGTCTAGGTGGAGTTGGCCGACGGGCGGTGCGGGCAGGGGACGGAAGGTGCCAAGACTGGGTGGCCAGTGGTGGGCTTGCTCCCCGGGTGATGCTGGTGCCCAGGAACTGGAGCCTACGCGTAGACTTCACGTGGCCCCTTCCTTGAACGTTTATCGGATGTCCTGCATTGAGAGCAATGCATTTCCTGGCTTGCACCTTGAGTGAGGCAGGGATCCCAGTGTGCACCAGGCCAGGGAGGTCCCAGTCCTGGCTTGCACCTTGAGTGAGGCAGGGATCCTAGTGTGCACCAGGCCAGGGAGGTCCCAGTCCTGGCTTGCACCTTGAGTGAGGCAGGGATCCCAGTGTGCACCAGGTCAGGGAGGTCCCAGTCCTGGCTTGCACCTTGAGTGAGGCAGGGATCCCAGTGTGCACCAGGCCAGGGAGGTCCC
This sequence comes from Capra hircus, assembly GCF_001704415.2. Lineage (NCBI taxonomy): Eukaryota > Metazoa > Chordata > Mammalia > Artiodactyla > Bovidae > Capra > Capra hircus. Next base: position 67,365,624 of record NC_030827.1, on the reverse strand, counting down.
AGGTTGCACTCAGCACTCAGGCCTCTGTGATGGTGCTGGGGTGGGGAAGGGCTGCCTCCGTGAAGGTGAGTGGGGAGGAGATCACGTGAGCATCTCTGAGGGGGCGGCTGTGTTCAAGGGTCGTCTCTGCAGATGCCTTGCCAGCCCCCCTGATCTAGGAATGGTCCCTCCCAGAAGGAAAGCGGCTGCCTTCATTAGTTTACGACTGCAGCACTTGACTCACTGAGGTTGTTGGTTTTCCGATCTTTCTTTAATAGGGGCTGTCTTGTATTTCTTGAACCGTCATCAATCATTCTTTTTACATGAAAGGAACGAACAGAGGTAGGTGGTTTCCCACCATGTTGTGCCAGGACTTTACCTTTCTGGGCCACGTCTAGAGTGACTCGAGGCTCTTAGGCACAAGTCCGGTCCTAACAAAGACTCAAGACCTACCAGGCATCCCTTTCATCTCTCCATCAGTCCAGGGGAAAGAGACACAGAGACAGGTGAGACATTAAAGCGGGGTGCCTGGTCGAGGGAGCCCCAGTTAACCTCTAATGAGCAGGGACCCTCCATTCATCCAGAGACTGGGATCTCTCGGTAAGGGGGCCGGTGGATGTGGCACCATTGTGCCAGCGTTTTCATGACGCTCGATGGTACCACACGTCTCAGGATTCCCAGTCTTGGGCAGCATTCATTCTCAGCCCCGAAAGGAATTTCCTTCCCAGCATGTCTGACCTTCCCATCTCACAAATATTCATTATGTTCTGGCCCAAGGTGACTGGAGCACAGGAAATAATTGATTCACATAAAGAATAATGTTTTTCTACCGAAAGAAATTCTTTTTAATAGCTGGACTTTATTAATGGAGCCATGCGGATTGGAGGAATAAAAATTTTCTTCAGAAAGCAATAAACACCAAAAGGTGAGGGTTTATTTCACTTCTCCAAATATTATCACTCCGTCTCTATTCCACGCCTAATACAGTGGTCTTCCTCTGCGCTTAGACTTTCCAGACCCCCGAGGGGCAGGCAGAAAGGTCCACTCCACACGTTGCAGTGATGGCCTTGAAGGGGGACAAAGGACATCACTGTCCATCGAGGACGTTCTTCAAGTTCCCCTCATTCAGATAGGGAGGGACACGGGGGTGATTTTAATCAACTGTGCTATCTTTCAAAATGGTTGCAAAATTATACCATTTTCCCTTAAAATTTCAGGCTTGGCCTTTTGAAACTTTGATGATCCTAGAATCACATTCAGCAGAGAGGAAAATCCAAAGATTATATGTAAGCCTACCTCTCAAGGTTTGTTTTAAAATGACGAACTCTATTACAAGCTAGCACCCAAGGCGGGTGGTGTGAAGCCAAAGTCAGTGGCCAACCTCTGCTGTGTCTAGAGAGAGACTCTGGGCTGGGACCCAGGCGACCCCTGCTCCTGACTTCGCTGTCTCTCTTCAACCTCTGCTTTCTCCCCCACCTCCATGAAGGAATGGAGACAGAAATACATGCCTTTTAGGTCTCTTCCAGCCCTGACAGTCCTTGTCTTCATGAATTTTCTCTTCTGCGGCTCCTCTATAAATCAATAATGAGGAAAATAGGTCAAGGTGACAGCAGTCTTTTTTATCAGTCTTTTGCTTTTCAAGCAAAAAATAGAGGAAGCCACCAAGCTGCTTGGGTTGGTTGCTCCCTCAATGCCTGAATTCTGATTTCTATTTCGCCCCGAGCTCCTTGCTTAGCCAGCATTTTTTATCAATGGGCAAACATCCAGAAAGAAACAAAAGCATGGGGATGTCTAAATTACGTCCTGGGTTTGGCACGTCCATCGCTGTCTATGGCCCAAAGAGGGGTTCCCCGACGTGAGCAGGACTCTTTCCTTGAGGAATGCCTTCTGGCTCCCCCGAGTTGAGACAAGGGGGCGGAACGCTGGTCTCTCCTCCACACACAGGAGGTGGGGGACACACGAAGGAGAAAGGGGGAGGAGGGCCTCCGGAGCTAAAGACAGAGACGGCGAGACCGATCCGTTCCTATGGCTTGTTTTCTTTTTAAATCCCAGGGATTGTTCTTTTTCTTTCCACTCTGGTTTGTCATAGGATATTGAATAGAGTTCCCTGCGCTGTCTGTAAGGTATAGTTCGGGCCAAGGCAGAAAAGAAGGAGAGAAGACCTCAACGGAGGCAGGTGACCTTTATTCAGGCAAGGAGCGGTGGCGGGTGGCCTAATGACCAGGCTGAGAGTGGGAGGGATCAGGGAGGTTCCATATTTAAAGAGAGGCTTGTGGAAGCAATAAGGGACACGTTCATCAGGCGGGACCTTTTGGGTATTCTTTAGTTGAGATGGCATTTGTAGTTGAACAGGGGGTGGGAGGTTCCTGGGCAGAGGGTGACAAGTCCCAGGTGGATGCAACCAGCCCGGAGCATCAGGGTGGACTTAAAGTTGGCTTTTGTTTTCCTTGAAGTTAGATGATTTAGCAAGCGCCTTTGAGACCATTGTTTTCTTTTTGAGGCCCAAGGACTCCTTCACTGTCCAGGAGGACAGCTGCTTGTCCTTCCCGTATACAGCAGTCTGCATCTGCCCATCCAGACTCCTAGTCCTTCCCTCCCCTGCCTCCGCCCGCCTTGACAACCACACTCTGTTCTCGACGTCTGTGAACCTGTCTCCGTTTTGCAGACAAGTCCACTTGCTTCCTATTCGAGATTGCCGTTGTCTAAAGAACTCTTGGAGGGTGTAAGAAAGAAGAGTATGCATTCTGAAGAGAGAAATTGACGTGGACCAGAGAGGTTAGACTGCGTGGGGTGTGCCATAAACCCTCCAAGAACGCAGCGGCCAGGCTTCCTGAGCGGGCGATGAGGTGGTCCCCTGGAAGGGGAAGGGGGTCACTCCTCTCGGCCTGGGTCTCCTGCGACGTCCGGAAACGCTGCCTCTCTGAGATCTTGGGGGCAGTGGTCCCTCGGTGAGTGGGGGGCTGCAGCAGTGACTCACCAAGATGGAGAGGCAGGCGGGCGCCCCCCCACCCCCACACCTCCTTGGTGACATCAGCGCTTCTCCTCACTAAGGTGCCGAAAACCTGAAGGGGTGTTTCCTTCCATGGGGCTCGGTGTCGCACCTGTCAGAGTGCCATGGAGCCAATGGCTCTGCCAGGGTCTCAGGGCAGGACGCAGATCACTTTTCCTGGCAGGCATGATTCAGAGACTCCTTCGCGGTGTGCTGGCTTTAATGCAGCTGGCAGCTTCTGACTCGGACACTGAGGACGCAAGAGGGAACATGGGGGGATGGCATTTCAGAGGAACACACAAGTACTCTGCAGAATACGTGGTCAGCCTCCCACTGAAGCCCACACGGGGGCGGGAGCAGCAGGACTGCACGTCGGGATGGAGGTTAACTGAGAAATGCTGAGCTGCCCATCGAACCCAAGTTGAGGCTTTCCTGATCCGTACTCTGGGGAGCTGGTCCGAGGCTCTCTGCTCACAGCCCCTGCCATCTGCCCCTCACCTAGAGGTGGCCGGGCACGATAAGGGGCTCTGCCCCCTTACTCAGCTGGTGGGAGATTCCTGGCACCTCTAGCAGCATCCGGCCGCCTCAGAGGAGGAGGGGAAAGGCCAGCGGGGTGCAGGGCTGGGTTCGGCCTGGCAGACACAGCTTGTGCTCAGCACTGGGAGAACGTGAACGCTGGTGACCACAGGGCTGAGCACGGGGTCCAGGAGTGATGCTGGCCCCTGACACCAAGAGCAGCCGGGCTCCATCTGGGTGTCTGGCTCTATCCCAGGATCGGTGCTTTAGGGAATGTCAACCATGTAGACGTGCAACGCGGAGAAAAGAAGCCTGGGCTCAGACAAGCACATGGCGTTGCTGGAAAAGCTGGCCTTGGTCAACGAGGAATCCTTTTATCTGGGATTCAGCCTGGACTGGAAGTTCTCTCTATTATTATTGTCGTGGTTAAGATCTTTCAGAGGCGAGCCTGGAATCTGGGGCGGGCACTGCCCGCTGTTTAGGAGGCGACAGGTCCTACCCAAGGCTTGCCATCCTGAAGAGTTGCATTTTCCTGGGGAGACCCAGAAGAGCAGACATCAGAAAGACGAAGGTGAGAATGAGACACACGGTAACGACGAAACGTCGCCGGAAGACTTCTTTCCTCATTTTGCAAAAGGCCATCGAGATAAAGAAATCACGCCGTTTCAATAAATCTCTGCTCCCTCTCCCCGACATCCAGCAGCACGGGGAGGGGGGCTGCTGGGGGGCACACGGCGTGCGCTGCTGTCACTGGGTCGTAATGGATGTGATTGCGGAGCTCGACCCAGGCGCACCAGCGCCGGGAAAAAGCAACCAAGAGAAAGGCAGTAAGTAAAGATCAGGGAGCGGCGAGAGCCACCCACCAGCTTCTCGGTGGCGAGGAAATTAAAAGGAGAGGTGAGCGGGAGCGGAGTGTCACTGGGTGTGCCTGAGCTGCGAGTGAGCTGGTGTTTTACCACACAGGGCTTGTGTGTGTGTGTACACGTATGTTTGCATGTGTGAGCAAGCGTGTCTCCACATGTAGTTTCTCTTACACCTATTAGTCCCTGCAGCCATCAAGCTTTATATTTACTTGCCACGGCCTCTGGGCTTCCCAGGTGGCGCTAGCGGTAAAGAGCCCACTTGCCAACGCAGGAGATGCAAGAGGCGCGAGTTCGACCTCTGGGTCGGGAAGATCCCCGGAGGAGGGCCTGCAATCCACTCTAGCGTTCTTGCCTGGAGAATCCCACGGACAGAGGATCCTGGAGAGCTATAGTCCATGAGGTCGCAGAGAGCCGGACACGACTGAAGTGACTTAACCAGCACGCATACATGCCATGGTCGCTAGAGTGATAGCAAATGCTGCTTTAGGCGTGCCCACATTGAAGACAAGTTGAAATACATTTTGTGTCGCAGTAGTCAAGTACAGATGTGAGAGCTGGACAACAAAGAAGGCTGAGGGCTGAAGAATTGATGCTTTTGAACTGTGGTGTTGGAGAAGACTCTTGAGAGTCCCTTGGACTGCAAAGAGATCCAACCAGTCCATTCTGAAGGAAATCAGTCCTGAATACTCATTGGAAGGACTGATGCTGAGGCTGAAACTCCAGTACTTTGGCCACCTGATGCGAAGAGCCGATTCATTGGAAAAGACCCTCATTCCGGGGAAGATTGAGGACAGGATGTGAAGGGGGTGGCAGAGGATGAGATGGTTGGATGGCATCACTGACTCAATGGACATGATTTTGAGCAAACTCCAGGAGATGGTGAAGGACAGGGAAGCCTGGTGAGCTACAGTCCATGGGGTCGCAAAGAATCAGACACGACCGAGTGACTGAATAACAACAAGCCTGAATTTTAAACCCTTGAAGAGGAAAGGCTTGCCTGTTACACTAAGTCTGAGGACAGAAGCCTGTGGAGGCCAGGGACATGTGTATCACTTCACTTCAGTTCAGTTCAGTCGCTCGGTCGTAGCGACCCCATGAATTGCAGCACGCAGGCCTCCCTGTCCATCACCAACTCCCGGAGTCCACCCAAACACCTGTCCATCACGTTGGTGACGCCATCCAGCCATCTCACCCTCTGTTATCCCCTTCTCCTCCTGCCCCCAATCCCTCCCAGCATCAGGGTCTTTTCCAATGAATCAACTCTTCGCATAATGTGGCCAAAATATTGGAGTTTCAGCTTTAGCATCAGTCCTTCCAATGAACACCCAGGACTGATCTTTAGGATGGACTGGTTGGATCTTGCAGTCCAAGGGACTCTCAAGAGTCTTCTCCAACACCACAGTTCAAAAACATCAATTCTTTGGCGCTCAGCTTTCTTCATAGTCCAACTCACATCCATACATGACCACTGGAAAAACCATAGCCTTGACTAGACGGACCTTTGTTGGCAAAGTAATGTCTGCTTTTGAATATGCTATCTAGGTTGGTCATAACTTTCCTTCTAAGGAGTAAGTGTCCTTTAATTTCATGGATGCAATCACCATCTACAGTGATTTTGGAGCCCCTCGAAATAAAGTCTGCCACTGTTTCCACTGTTTCCCCATCTATTTCCCATGAAGTGATGGGACCAGATGCCATGATCTTCCTTTTCTGAATGTTGAGCTTTAGGCCAACTTTTTCACTCTCCATTTTCACTTTCATCAAGAGGCTTTTTAGTTCCTCTTCACTTTCTGCCATAAGGGTGATGCCATCTGCATATCTGAGGTTATTGATATTTCTCCTGGTGATCTTGATTCCAGCTTGCGCTTATTCCAGCCCAACATTTCTCATGATGTACTCTGCATAGAAGTTAAATAAGCAGGGTGACAATATATAGCCTTGACGTACTCCTTTCCCTATTTGGAACCAGTCTGTTGTTCCACGTTCAGTTCTAACTGTTGCTTCCTGACCTGCATATAGGTTTATCAGGAGGCAGGTCAGGGGGTCTGGTATTCCCATCTCTCTCAGAATTTTCCAGTTTATTGTGATCCACACAGTCAAAGGCTTTGGCATAGTCAATAAAGCAGAAATAGGTGTTTTTCTGGAACTCTCTTGCTTTTTCCATGATCCAGTGGATGTTGGCAATTTGATCTCTGGTTCCTCTGCCTTTTCTAAAACCAGCTTGAACATCTGGAAGTTCACGGTTCACGTATTGCTGAAGCCTGGCTTGGAGAATCTTGAGCGTTACTTTGGAAGGCAACAAATGGAAGCCCCCAGCTTTGTGCTGACTGCTCCAACCTTGTAGGAATCTGAGACACGTTCCTGTCCTGGGTCAGACATAGGTTCTTCTTATCCTCTCTGCTCAGCAGCCAGAGGGCCAGGAGAGGTAGGAGGTTAATGAGCGGAAACCTGCCCTTGGGATGGACCATGGGGAGGTCAGTGTGCTAACCAGAGTGGCCCAGGCCTCTGTTGTGATGAGTGACAGAAACTGCTCGGGAGAAAGAGGATCTGGGTCCTGGGTGCGGGCTTCCGCTCCTGGAATTGCCTACATCCCACCCAACAGAACCCGGGGGGGCCAGTGTCAGCAAGCGCCAGGCCCGCAGCTTAGCGATGATGCTGGCTGCCTCACCCTGAGTGGGAGGATTGAGCGAGATCAGCCATCCTTGGCCCAAGTGGGGACCCATCTCCCCTCTCGTCCCCCTCTGCCCCTGCCCCTGCCTCTGGTGAGGCCGTGGTGCTGGGCTGGGAGATGATCCTGGAAGGGAGGGGCTCTGAGGGAGGGGCTCTGAGGGAGGGGCAGGGGGCCCTGTAGGCATTTTAGGCAGTAGGGGCTGAGGAATCTCTACAGGAATCCCCCCATTGCCCACCCACCCTCCAGTCTGTAACCCCCCTAGGCAGCCCACTGGCTCCCTCCAGGGACACTTCCCACACATACATCCTCTTGCCAACCTGACTTCTCAGCACAGGTGTGTCCGTAGTCTGAAGGGTTGCTTAAACAAATACTGTAGCCCTGAGATTGTGGCCAGGATAAATCCCGAAGCTTCGGAGCCAGATAAGCCTGCTTTCATCTCGATTCCATCACTCTGTAGCTGTACCACGGGGGTAAGTTAATTATCTCCTCCGAGCATCAGTGTGGTGATCAGCCAGAGGAGGTGTAACAATACTTACCTTCAAGGTTATTAAAAGCTTGGATGATCTATTAATGGAATTAATGACATTAGCATTTCAAATAGGAAATTTATGTGCATATGATTATCTCGGATGCCAAAATAGCGTGGGGTAAAATCCACCACCGTGTCTTCAAAAAGACTTGGCAAAGGAGGAATAGAAGGAGAGTTCTTTGAATTGACACAGGCTGCCTGCTAGACTCTTGCACTAAATGTTCCATGTGCCTAAAAAGAGATGTTAGAGCCGTGTGTCTGTTAGAGTCATGTGTCTGCCAAGGGGTTCTGCTCTTCATGCTCCTGGTCCCCGCTGACCGTGTTCTAACCACAGGGATGACAATACAATAAATAAGTAAATACCTCGGAGGAAAGTGACATTTACCAACCATGTAATTAGCCGTCCAGGAGAGCTGGGAGGAGGCATGGAAGCTCTTTGCCAACCGAGTAAAGCAGCCAGTTACAAAGACTATAAACAGAAACTTGTCTCCGTGCAGACATTACTGATTAGAACACTTTAGAACAAAAATTCCCAATTCCACCAAAATAAAAGCAAAGCAAAGAATCCCTCAAGTATACGTGAAATGCACGTGAAATCCACAAACATTTTTGGAAAACAGCCAAAGAGAATGAGCTACAGGACAGTCATACTGGATTCCTGAGTGGGGGCAGTCAGCCGTGAACACGTCAGTGTCTCTCACATCTGATCAAAGGGATACCTACCAACATAGCAACAAAATTTTGAGGAACTGGACAAGCTAGTTACAGCATTTACATAGAAGGTACAGACGTTATAACACCCATGAGAAACATCTGTGGAAAACTCCTCCTTCTTATGGTAAATGTTTGATACAGATTTCATTGTAATGAAGCTGGGAGAATATGGACCATGTTTTGGCTGTTGTAGAAAAACTGACTCTCAACATGGGAAATTTAAGTTTGATATCTTCCTACTTTGCATCATACAAAATGGCTATCATGTAGATCAGCATAATACAAAAAGAAGATGAAATGGTCCAAAGAAAATACAGAATAATATTTTATAAAACAGACTTAAATGATTAATGGATCATGCTCTTAGAAGTTAAAAATCTTCAGTCTAAAATTTCCCATAAACCAAACAAGCAACCACCTAGAGAAATGTGCAACACAGTTGCGTTGCAGCACGTACAATTGACAAGAAGTTACTGTTTGTTCCTAAAGTCTCTTTTATAAAGTAACTCAGAGATCCAAGTAAATACACCAACTATATCTTCAACAAAGAAACAAAGGCAGTACAGTGGAGAAAATCACAAGTGGTCAGGATACTAACAAGAAAGAAAATGAATCAGGACACAGGCTCTTTACCAAAATTTCAATCAAAATGATAGTAGCCCAAAATGTAAGACAGAAAACTATAAACTGCAAGAAAATAACAGGAAAAATCTCGATGATCTTGGGTCCCGAGATGACTTTTTAGATACAGCACCAATGACAGGATCCTTGGAAGAAATAATTGATAATCCAGGGTTCATTTAAAATGCAAAACAGCACGCTGCTATTGTACCACAGGGAGCCCGGTCTGGAGCCCTGCGACAACCTAGAGGGGTGGAATGGGAGCGGGAAGGGAGGCTCCAGAGGCAGGGGATATACATGCAATTATGGCTGATTCACACTGTCGTCTGGCAGGAACCAGTACAACATTATAAACCAGTTACCCTCCAAATTCAATAAAGAAAGCCAAACAAGCAAATACATATCTGGTCTGAGAAAGACACTGTCAAAAGAATTAAAAACAAGCTACAAAGAGAGCGAAAATACTTACACGAGACATATCTGTTAAAGACTCTGATCCAACATATACAAAGAACACAAAATACAACAATAAGAAAACAAATTTTGGTTTAAAAATGGGCAGAAGTCCCAAACAGACACCTCACCAAACAAGATATATAGATGACGATAATCATATGCCAAGAAGCTCATGATCTGATCTCATCAGCAAACTGCAATGTAAAATAACCATGAGACACCACTACACACCTATTAGAATGACCAAAATCCAAATCACTGACACCACCAGAGGCTGGGGAGCATATGGCTGGAGCGATGGGAATTCTTATTCATCGCTGGTGGGAAAGCAAAATGGTACAGCTACACTGGAAGACAGTTTGGTCATTCCTTTGAAAATGAAACAAACTCTTACCATATGATCCAGCAATCACGATCCTTGGCATTTACACAAATGAATTGAAAACTTATGTCCACAAAAACCCTCATACCCATGATTATAGCAGCTTTATTCATAATTGCCAAAACTTAGAAGCCAGCAAGATGTCTTTCAGGGAATGGATAAATAAACCGTATTGCATCCAGATAATAAAACTTCACTCAGCACTAGAAGAAATAAGCTCTCAAGACACAAAAAGACACGGAGGAAACTTAAATGCATATGGTTAAGTGAAAAGACTCTGTCTGAAAGGCCACATACTGTATGCTTCCAGCTCTGTGACATTCTGGCAAAGGCAAACTACGGCAACAGCGAAAAGATCGGTGGTTACCAAGGTTTGGGAGGAGGGAGGGATAAGAGCTATCACAGAGGGTTTGTAGGGTGATGGAAGCATTCCGCACAATACTGTGATTGTAGAGGCGCGTCAGTGAATGCTTGTCTAAACCCGTGGAATGTACAGCCTGGGAGTGAGCCCTAGTGCAAGCTATGGGCTCTGCGTGATGACTATGGTCAAAGGAGGTTCCTCAGCTGTAACAGATGTACCACCTGGAGTGGGATGCTGAAAATGGGGGTGGTGGTGGTTTAGTTGCTGTTTGACTCTTGCGATCCCAAGGACTTGTAGCCCGCCAGGCTAATCTGGTTTCCAGGCAAGAATTTTCCAGGCAGGAATACTGGGGTAGGTTGCCATTTCCTTCTCCAGGAGATCTGCCCTATTCAGGGATCGAACCTGGGTCTCCCGCCCTGCAGGCAGATTCTTTACCAACTGAGCTACCAGGGAAGCTACCAGGGAACACTCGTGGGAAAGGCCTGTGTGGAGGAAGGGGGTATATTGGAAACTTCTGTGTTTCTCCCTTAATTTCACTGTGAGCCCAAACTGCTCTAAAAAACAGTCTGTTAAAAAATGAGAGAGCGAGAACCATAGTACAATGATACAGCCATAGGATTAGCTACTACTTAACGAGGACCTACTACTTGCCAGGCATGCACAACCCCTAACTGTGTGATCTTGATCAAGTAATTTAACCGTCCTGAACCTTAGTTTGTCCATCTGTAAAATGGGGCAATAACAGTCACTCTACTTCATTGGATTGTTTTGAAGATCCAATGAAGTCATTCTTGTTCAGCCCCTAAGTCATGTCCAACCCTTTGTGACCCTATGGACTGCAGCGTGCCAGACTCCCCTGTCTGTCACTATATCCCAGAGTGTGCTCACATTCATGTCTGTTGAGTTGGTGATACTATCTAACCATCTCATCTTCTGCCACCCTCTTTTTTTTTTTTTTTTTTTTGCCTTCAATCTTTCCCAACATCAGGGTCTTTTCCAATGAGTCAGTTCTTTGTGTCCAATTAAGTAACGCAGCTTCCCTCGTAGCTCAGTCAGTAAAGAATCTGCCTGCAATGCAGGAGACTTGGGTTCGATTCCTGGGTTGGGAAGATCCCCTGGAGAAGGAAATGGCAATCCACTCCAGTGTTCTTGCCTGGAGAATCCCATGGACAGAGGAGCCTGTCGAGCTACAGTCCATGGGGTCGAAAGAGTTGGATGTGACTGAGCAAATACCTCCCCACCACCAAGTAATGTGTATGAGGTCCTTAGCACTATGCCTGGGTCCTAGTAAGTGTCCAGAAGATAGTTATTATTACTATCATTTTAACTAATATACATATATATATATATATATATATATATATATATAAAGACAACCTCACAGGTAAAAGAGCAAAGCCTGTAGACGGCAGTAGCAGCAGAGATCCTGACGGGCTGTGCTCATAACAGCAGAAATGGGACGAAAGCGAAGACGGCATATGCTTCCATCATCAGCTTCACAGCAGTCTAAAAAGACGGATCCTCCTGAATCCATCTCGAGTGTGGGGGTTTGGGGCCCCCTGGATGTTGGTCGGGGGGCACTCAGGCAAGCGCTGTGGACCACACTGGTAGTAACAGTGCTCAGCTCCGAGATGGCCATGCGTTCACATTTGCGGGGCCCCATGGCAAGTGCTCTTCAGCCTGCTGCGTAGTAACTATCTCTTTCCACGGAAGAGACCCCATCATATGCCCTGCACTCAGGGGCACATTAGTCAACCCTAACGGGCTGGGAGGAGTAAATAGGAAAGAGCTTTTAGGCTCAGCTTTTCCTTGGCTGCCTTTTTGAGTTCTGTTTTATGTTTTGTGTTTGAAAGTAAAATACCTGTTGCTGGGTCATTTATAGGAGTGTTTTTTCCATCTGTTCTACATGATCTTGGATCCCCTCAAGAAATCCCCCCCCCCATTATCAATAAAAAAGTATTGATCCATTGCCCGTGTTCCTACTTGCTTTATTGCTTCCAGCCTCCTGCTCCAAAAGTCGTGTTGGATGATGGCAGAGGATCAGCTTTTTTGTGTACGTAGCAGCCCTGGTGACTCAGTGGTAAAGAATCTGCCTGCAATGCCGGAGACCTGGGTTCGATCCCTGGGTCGGGAAGATCCCCTGGAGAAGGGAAGGACAGCCCACTCCAGTATTCTTGCCCAGGGGAATCCCATGGACAGAGGAGCCTGGCGGGCTATGGTCCATGGGATCACAAAGAGTTGGACATGCCTGAGCGACTATCACTTGCATTTTCTTTTCACAGGAGCTCTGCGTGGCTCCTCCAGTTCAACTTATCAACTTTAAGACCTGCTAGTGGCTGCCAGCTGAACGTGGAAGAATGTGGTTGTATGATGAAAACATGCTTTGGGCTCAATCTTGATAGACTGTACTTTTTAAGATGAGCTAACTTAAATATTCAGGAGTCGACACTGCAGGTCTGCAGAACTGTGCAATGGGCTTACCTCCTGCTCACCTTCTTGCCTTTAAACCAGGAGCCACACGGTGATGTAAGGAGGGGGTGCAGAGACATAGAAGACCCCTGGGGGACAAGCAGCAGGTGCTCAGCACGCAGAGGCACAGGCTTCCTCCTCCTGACCTGCCGACCCCACGCCCACGGCTCCAAAGGCTCATGATCTCCTCTCCAGGCTACGCCCCTCAGTTCCAGGGATGGACATCTGAGTACTGCACACACACGAAGCCCTGTGTTACAGATGTGCAAACGGACAAACACACCAACAAGCCAAGCACCAACTTAGGCGAGCTTCACCTTCAGAACATAAATCTGTGTGTCTATCTCTACATGTGTGTGCATATATGTATTTTTTTCATAGAAAGACACTTGTAAGAAACGCACCAAATTACCAAATCATTCAGTTCAGTTCAGTTCAGTCGCTCAGTCGTGTCCGATTACCACTGGTTATAAACAAGCTAATGAGATACTGGTAAGTTAATTGTTTTTCTTTTCACTTCTGAATTTTCTATAATGAACCTATAATTCTATAATAATCAAGACAAAAATGAGTTTTCCCTGTAATATTCAGAAGAAAAACAGTGAGAAGTGGCTCTGAGCATGGGCTGACCCCTGCAGAACAGAGCGGGTTCCCAGACCCAGTTCCCTTAGTTCTGCACTCTTTCAGGACTTGCTGTCCCAGCAATCAACGTCATCAGTAAATGGATGCGTTTGTCTCTCTGGATGCTACCGTAAGAACATCCAACATGAACGTCGTGGTGCCAACCTTAATTCACTCTCTTCATCAGTTCTAAGTGATGGTTAGATTATCATAACAATGGCTCAGTACAAAGTAATATTTTCAGTTTTTAAACAGAAGTCTGAGCTGTTTACCCCTGTTCCTCCTTGGTTTAAAATGAAATTTGATTAGCAATTGAGTTAGATTTCAGCATTTAAGTGCCAGTTGATTTAGAAGTTATAATTTGACCAGCCTAAAGTTTTCTTTGCTAAATAGAATCTTTATTTAATGAAACTGTGGGCTCAATGCAGGAGTTCAGCTTCAATGAAATTCAAAGAGTAAATGTTTTAAATACTTAGAATAAACCATTCAAAACAATTCTGCAAAGTAGTCAAACACTATAAAAGTACCCATCTCATGTGTATATATGTATATATATATATACACACACACACACACACACATATACGTTGCACACACACACACATGCTTTATATGTACACATAATTTTGTGACCCATATGTTTGGAGATATGTATATATAAAATAATTATATATGCAATGAAAGTGAAAGTGTTAGACTCTCAGTCGTGTCTGACTCTTTGCGACCCCCATGGACTGTAGCTTGCTGGGTATTTCTGTCTGTGGGTTTCTCGAGGCAAGAATACTGGAGTGGGTTGCCATTCCCTTCTCCAAGGGATCTTCCTGATCTGGGATCAAACCTGGGTCTCCTGCATTGCAAGTGGATTCTTTACGACCTGAGCCACCAGGGCTTCCCTTATATATGGATTATTGTGGCATATATTATATATGAAACATGCTACAGGAATCTGGTAAATTCGATATCACTAATATATATTCTATATAATATAAAATATATATCGGGGCTTCACAGGTGGCGCCAGTGGCAGAGAATTCACCTGCCAGTGCAGCAGTCATAAAAGACAAGAGTTCGATCCCTGGGTCAGGAAGATCCCCTGGAGAAGGGAGACATTCTCCAGCATTCTTGCCTGGAGGAGTCCAGGGACAGAGGAGCCTGGAGGGCTCCGATGGGTCCATAGAGTCGGAAAGAGTCTGATACGACAGAGCAACTAACTCAACATGCATATTATAATTAATAATTTGCATTAAATGTCACTTCTAATAGTCTTAATTCATAAAATGTTAAAAATCAGAAGGGGCTTTGGAGACGATGCGGTTTGGCACAAAGGGACACTGTTTTCTTGTTTGGATTTCCTTGGATTGAGTACAAATGTAGTAGGAACCGTGGGCATCTGCTGGATGTCAGGCAAGCCACGTCGCTGTCACGTATATTTTATTTTGTCATGACAACCGTGTGCTCTGGCAGGCAGATGAGGACCTCACAGTGGAGGACATAACAGTCGAGAAATCTATTGACATAAGCCTATCTATGTCTACAGGTCGCTCAGCCGTGTCCAACTCTTTGTGACCCCGTGGACTGTAGCCCACCAGGCTCCTCCATCCATGGGATTCTCCAGGCAAGCATACTGGAGTGGGTTGCCATTTCCTTCTCCAGGGGATCTTCCCAACCCAGGGATCGAACCCAGGTCTCCTGCATTGCGGGCAGACGCTTTAACCTCTGAGCCACCAGGGAAGCCCGTATTGACATGAGTAGCCCTGCTCCATAATCTCTCTGACTCACTCTTGCCAAGAGGGTCTTTGGAAGGGATGGGAGTGAGGGTTCACCCAGAAGAAGCGGGGGCAGAGAGGGGAAGGGAGGCAGGTCACTGCCCCCACCCTCCCAAGGGACCATCTGTGCATTCCTGACACGGCGGTGACACACGCCTCTTTTCTCGAAGCAGAGGCAAAAGGGTTGGATCATTTCTCCTTCCTTACTTTTTGAGAACACACATCTTTATTTAAAACAAAGATTCTCTTGAATCCCTTTTATAGCTTTCTTCCCTCCGGTGCCAAAGCTGATAGTCCATTAAGGAATCGCATGCCAAATCTGCTTCTTTTCCTTCTCTAATACATTTTTCAGTTTCATCCTTTTAGAAAGGAAAAATGCAAAGACTACCCATGGCAGCTTCCAAGGCATGCAGGAAGCCTTCTGGGAATGTTTATCAAAGGATGTGGAAGGCTTTCTGGGGCATACTTCTCTAAGCCTCGGGCTGCAAGACAGAGATGCCATATTTATTATTCTTATTACGCAGAGGCAAAATGAGAGCTTGAAAACAAATGTTCACATTCAATCTAGGTGATAGAAAAGAAAGCTTTTTAAAAAAGAGGGTTATTAAAATTCAGAGACAGCAAATGCCTCCGGCAAGTTTCATCAGGGGAATTCTGGTGAGTGAGTTTTCATTTTCAGAGTTTTAAGCAACAGAAATTTCCATTTTCAATTTCACTAAAAAAGAATATATATGTATATATAAAATCTCTACTTCTCAATTTGGAAAGAAGATATTAGGAAGGTCGATATATTTACAAATATTGGAAAATACATATTCATTAATTTCTGTATTCTGTTTTAGACATTTAAAAATTACTATTAGCTTTCCACTGTCAATAGTTTTTTTTTTTTCTATAAAAGAAAAAGATCTCAGTTTTTCCTTATTTGTCAGACTCCAGGGAAATGAAATGGTATTTTCTACTAGAGAAATATAGTTTGATAAACCCAATCTGAGATCTTGATAGTCTTCATTAAAAAGCTCCCCAAAGGTAAGCTATGCTGGCTATATGAAGAATAAATACATAAATATCAAGGTCTGGGCATGAGGTATGACAGTGGTTATACTTTTATCTTCATGGACATATTGATAAAGGATTTTAATAGGAGGGTAGATACACATATTTCCCACAAATAATTATTTTTTAGACTTTACCTAGTTCAAACTCTTAAATCTTCATCATCATTATCATTCAAGTCTAGTGAAAGAAAATTCTGGGTTATGTGGAAATCATGATTTTTCGCTCCAAGAGAAGAGTCACGGCACCATAAGAAGATGTGTCCCAGAGGATTATGGTGCCTATAAAGAATTCAAGGAGAGGCACTAAAATGGCTAGACCTGGAATTTGAAGGAGCACATCTGAGTCTCTTTTGAGGCAGGCCGGCTGTGTGGCTCTAGACTCTCCGTCTGAATTTCCATCTTTGTGAAAGCTGTGGGATCATATGAGCTGAGCATCGGATGAGAAACACATGGGGTACTGCACGTGAAACCTTGTCAAGTTCGTTTCCACGTATAGGATGGAGATCGTTCGAATCACAGGTAGGCATGCTGAGCACAGGAGGCAGTTCCAGGTAGGCCGGAGTAAGCACACTTCACCCGGCAACCCCCCATCCCAACCCCGCCATTGAATTCAGCTCTAGGACCCGGATGGAATGCCGACATCAGCTATTTGGGAATTCTGGAAGATTCATACTACCGGGTGGATTGGAGAAGAAGACCAGAATTCAGACTTTCATCAAACTGACGCAGGGTACCGTTTCTCACAGTCTGAAACTTAGACACGGGCATTGGATGGAGCGAGAAACTCCAGAAGACACTCCCTAGTTCAGGCTCGAGGGGCAGCAAAGGTGTCTCGTGACGGACAGCAGCAGGTAGTGTGCCTAACCTGGAAAAGAGAGAATCTTCCTCTTTCATCGGAGGAGCTCTGGCCTTACGAAAATGGGGTATCTTTTTCTTTTCTTTCATGTGTTTATGTCCTCCCATCACTTGGCCTTAATTGTGGGCACAGTTTGGGGAAGTGCACGTCAGAGAAGGATAAATAAACCCTAGGTTTCCCAGAATCATAAAGGGGAACCTTAGGGAACTGAAGAATACTGAGTATGGAGAGAGAAGGGCCTGGAACAGCTGCCCTACACATTGTTAAACACCGGGGCTCAGCCTCAGAGTGCCCCAGCGTGGATCTTACCTAGAGCAGCATACGGAAAAATTTAAAACTAGACTGAGGGACAGACCTCTGCCTTGATTCTGAGCTCAGCATCACACACATGGCTCGGATCATTCCAGTGCTGCCCAGGATTTGAAAGTGGAATGGATGTTCAAACCACAGCCTAGGGAAGACTCGGTGTGACTCACAGCCTAGACTCAACCATCACCTACTAAACTAGTGCTGAGATAAGTCTCTAAGTCCAAGATGGAGCTGCTCCTGGCTTGGTGCCACATCAGGAGAACTCTAACGTGGGTAAGTTCTGTGTTCATGTAAATGTTCCACTTGAGTAGAAATACAGTACATGCTGTCACTTCAGTTCAGTCGCTCAGTTGTGTCTGACTCTTTGCAACCCCATGGACTGCAGCACGTCAGGCTTCCCTGTCCATCACCAACTCCCAGAGTTTACTCAAACTCATGTCGATCAAGTTGGTGATGCCATCCAACCATCTCATCCTCTGTTGTCCCTTTTTCCTCCCACCTTCAATCTTTCCCAGTATCAGGGTCTTTTCCAATGAGTCAGTTCTTCGCACAAGGTAGCCAAAGTACTGGAGTTTCAGCTTCAGCATCAGTCCTTCCAGTGAACACCCAGGACTGAGCTCCTTTAGGATGGACTGGTTGGATCTCCTTGCAGTCCAAAGGACTCTCAAGAGTCTTCCCCCGCACCACAGTTCAAAAGCATCAATTCCTCGGTGCTCAGATTTCTTTATGGTCCAACTCTCACATCCATACATGACTACAGGGAAAACCATAGCCTTGACTAGACGAACCTTTGTTGGTAATGTCTCTGCTTTTTAATATGCTGTCTAGGTTGGTCGTAGCTTTTCTTCCAAGGAGCAAGTGTCTTTTAATTTCATGACTGCAGTCACCATCTGCAGTTCTTTTTGAGCCCTCCCAAAATAAAGTCTCTCACTGTTTCCATTGTTTCTCCATCTATTTGCCATGAAGTGATGGGACCGGATGCCATGATCTTAGTTTTCTGAATGTTGAGTTTTAAGCCAATTTTTTCACTCTCCTCTTTCACTTTCATCAAGAGGCTCTTTAGTTCTTCTTTGCTTTCTGCCATAAGGGTGATGTCATCTGCATATCTGAGGTTATTGAGCCAGTCCCCAAAGCCAAGCCATCTCTAGGTATTACACTTATTTCCTTTTTCCTTATTCTTTAAACTGCAAAAGAGTCCTGCCTTCCTCCCCATTTTTGCAGTTCTGAATGGAAACTGTCTGTTTCATGAAGAGTTCAGTTCAGTTCAGTTCAGTCGCTCAGTTGTGTCTGATTCTTTGCGACCCCATGAATTGCAGCACGCCAGGCCTCCCTGTCTATCACCATCTCCCGGAGTTCACTCAGACTCACGTCCATCGAGTCCATGATGCCATCCAGGCATCTCATCCTGGGTCGCCCCCTTCTCCTCCTGCCCCCAATCCCTCCCAGCATCAGAGCCTTTTCCAATGAGTCAACTCTTCGCATGAGGTGGCCAAAGTACTGGAGTTTCAGCTTCAGTATCATTCCTTCCAAAGAAATCCCAGGGCTGATTTCCTTCAGAATGGACTGGGTGGATCTCCTTGCAGTCCAAGGGACTCTCAAGAGTCTTCTCCAACACCACAGTTCAAAAGCATCAATTCTTCAGCGCTCAGCCTTCTTCACAGTCCAACTCTCACATCCATATATGACCACAGGAAAAACCATAGCCTTGACTAGACGGACCTTAGTCGGTAATGTCTCTGCTTTTGAATATACTATCTAGGTTGGTCATAACTTTCCTTCCAAGGAGTAAGTGTCTTTTAATTTCATGGCTGCAGTCACCATCTGCAGTGATTTTGGAGCCCCCCAAAATAAAGTCTGACACTGTTTCCACTGTTTCCCCATCTATTTCCCATGAAGTGATGGGACCAGATGCCATGATCTTAGTTAAAGTTGTTTTTTTAATCACCTAAATTGTGTTCTTTACTTATTTTTTTAACAATAGGAAATATTAGCATTCTTCATAAGCTTTATATAAGACCCCAAAGTCTTATAATATAATACTCAAAGTGCCCAAGATACAGTCCAAAATCATCCAGCCTATAAAGAACCAGGAAAACCTCAGCTATGTGGGGACAGACATTTAGTCCATGTAATGTCAAGCTGGCACAAATGTCGGAAATATCTATCAAAAGCTTTAAAGTGATGATTATAAAATGCTCCAAGAAGGAATGGCAAACATTGTTAAATGGAAAGACAGAAACTTTTAACAAAGTGAAATATATAAAAAAATAAACAAATGTACAGGAACATTGATTGACATTGCATTGACCCCATGGAATTTTCACAAAATACTATTAAATGAGAAAAGAGAGGAGCAGAGAATACTGTGTATAAGTTTGCAAATAAAGATGTGAATGAGAAGGAGTTCAGAAGGACACTTACATACTACCAAAACTGATGGTAAATCCTGCAGATAACTGTATAGGACAAGATTTTAATGGAATGTATGAAGGCTTCCCAGGTGGCTCAGTGGCAAAGAACAAGCCTGCCAATGCAGGACGCTTGGGTTCGATCCCTGGCTTGGGAAGATCCCCTGGAGGAGAGCATAGTAACCCACTCCAATATTTTTTTCTTTAATATAAATTTATTTTTTAATTGGAGGCTAATCACTTTACAATATTGTAGCGGTTTTGCCATACATTACATGAATCAGCCACGGGTGTACACGTGTTCCCCATCCTGAACACCCCCCACCTCCCTCCCCATCCCATCCCTCTGGGTCATCCCAGTGCACCAGCCCCGAGCGCCCTGTCTCATGCATCGAACCTGGACTGGCGATCTGTTTCACATATGATATTACACATGTTTCAATGCTATTCTCTCAAATCATTCCACCCTCGCCTTCTCCCAGAGTCCAAAAGACTGTTCTATACATCTGTGTCTCTTTTGCTGTCTCACATACAGGGTTATCGTTACCATCTTTCTAAATTCCATATATATGCATTAGTATACTGTATTGGTGTTTTTCTTTCTGGCTTACTTCACTCTGTATAATAGGCTCCAGTTTCATCCACCTCATTAGAACTGATTCAAATGTATTCTTTGTAATGGCTAAGCAATACTCCATTGTGTATATGTACCACAGCTTTCTTATCCATTCGTCTGCTGATGGACATCTAGGTTGTTTCCATGTCCTAGCTATTATAAACAGTGCTGCGATGAACATTGGGGTACACGTGTCTCTTTCAATTCTGGTTTCCTTGGTGTGTATGCCCTGTAGTGGGATTTCTGGGTCATATGGCAGGTCTGTTTCCATGTTTTTTTACCACTTCAATATTCTTGCCTGGGAAATCCCATGGACAGAGGGGTCTGGCGGCCTACAGTCCGTGGGCTCACAAAAGAGTCGGACATGAATTAGTGACTAAACAATAAACAAGACAAGATATTGTGAACATGCAGAGCTAGAAAATGCACACTAACAAAGAATAAGACAGGCAACCAGGAGAGTGGATTTGCCCTTCTTAAATTCCTTTTAATTTTATAGAGCAGTTCTATCAAAGTATTTTTTAAAATTACCCATGGGCTTGTTTGTAACAGGAGTGATGGTGCTTCTTGTGTTTGCGTGCCTGCCTCAAAGTATTATTCGAAGATGGCAATATGCTCTCAGTGTGGGCAGGCTCAAGAAACTTCGGGGATGGCACACAGAGCCAGAAAGCCTGCCCCATTCACATCAGATGCTCTTTGGACCACATCCCCCCTCCAAATGCCAAGAACACCAGTTTAATGCTGCACATCTTGTAACTCAGATTAGTTAAATCAGTCTTTATTCAAGTCTCCCATCTCCAGGATTTCAGAAGGTCCTTGTGGTTGGCAGAACAGTGGCCCCCAAAGATGCCCATTTTCTAACCCATGGAACCTATGAAAAGGTTAATTTACAGGCATAGAACGGGACTTTGCCAACGTGATTATGTTGAAGCTCTTGAGATGGGGACAGGACTCTGGAGTATGGGAGTGGATCCGGGCAGTAACAGCAGGAAGCTAGGAGGTCAGAGAGAGAGAAGGGAGATGTGAGGATGAAAGCAAGAGTCAGATACAAGGGGGACAGAGCCAGCAAACATGGGTGTCTCTGAGAAGCCGGGAAACGGCGAGGACCGGACTCCTCTCCCCACGCCTCCGGAAGGCACAAGCTCTGCTGATACCTGGGTTTTATTTAGCCCAGTGAGACTCCTGACCCCGGAGTCCTAAGGTAACAGTGGTTGTGGTTTAGTCGCTTAAGTCATGTCTGACTCTTGCTGCCCCATGGACTGTGGCTCACCAGGCTCCTCTGTCCATGGGGATTCTCCAGGCAAGAATACTGCAGTGGGTTGCCATTTCCTTCTCCAGGGGATCTTCCCGATCCAGGAATCGAACCCGGGTCTCCCGCATTGCAGGCAGATGCTTTCCCAACTGAGCTACAGCAGAGGCCCTAAGGTACCAGAGGCGCATTCAAGTTTGTGGTGACGTGCTGCAGCGGCCACAGGGAGGAGCACAGTCCCCTTGGGAATCCTTGCCGCCTTGTCTCCGTCTCTTGCTGAGCGAGTCCACGAGCTGTGCTGGAGACTGCTCTCACCGGTCTTCATGTTCCTGACGTTTCTGCTTTCTCTTGGCCCCAAGTGTGGTCCTGCACTGAACCAGCTCCCTCTTCTGTCACTGCGCTGAGGCATCGTGCACATAAACATGTGTGCAAAGTCATCCAGAAGTTGTGTGGCCAGTCGAGGAAGATTCTGGGAAGAAAACAATTTTATCTGTGAGCTGGGATGGAAATGGTTTCAGCTACCGCATCCTTAAAAATGCATCGGGGCCCCAGGCAGGAACAATTCCTTTCCCTGACAACGTCTCTTGAGTGGCTTCGGACTCCACCCTCTCAGCAGCCCCTAGGAAACCTTCCCTGTTCGTCTTCACACTCCCCCCAGCCCCCCACTGATCCCCAGCTGCTGGTGGAAACTCTACAGTCTGGCCTTTAATTCCGCCTTCTAGATCACACTCTTAAGTTTTGCCATGGGAAACCAAAGAGATCATTTAGTATGCTTTATCCCACATGAAGGAGAATTATGCCAGGGGAAAGCAGCTGCAGTTAATTTTTATGTAGATTTTTAAAATTTCATCATTTCTGCTATGAGATGACTCTTTCCTCCCCCTTCCCCATGTTAACTTCTTTGGCTTTGTTTCACTCTTGACTTCACTGGTCCTGAGGACACTGTCAGTTACTCCTGGGGAAGAGGCTGGGGCAATGATTCTGCTACTGTGGTCTGTCTACACACCCACCTTCCTCTGCTTTAACCTCCTGAGAGTGTCAGTAAATTCACTTCTGGACTTCAGTAAATTCAGTGGATTCACTTCTAGACGTCTCTCCCTTTAAGGTGGCCAGAGGGGCACATATTCAGTTTTGCCCTGATTCCTTCCCAAGGAGGTGAGTCTTGATGGTTTAGCCCAGCTTCTGAGAGCTGAGCGCCCGTCTCCCAGTTGCGTGAGGGCTTGATGGTGGCTTTGCCAGTAAAGAACCCGCCTGGAAACACAGGAGACATGCGTTCACTTCCTGGGTCAGGAAGTTCCCCTGGAGAAGGACACGGCCACCCACTCCTGCATTCTTGCCTGGAGGGTCTCATGGACAGTGGAGCCTGGTGAGCTGCAGTCCACAGGGTTCCAGAGTCAGACAGGACTTAGCAATTCAACAAAAACAACTAAGGGTGTCATGAAGACACAGCAGTGAGCGGGAGAACTCAGCTCCCTCCACGTCCCAGAGTGTGAAGAGCTGACACTCAGGTGGGCCTGGGGACAGACATGGGGTGAAGGCAGGAGTGGCCTCAGGATGCGCCCAGTGGGCTCTCCTTTCTGTCTTGCGGATGGAGGCCGCCCGTGGGGCCACATTCCAGGCCGCCTTTCCACTGTTCGGGCTCCCGAGGGCTGCTCCTGCAGGGTCACGGATCCTTCCTGTGTCCTCCCTGCTCCTCTGGGAGGGGAAGCCTGGGCAGTGTGGCAATAAGTGCAGGAGAGGAGGGCAGAGAGGGAATACACCACAGTTCACGCCCCAAACCCTGTCTGGGGTTCGAGTACACACACCAGGGGCTGTCCGAGAAGTGAGGAGAACCATGGGCTGATGCGATGGAGGGACCCTGCCACCAGAGGAGCGCCTCCGACAGCACCCGGGATCGACTGAGCCAGCCTGACAGTCTCAGGAGCTCCACGGATGGAAACACTGACATGATCAGTATTATTTCACCACCTGAACACTGAGGATAAATGCTACCACAAAATAAGCGGATTTTTTTTTTTTCCTATCCTCTGGTTCCCTGCCCTGGCTCGTGAGATGAGCATGTTGAGAAAACATGAGTCACACACGCTCCTTGGGAGCAAAAAAGTGAGGTCCCTGACTGGTCATCTCCAAAATGTGGAGCTCACACCTCTGCAGGCTCCACAAACATTTCCTGAAAAGGTCTGAATGCAGGACACATGGCTTCCCCGGCAATCGGCTGCACTGACGTCACTGTCCCAGTGTTTTGGGCGTGAGCAGACTTGGGCGAGACTGCCTGCGCCCAGGAACACACCTCGAGAGTGATGCCGCCTTGCCAGTTCAGGCCGCCGTGATAGGCTGCGTGGCTTGATCAACAGCCTTTCATTTTCTCCTGGTTCTGGAGACTGGGGGTCTGAGACCACAGTGGCAGTGAGGTTGGTCCCCAGGAGAGCACGTCTTCCCTGGCTTGCACACGTTTCTGCTTGCCGGGTCTTCACATGGCTTCTCTGTGTGCTTGAAGAGAGAACGAGAGCCCTGTGGTGTCTCTTTTCTTCTTGCAAGGACACTGGCCCTGATAGACTAAGACCCTCCTCTTATGCCCTTGGGGCTCCCGAGGGGGTGCTAGAATCTGCCTGCCAATGCAGGAGAGGTAAGACAAGCAGGTTCGATGCCTGGGTCGGGAAGATCCCCTGGAGGAGAGCATGGCAACCCACTCCAGTATTCTTGCCTGGAGAATCCCATGCACAGAGGAGCTTGGTGGGGTGCAGTCCATAGGGTCACAGAGAGTCAGGCATGACTGAAGCGACTTAGCATGCATGCCTTTGCTCTTATTTAACCTTAATTATCTCCCTAAATATCCTATCTCCAAACACAGACAATCTTGGGGGTCAGGGTTTCAACACATACATTTTGACAAATAAGTTGTCTAAAATGAAATGAATCACTGTAATTTAAAATGTAAACCATAGCAATTATAAACATTAAGACAGTCCTTAGTGTTCACTCCTGGGATGTTTCAAAAGGTGATAAAATGTGAAATTAAGCAGAGCTTATTAAGATCCACCATTTTTATCATATGACCTTTTCATCTCAAAATGTAAATGTACATAATAAATAAGTTTCCTAGCACGTGTGACTGCTTGGAGGTTTCTACAAACTCTGAAAAAACCAAGCTAATTAGGTGTGAAATATCAACTGGTGAGCATTTACAACCTAACAAAAAATACTCTAATGACTCTGTACATTTTATAAATGTATGATTTAGGCAAATCTCAAGGTTACATCTGCATCATGAATTCAGAAACAGCTGTAAAACCTGGTCACCATGAACCTTAAATATCGTGCTATCTACTTTTCTTCGGTTGGTAGTAAGCGTACATGCCTGTCTTTCATTTGTTAGATTTCTTTGCATTTTTCTGTTACCGTTCCTTATCAATGCAATGGTAATGAAAGCACAATGTCTTCTGTGTAATAATCTCTCAGCGCTCTACTGAAAAATCCTCAGAAGCTCTAAATTCTGGAAGGTTAGTAAATCCACAAACTGAAATCAAAGGTGACTTTTTAGCTCTTGATATAGAGACAATTTTGGCAATTCTTACCAACTCATATGAACAGGTGGAGATTTTGACTGTCTTCTTCCTTGGGGGTTATCCTAAAGAAGAACCTGAGATTAGGGCTTGAGCACAGGTGGTTTATTTGTTCAGGAACAAGACTGTGTGGGGCATAGGATGATGTGAGGCACCCAGAGCCACACTGCCCCCAGCACCACCCAGATCTTACCATGATCACACTGAATCCACTCTGTCTGCCTCTTCAAGGTGATGTCTGGCTAATGACTTTGAAAATACATAGAAGGATCCAAGTATTCCACTTCTGGGTAAATACCCCAGATAACTAAAGGTAGGATCTCAAAGAGATAGCCCATGTTCATGGATGCCGTATTCACAATAGCTGAAAGGGAAAGCAACCCAAGGATCCACAGATGAATGAATACGTAAACAAAATGCAGTTCCTCTGTACAGTGGGCTAGTTTCCAGTCTTAGAAAAGGGGAAATGTGACAGTCTACAACCCAAGTGAACCTCGGGGACATCATGCTAAATGAAATGAACTACTCACAAAAGCCAAATACTGTGTGATCCACTTCCTTGAAGGCCCTAGGACAGTCAAAACAAACGAGGATGGTGGTCATCAGGGACAGGGGAGGGGGGTTGGGGGCTTGTTGTCTAACGACATTTCAGTTGGAAATATGAAAAGACTTCTGCAGAGGGATGGTGGTGATGGCTGCAGGGCAACGTGAAAGTGCTCCACACAACTGAACTATACACCTAGAAGGGCCAAAACGGGAAGTCTTATGCTAAGTATATGTTACCAGGGGCTTCTCAGTGGCACTAGTGGTGAAGAACCTTCCTGCCAATGCAGGAGACGTAGGAGACACAGGTTTGAACCTGTGTCGGGCAGATCCTCTGGAGGAGGAAATGGCAACGCACTCGAATATTTTTGCCTGGAAAATGTCATGGACAGAGAAGTCTGCTGGGCTATAGTCACGGGATCACAAAGAGTTGGACATAACTGAGCATGCACGTAGGAATACATATGTTAACAGACTTAAAAGACAATAATACATAAAAGACGGGGTTTATGGGACACAGTCCAATCTCTGCTGCACAGCTGTGGGTTGTCTCAAGGCATGACAGAAATATGTCAACTCCTGGCTCCCCCAACCATTCTGGATGTACTCACAGTTGTATTCACACCTTCTTTCTTGAGAGATCTGATCCTTGATTACATTTCTCTTCCTGGCTGTGGTTGCTGCAACTTTCCTATCCACGGTTGCCATGGACACAGAGGCATCCGGAGGCATCTTGGCAACTCCCTGACCTTCAACATTCTCCTACCTGCAACACTCTTCTCAGGGACTCTAATTCATCCAAGCATCAGGGTCACTTGCTTTTGTCAACATGTTTTGTTTTGTTTTAAACTTTTCTGGCTCACTAGTTTTTAAATTCCTTTCAGGGTCAAGCTTGTTAGCCACTTTAAGGCAAGGGCTTGCATTTTCTGGCTCCACCGAAAAGTGGTCTCATTGATAGAAGTCAGGAAAGACTAGGTATCCCAGACAAGTTCGAGTTCTTGGAGACTCTCTTTCTCTATAGGATCCTTGGATTTGGGAAGTCCTTAGCAATGTACCCAGGTGGCACTTCCTTCTTGCCTGGAGAATCCCATGGACAGAGGGCCTGGTGGGGTGTAGTTCATGGGGTCACCAAGATTCAGATCTGACTGAAGCAACTGAGCACAGCAACAGACCAGGATTGGAAATGGACATGGCACGCAGTTCATGAACCAGGAAGTGTTTGGAGTCTGGCTGGCATGGCGGTTTCAATTTTAGGATCCCACACAGAGTTCAGGAGAATGAGATGGTGGGCAGGAAAACTAGGCAGACAAATAGGAAGGTGGGGCGGCTTCAAGTTTGGGGCATTTTATTGGCCTTCCCTTACTCTCTGTTTGGGCAATTCTAGAGTTCGATTTGCATCTGGAGGGTTCCTTACATGAATTAAAGAATTTAGTCCATAGGATTCTTGAGATTTTGTTTCTAAGTTCTGCTCCAGTTCTCTCTCAATCTTGTTTGGGTCGATATTCCTCAAGGTGGCCACTTGGTCATTCCAGCTTGTGTTTCATGAAAGAGTCCACTTAGACAGATGTATCAATTATTAAGTTATCAGGAAGCATAAGCTCTTGAAAGAAATCAGTGATCTGGCCTGAATGGATGTGGACTCACTAGAAGGGCCGCCATGTGACACCTCTCAGTACAGCTGATGCATTTACAGTCACGTGACTCTAAATGTGTCCAAACGGAGGAGGGCTCTACAGTTCCAGCTTCAGGTCCATCCTTAGCACATGGAGACAAGACAGAGGAAGGCTCTCACAGAGTTTCAAAAAGGCAAACCACGTTGGTAAACTTTCACAAGATACTGGTCTGAGGAGAAGGCTGGACCACTCCACCTGGGGCTGGCTCGAGTGATGGAATGCTGGGTCCAGGCCAACCCCTGCCCTACAGGCTTCCTCTTATAGACAAATAAGGGGAGGGACAGGGACAGGGACAGGGTGCCAGAGAGTCCTGTGTTAGAAGCCACATTTTTCCAAAGTATAACACAATCTAAGATTTGGACCATAAAGGAGGCTGAGTGCTGAAGGACTGATGCTTTTGAACTGTGGTGCTGGAGAAGACTTGTGAGAGTCCCTTGGACTGCAAGGGCAGTCCTAAAGGAAACAAACCCTAAATATTCATTGGAGGGACTGATGCTGAGGCTAAAGCTCCAATACTTTGGCCACCTGATATGAATAGCTGACTCATTGGAAAAGACCCTGATACTGGGAAAGATTGAAGGCAGGAGGAGCAGGGGGTGACAGAGGATGAGATGGTTGGGTGGCATCACTGACTCAATGGACATGAGTCTGAGCAAGCTCCAGGAGGTGGTGAGGGGAGGGAAGCCTGGCGTGCTGCAGCCCATGGGGTTGCAAAGAGTCAGACACAACTGAGCAACTGAACAACAAAAGCAACACAGTCTGATTCTGACTCAAAAGTCCTAGGAACCAAAACGAATCCCAAACCGAGGGACTCAGTGAAGTGGAGGCACTTGTTAGTTTGACACTTGTCACTGGAAGCAAGGCAGCCTTGACTTCTTGGAAACTCGAAAGGTCTCACGTGTGCTGGGTCACTGAGCAGAGGGGTCTGCTGTGACAGTCAGGATCATAGTCAAACCTCAGTGAGATCTCCCCTTGCTGAAGTCTTCAGGGCAAATGCCACCAGGTATACACCTGTGATGGAAAGTTAGGTTTGTGGAGATGTCTGAACATCCCAGCAAGAGGGAGCTGGGAGGATTGGACTCATGATGGATGATCTTCAGGAAGTTTATGAAAGTGGCTAAGTTATGGGTGGGGTGTTGTCAAAAAGTGGGGATAATTTGGCTATTGGGTGTCATAAGTTCTTCCAAGAGGAAAGAGGGTTCAAGTTTTCACTGGTAAACCTCACTCAGGTTGGAAGAGGGGATGTGACTTGATTTGGTGGCATGAGAGGGCCATCTGTCTCTGTCTTGTTTCTCACATGGCCTTGGAATGGCCTTATCCAGGCACTATATTCTTGGAACCGGGTTTGTGTTCACTTGAGAACGTCATGGTTCAGCTGCCAGTGAGGCTGTTTTCCACTTTCTTGCGCTCTGCACTATTCTTTATTTTTACTGATAACAGAGGGAAGCTGATTATTGAAGTCACTCATTCCAATAGGATTCTTCCTGAAATAGTCTTTGGGACTTTCCTCTCTTGGACAATTAACAATGATCACTGGTAGAGAGCATGAGTGCATCCAGAACTGATGTCAACAGGATTTCACAACTGCACACTGAGACTTATGTAGAATGCTAAGCATTAAGTATGCTTCTAATTCCGAACAAATTGGAATTGCTCACTTGTGTGGGCGAGCATTTTATTCATCGCATGTGTGCACAGAGACCAAGTTCCCACAGCTAAAGTGATGCATGAGACGTGGGGGGTGGCTCAGGGTGCCTTGGTGAATTATGCAGAAATGTTCCTGAGTTTTTAAACAACTTGCTCTGGATTTGATCCAAGGTATGATAACTATTTTCCAGTGGTCATATATGGATGTGAAAGTTGGACTGTGAAGAAAGCTGAGGCCCGAAGAATTGATGCTTTTGAACTGTGGTGTTGGAAAAGACTCTTGAGAGTTCCTTGGACTGCAAGGAGATCCAACCAGTCCATTCTAAAGGAGATCAGCTCTGGGTGTTCTTTGGAAGAAATGATGCTAAAGCTGAAACTCCAGTACTTTGGCTACCTCATGCAAAGAGTTTACTCATTGGAAAAGACTCTGATGCTGGGAGGGACTGGGGGCAGGAGGAGAAGGGGACAACAGAGGATAAGATGAGTGGAGGGTATCACCAGCTCGATGGACATGAGCTTGAGTAAGCTCCGGGAGTTGGGGATGGACAAGGAAGCCTGGCGTGCTGCAGTCCATGGAGTTGCAAAAAGTCAGACACGACTGAGCGACTGAACTGAGTGCCTGCCTGCTCAGTCGCTTCAGTAGTGTCCGACTCTTTGTGACCCAATGGACTGCAGCCCATGAGGCTCCTCTGTCCATGGGATTCTCCAGGCAAGAATACTGGAGTGGGCTGCCATTCCCTCCTCCAGGGGATATTTCCAACCCAGAGATCAAAACCACATCTCCTGTTTTGGCAAGTGGGCTCTTCACCGCTGAGCCACTGAGGAAGTCCAGATATCACGTTACATTGAGCAGATTTCTAACGTGTGGAGCGTTTCAGCACTTTGAATCGCGTGCGCTGGGGAATAAGTAATTTGCCTAGAGATGACATGATACCAACTTTGATCTTCACAACACCTGATACTCTTCCCGAGTCTCACTCCTAGGAGACTCTTTCATAGAGAAAGATCTGTTAGCAGTGGCTAGGACATTTGCTGCAGAGAAGGCAATGGCACCCCACCCCAGTACTCTTGCCTGGAAAATCCCATGGACGGAGGAGCCTGGTGGGCTGCAGTCCATATGGTCACTAGGAGTCAGACACGACTGAGTGACTTCACTTTCATGCATTGGAGAAGGAAATGGCAACCCACTCCAGTGTTCTTGCCTGGAGAATCCCAGGGACGGGGGAGCCTGGTGGGCTGCCGTCTATGGGGTTGCACAGAGTCGGACACGACTGAAGTGACTTAGCAGCAGCAGCAGCAGCAACATGACATTGGCTAAGATCTTCTTAGACCTCCCTCCACGATCCTGTGATCTTCTCCTGGTGCCCACGCCTGCCATCAAGCTGACCTCTCCTACTGGGCATCGTCTGTAGGGACGCACTAGTGAAAGTGAGAGATGATGTGCGTGGCTGCTCTGGGGGCAGAGACGCAGTGGGGTGGCCCTCCGGAGGAGCTCGCCCCCATGCCTCCCTGGACAGAGTCTGCATCTCTCCATTTGGTCCCCCTGTGGCAAGTTCAGAGGGAGATGAGGCATCATGCTGAGGGAAGTGGCCGCTGTGTTTGGTGGGAGATAACTCACAAAAGGCTGCTATGGGAAGCTCACACCTATTGTAAGAAACTCTCATCTGATCTGTTTCTCAGAAACCATCTGTGGGTTTAAGGGCTGCGATTGCTCAGACTTTGATTATCAAAAAGCCAGGGAATTTGTCTCGTGCAGAGAAACACCAGCTTTTGCGCTCCAGGTGAACTTTTGAAAGTAGCATTTATTTTATTTATGTATTTTTTTCTAGTATCTATTAAGTCACGTTGTCTACAAATGACAATTGTTTTTATTTTTTCTGTCTGTAACCAGTCTTTGTGTGCATGCTCAGTCGCTTCAGTTGTGTCTGAATTTTTGCAGCTCTACGGACCGTAGCCTGCCAGGCTCCTCTGTTCATGGGATTCTCTGGGCAAGAATACTGGAGTGGGTTACCATGACCTCCTTCAGGGGATCTCCCCAACCCAGGGATGGAACCCACATCTCTTGCGTCTCCTGCATTGTAGGCAGATTCTTTACTGCTGAGCCACCGGGGAAGCCCAACCAGTGCCTCAGAGTTTCCCTAACAGCTTCTCTCCCTCATCTCCCGCCGTCCACACACCTGTGCGTGTTTTCTCACTGCAGAGTGGGGTGTGTGTGTTTCTGGCCACCCCGGGGAGCAGAGGATGACACGCTGCCCTTCAGCTCAGCCTTAGGGATGGCCCACAGCAGGGAGGTCGCCCTGCTCCTGGAGACATGCACCCCTCCTCCTCCCGTCCTCAAGCATCAAGACCCGTTCCTGCAGCTGGCCCTGGAAACTGCCTGGAGATGGGTTAACTCTGACGTTACCCCAAGAGTGGCCCCCAGCCTCCAGGATGGCCCGAGGTGAGCCCTGTCTCTTTGCTTGCACACTCTGTGAGTCCTCTCCTGCGTGGAACAAGGCTCAGTCCGTGTGAGCAGCAGCAGATGGCAGAAGCAGTGATGTCACTGCCCAGTCACGTTATAAAATGACATGGACTGGCATCCTGGTTCTTTCCCTCTCCCTGAGGTTGCCTGCTCTGGGGAAAGCCAGCTGCCACACTGGGAGCAGCCCCAGGGAGAGGCCACGTGGTTAGGAGCTCAAGTGTCTGACCCACAGCCAGCAGGGGACCGAGGTCTGTTGAAAATGAGAAGCTGAATCCTGGCTGAATCCCTGCCTGAATCCTGGGATGACTACACCCCAGCCCATAGAACATAAGCAATTCACAGAAAAGACCCTCAGCCCAGGACCACCCATAGCTAAGCCAGTCCTGAATTCCTGACCCACAGAAACTGAGGGAGGACCTGTTGAGACCTCTACGTTTGGGGGCGACTTGTTACACCCCTTGGATGACTGATACCAAGGCTCCAACCTTGTGTCCTTAGGTCCCGGTGAGTTCCAACACTTTACCATCAAGATGCAATCCCCAGACCAACCAAGCTGAAAGGATGTTGCTGCCATAACTCCCATTTATCTTGCCGTGTGCGCAGTTCTTCCGCCAGGAGATCCAACACACAGAACAGTGTCTGGAAATAGGAAGTGCCCAGTAAATACTGGCTCTGTTAATAATACAAAGGGTCACAAGACCACACTCTAATCAGATCCCTAGAAAATCACTCAATCTGAAAGACCAAGCCGTCACCTTACCTTCCTACCAGCTTGTGGAACGATTCCATATTCAAGGGCATCACTAATATACTGCAGAGTCTCTGTGAAGGAAGTGCGCCGCTTGGGGCCCAGGTGAAGACTGGAAATATCACATCACATGAGGCACAGCTGTGAGGCACCAGTGATAAAGACCTTACGTCATCCTTAAGCACCTTGAATGCGGCCATACATTCATTGCTAAGCTGAATATTCAATTTTCTAGGCTCCCTGTGTGTTCAGGTTTTGGTAATCTAGGGTACATTTATCTTTAAGCCACAGACTTCCTTTAGAATAAAGTATTTATCAATTTTTCTTTTTTCAAGTTATTTTATAGGAGTATAGCTGCTTTACAAGGCTGTGTTAACCTCTGCTGTGCAGTGCAGTGACTCAGCCACGTGCACACGTGTCCCCTCTCTTTCAGATTTCCTTCCCACTTAGGTCACTACAGAGCCCTAAATAGAGTTCCCTGCGCTTCACAGCAGGTTCTCATCTGTTATCTATTTTATACATTGCAGTGCGTATATGTCCTTTTGATGGTATGAGAATGTTAAAAATGACTTAGCTTTTTAAAAAATGAATAAAGTAGTTCATGTGAGTGGAAAAAAAATAAAAGAATGTGTCCTGTTAAACGTGGCCCAGTAAGGATCACATAATTCTACCCAGCTTCCCAAGACCACCTCCATCCACCCCGGGTCCCTCTGTCCTTGTGATTTAGTCCTTCCTGGAGAGGTAGTTTCCACTCCAGGCTGTGAGGACTCCACTGAAGGCTTTCTACCTGGGCTCCAGCCACTCCTCCAGCCTGGCCTTGCATGGAAAAGTGCTGTCCACATCCTTCCCTGGGGCCTCTTCCTCTCCTATCTCTCTCGCCTCCCAGACTGCACCTGGGATGGTCGGCTTCCTTGCTTGCCTGGGAACCCCTGTTCCATGCGAGCCATCTGCAGCAGCTCATCCCTGCAGGACCACAGCTCCGCCTACAATATACTGGTCACGTGAGCCACTCTTGGGGGTTAACTCTAGGGATTCACTGATTGACCACCATCCTCACAGTGTGACACCACCCGTCACCTTTGACATTCAGCTGCTGACCCGGGCTTCAAGAACATTATCAGCACGGACTCTTCAGGCAGAAGCGAAGATGGAGGTGTCACCCCAGCCCTGCTGTCCTGCCTGCATCCTCTGCAGACAGAGAAGTGTCTCTACTCTGGCCAACCACTCCCTGTGATGCCCCTAAGGGCCAGGGGTGGGCACAGTCTGACCGTATCTGTTGCTTAACCACTTTCCGTGTCTCCCATCATCTAAGACAGCAGAAATAAGTCAGTGCAACACAGCCTGTAGGGCCCGCCAAAATGCAACTATTTACTGTCTGGCCCTTTAGGGGAAATATTTCCTGATCCCTGCTGTTTAGATCAGTGGATGTCAGAGGTTTGTAAATGTGACTATAATTATTATAAAAACAACTAACACTCCAGCATTTTAACACTACAAGGAAAGAAAGTCACTATTTAGGAAGAGAATTTAATGAATAAATTTAATCAGCCATCCTGGGATTTTCTCATATTTAGTGTTTCCAACCAAAAACAAAACAAAACAAAAAAGGGCTTTCCGTGGTTACTCAGACAGGAAAGAATCCATGTGCAATGCAGGTGATGCAGGTTCAATCCCTGGGTCAGGAAGATCCTCTGGAGAAGGAAATGACAACCCACTCCAGTATTCTAGCCTGGGAAATCCCATCAACAGAAGTCTGGTGAGCTAAAGTCCATGAGGTCGCAAAGAGTCGGAAACCACCGAGTGATTAAGCAGGAACCAATAAAAACACCAGCCAAGCCCAACTCTGATGCATCCAAAATGACAGGGATGGACATGTGCACACCACAATATTTAATACAGATCATCAACAAGGATAAGTTGAGTGGGTTCCACGACCTCACATTCATCCTGCAGGAAGGAAGGGCGCTCCCGGGGTGGACAGTTACCTTGTGTTATCACTGTGATGCACTGTGACATCTTTTTTCCATCACGGTTGCAAATGAGGTTATTAAGGCTGAGGGGGCGGAGCCCACAGCTCCTGTTTCACAGACAGAAGTGGCTCTACAGAGACGAGAAGGAAACTCTGCTCACCTGTGTCCCCTGCACCTCAGAGGAATGAAATGAGGTAGCCCTGGCAAGTCCAGGTGATGCATACGGGACCAGGAGGAGCCCTTTACCTGGAATGGAGAAATCGCATGGTCCACCCTGTCACGTGACTAATGAGGGCGCCCCTGCGGGCCAGCGACGGGGCTGACTTTCCCAAGTGCTTCTGCCAGGTTTGTACCGGGAGGTCTGATGAGGCGAAGGGCAAAGAGAGCTGGTGCCTGGTGGCCCTACTCCCCCTCAGAGAGAATGGAGTTGCTGGGGATAGGGGTGCAGCATGTGAGTGTATGAATCCCAGTGAAGCCTCGGAGCTCCCCTACCCTCTTGGTAGGAGTGTAAAATGTAAGCCGCTCTGGAAAACAGTCTGGCAGTTCCTCAAGCAACTCATTGAATGTGACCCAGCAAACCTGGTCCTATACCCGAGAGAAATGGACAGGCGTAGCCCGCAGACACTGGTGCACTAATATTTACAGCAGCATTATTCGTGACACCCAAAAGCTGGAAACAACCCAAGTGTTCATCAGTGGAGGTGGATGGAGAAAATGTGGTCTAGCCAAACAATGCAATATAGACAGCTAGAAAGGTGAATGGAGCTCTGATATGTGATACAGCGGGCTGACGCTTCAAAACAGTGTGCTAGATGCGAGAGGCCACAGTGTGTGATTCATACTGTGCGATTCATTTCATGGGAAAGGTCTCAAATAGGCAAACATACAGAAAGCAGACGGAAAAAGGATGAGGGGTGGAGGGGAGGGGGTGGGCGATAACTACCGGTGTGGCTTCCTCAGGGAAGCCCTGGTGGCTCAGACAGTGAAGAATCTGCCTGTGATTCCGGAGACCCACCCAGGTTTGATCCCTGCATCAGGAAGATCCTTTGGAGAAGCTACCCACTCCAGTATTCTCGCCTGGAGAATCCCATGCACAGAGGAGACGGGCAGGCTACGTTCAGTTCAGTTTAGTTCAGTTCAGTCACTCAGTCGTGTCCAACTCTTTGCTGCTACATGGACTGCAGCATGCCAGGCCTTCCTGTCCAGCACCAACTCCCGGAGTTTACTCAAACTCACATTCATCGAGTCGGTGATGCCATCCAACCATCTCATCCTCTGCCTTCTCCTCCTGCCTTCAATCCCTCCCAGCATCAGAGTCTTTTCCAATGAGTCAACTCTTCGCATGAGGGGGCCAAAGCACTGGAGTTTCAGCTTCAGCATCAGTCCTTCCAGTGAACATTCAGCATCTCCTGATTTCCTTTAGGATGGACTGGTTGGATCTCCTTGCTACCCAGTTCAGGGGTCACAAAAAGTCAGACACGACCGAGTGACTAACACACATTACACATGGCTTTTCTCTAAGAGATGATGGGAATGTTTTAAAATTGGCTGTGATAATGGTTGCACATGTCTGTGGATATACTGAAAATCACTGAATCACAACCCTTGACATGAGGGAACCTGCGTGATCTGCAGATGATAACAAAGCTGTTAAAAATATCCGTCATCATAGCTGTGCCTCTCTCTCCAGCTCCCCTGCTGTCCTCTCACACTTGTAGGTTTCAATTTGGAAATAACTTGGAGGATGTAGAGAAACTATGTGTCTGTCTGTTCGCGGGCACCATTCCCTCCCACACACACAGAGCCGCATCTACTTAGCTGAAAATAGCCGAGTCTGGCAAACATTAGCTCCCAAACTTAAAATAGACGCTTTCTTTGTGTCCTTTAATCGCTACTTGTCGGCAACAATGTAAGTAAAGGCAGAGAAACCGTCATTATGAAAAATCGGAGAAGCACGCTAACAATCCATGGGACTCCATCTCAGCATCTCCCCAGTACCACGGCTGGGAGATAATTAAGTTTGACGCTGGTCAGTTATTTGAAAGGAAAACCACCGCGATTTCCTGGGAGCAGGTCTGTTCAGGCTCCCCCGCCAGGAAGTGTACTTCACAAAGAGCCTGAAGGTCAGGAGCTTCTTTCATGGTCTCTCTGCCCTCGGCTAAATGTTCTGTAAATAATTAGACATTAAAGTCTTGGAAATAATCAAGCCACCATATTCCGCGGGTAGAGGACTAATTGGACTTGCTGATCATTAAATCCCCGAGTCTGAAATGCCTGCGTTGGGGGAGGAGAGACTGGAATTCTTGTCTAATATTGATATTTATAGCCCTTTGTTTTCCAGGGAGCAGATGCCTTCCACTCTGTGAGCATAAATTCAGAGCCTTTTAATTTCACATTGCCATCCACAAATTATTTAAGAGCTGGGGTTCTTCTATAAAGTGTTACCTTAAAAACACACACACACACACCAAAAAAACCTCAGAGGACTGAATAATGTCGAAGTTGAATATAAAGCCTGGAAGCTGCAGAGGCTCAAAAGGGCTGAGCTCTGCTGATGGGTGAGGGTCTAGAGCTCATGAATATTCATGACCCACCAGGACTTGGGAGAGATGCTGCCGTTAGCCCAGAGGATGAACCCCAACCCCTCCAACTGGAGAAGCCTGGGTAGGGGTGGGGGGAGCCCCACCCTATTAAGCCCCAGCTTCAATTGTCTCGTGTCTTAATCAGAAAAGAAAGGCTGGTTTGATTTCTTCCGCCTTCCCCAGGGTTTTTATGAACACTGATAAGATCAATACCTGGATTGTACTGTGAGTCTCTTGAGACAAGGCCTGAGATTCATATCAGCCGTCATCATTTTAAAGACGTCTCCCGGCCACTTTCCACAGCCACCAGCAGGGCTAATGGATCCATCTTCACCCTGATCAGACAGCTTCTAAAAGCAAATGAAAATCCATTTTGGTTTAAAATATACCTGGTAATTTAGCCTATGTTTTAAAGTAATGGGGTTTCCCTGGTAGCTCAGCTGGTTAAGAATCAGCCTGTAATGCAGGAGATCCCAGTTCCATTCTGGGGTTGGAAAGATCCCCTGGAGAAGGGATAGGTTACTCACTCCAGTATTCTTGGGCTTCCTTTGTGCCTCAAATGGTAAAGAATCGGCCTGCAATGCCAGAGACCTGGTTTTAATCCCTGGGTGGGGAAGATCCCCTGGAGGAGGGCATGACAACCCACTCCAGTATTCTTGCCTGGAGAATCCCATGGACAGAGGAGCCTGGTGGGCTGCAGTCCATGGGGTCCCAAAGATTTGGACACGTGACCCATATATAAAATAGATAACCAACAAAGACCGCTGTATAGCGCAGGGATCTCTACTCAGTGCTCTGCAATAACCTATAATGGAAAACAACCAAAAAAGAAAATATGTGTGTATATATATATATACATATGTAAAAACCTCTGTATATAACTGAACCACTTTGCTGTATGCCTGGAACCAACACGGCACTGTAAGTTACCTGCACGCCAAGAAAGAGGACACTGAAGGAGCAACAGTGGCCCGCTGATAGCCCTGTCACTCTGGAGAGTGGGAGGCAGCAGCCTGAGAAGCTGCGCACCCCGTGAGTCTGAGCCTGCAGGACACGGGACCGGCTTTCGGTGTGCTTAGCTGCTTGGGGACAGGCCGCGGGGAGGACATTCGTGTTGGTCTCCTGCGTCTGCACTTCCAGCCTCAAGGCACGGGTATGAACGCGCTCTGCAGTTGCCACTAGACATTAGTTTTACGACCATCTTGCCCAGTCAGCCTTCCAGGGCAGGGACGTGCGGGATGCGGCTGTGAACACCAGGACTGCCTCCCTCTCTCAGCGAGCTGGGCACCCCGAGGACACGTGAAATAGCTGCACGTGGCTGTGGGGATCCCGACTGAGCTCACCCAGAGCCCTGGGACACTGCCCACGATCTGTACAGTAAAATCCACCGGACCGTTAATCTACCGTGAATGAATGTTATTGCATGCTTTTGTGGGGACACAAAGGCAAATTGGGTTCACTCTGGAGATTATCTCTCTCCTCATTTCATATAAAAATGCCTAGACGTCTCCCAAGAGACCATGTCAAAGATGAAATTTATCCACTGCTATGCATTTGCT
Organism: Capra hircus; assembly: GCF_001704415.2. NCBI lineage: Eukaryota > Metazoa > Chordata > Mammalia > Artiodactyla > Bovidae > Capra > Capra hircus. The sequence continues at coordinate 67,327,445 of NC_030827.1, read as the reverse complement.
AATTTGGTGAGAATTCTGATCTCATTTGCGGGGCTTAATGTAGAAATCCGCTGAACCTGAACAGACACACAGCAGTGGGGAATTTATCCAATGCCATTTTCTGTGATATGTGTCAGAAAATACACACAGTATGCTGCCATCTCTTTACAGAAACACAAATACACAGAGACACATATATGATCATGCATATGTCATATATATAATGTCAAAAATTGAGGCAAAAAAGCACTTAGCTCCTAACGGAATCCTGTTTCCAAAGAGCATGTGTGTGTGTGTGTGTGTGTGTGTGTGTGTGTGTGAGTCACTAAGGCATGTCTGACTCTTTGTGACCCCATGAACTGTAGCCTGCCAACCTCCTCTGTCCATGGAATTCTCCAGGCAAGAATACTGGAGTGGGTAGCCGTTCCTGTTCTGGGGGATCTTCCCAACCCAGAGATCGAATCCAGGTCTCCTGCACTGCAGGCAGATTCTTAACCATCTGAGCCACCAGGGAAGCCCCCAAACAGCATAATGCCTTCCAGATTCCTCCTAATTTATTTCCTCTGATTTTTGAAAGGTGTTCTATTTAAAAGTATAAACATTTTGTATTGAAAGAACATGTTATAACTCTACATCATAATCTTCAAATTTCAATCAAATAACATGAGATGAAAATTCCAGGTTGAGGGATAAAAATGAAAGACCCAGCATCATCCTTGTGACATGCTATTAGACAAAAATTTAGACTAACTTAATCCCTTCAACAAGTCTTGGAGAAGAAAATGGCAGCCCACTCCAGTATTCTTGCCTGGAGAATTCCATGGATAGAGGAGCCTGGTGGGTTACAGTCCATGGGGTCGCAGAGAGTCAGACATGACTGAGTGACTGGCACACGAGACTAATTTATCGGACTTGACTGTCTCCCAAGGCCCCCAGTGCCATATGCTCCCAGGCAGTTTTGGGGGTGCAGCCATCAGAACCACGCTCCTGACAGTGTGACTGTTCCTGTCAACCTCGGAGTCCCACCCCCACCTGCCCTGCTGGTGCCCACTGTCCCTTCCTGCTGCTGCCTGCTTTATTTTGTTAAAAAAATTTCTCCTTGATCTAAAAAGAAATTATACAAATGAGCTTACTTACAAACCAGAAAGAGACTCCCAGACTTAAGAGAACAAACATGGTTGCCAGGGGAAAGATGGGGGCAGGGACGATTAGGGAGTTGGGGACGGACATGGGCACACTGCTGTATTTAAAATGGATAAGCGTCGAGGACCTCCATGGCTCTGCTCAATGTTGCTCGCTGGCCTGGATGGGAGGGGAGTTTAGGGGAGAACGGATACATACGTATGTATGACTGAGTCCCTTCGCTGTTCACCTGAAACTATCACAACATTGTTTGTTCAGCGGTATGCCCCAGTACAAAATTTAAAAAAAAATTTTTTAAATGACCTTTGTTGAACTAAGATGAAGGAACAGTCTGAATGGAAAAAGAATGGGTGGATTAAACAGTATCTTCAAAGCAGCGTTTTTAAGTTCGTGAATGTTCCTTCCTAAGGAGTGTATGAGGCGTGTCTATTCCTGGCAGGTAATAGCTCAGCCTTTGGTACACTACCCTGCTAGTCGCATAGCCGTGCATGCGAAAGCATAAAGGTGTCTGCGTGTATCATCTCAATTTCTCAGATTTAGCTGTGAACAAAGAGAAATCTCCGGGTTTGCTGCCTCTGTTTGCTGTGATTGGACAGGTTCTAATGAGGGAGAGTGAGAGCATGGGGCCATTGGAGTCATGCTCGGTATATCAAGTCCAAGGTCCTCTGAGGATGCGAATGGTTTAGAGCCAGTTTTCTGGTCTCCAGCGAAACATCGTATATGATACCACAGCCATTTGTACTTTCCCGACAGCAAGAAGCACAGGGGACTTGACAAAATTTCATTGTGCCCCTTATTGGAATTTATTAGGGATCGTCAGCAGTGAATTATGTTATTCTGTCGTAGTTCAGAATGTGTTGTCTTCGTGAATGGAGAGAGCACAGGATAAATGGAACATGTGCGGTTGACAAGACAAAATCAGTGACTCCAGCCTGGAACATCCATGGCTTCCTGAGGCTTCTAGAACAAATTACCCAGTGGAGTGACTCAGACAATGCAGATGTGTGGCTGTATTGCTCTGGAAGTTGAAGTGTAACACGGTCCTCAGTGGACAAAAATCAAGGGGCTGTGCTCCCTTTGGAGGTTCTAACGGGGTGAACTGGCTGGAGTGATGTACCTCCAAATGCATGTCTATCTGGAGTCTCAGAGGGTGACCCTTTTTTGGAAAGAGAGTCTTTACAGATGCCATCAGTGAAATTAAGATGAGGTCATACTATACCTGTTGGAATGACCATCATCAAACATTCTACAAACAATAAATGCTGGAGACAGTGTGGTGAGGCAAGAACCCTCCTACATTGCTGGTGGGAAAGTAAATCATTATAGCCACTATGGAGGACAGTATGCAGGTTCCTTAAAAAACTAAAAAGAGAGCCTCCGTATGACCCTGCAATCCCACTTTCTGGGCCTATGTCCAGAGAGAAAGCTGGTTCCAAGGGATACATGAACACCAGCATTCATTGCGGCACTGTGTAAAATGGTCAGGGCATGGAAGCCGCCTAAATGCCAACAGAGGGGCGGATAAAGAGGAGGGGCACATACATACAGTGGAATCTTACTCAGCCAAGAAAAGGACACAGTGACGCCATTTGCAGCAACACATGTGATCCTAGGTGCTTCCCTGGTGGCCCAGCTGGTGAAGAATCCACCTGCAATGCAGGGGACCTGGGTTCGATCCCTGGGTTTGGAAGATCCCCTGGAGAAGGGAAAGGCTACCCACTCCAGTATTCTGGCCTAGAGAATCCCTTGGATTGTATATTCCATGGGGTCACAAAGAGTTGGACACGACCGAACAACTTTCACAAGTGGTCCTACAGATTATCATACTCAATGAAGTAAGTCAGAGAAAGACTACTGTAATATGATACCACTTATATGTGGAGTCTTAATTGTTCTAAAAAAGAAAAGAAACAAATGAACTTATTTAGGAAACAGAAACAGACATATAGATGGCGAAAGCCAACTTATGGTTGCCAATTGGGGAAGTGGGAGGGCTGAATAAATCAGAAGCCTGGGATGAACATACACACGGCTATGTATAAGAGAGATAAGCAACGAAGATCTGCTGTGTAACACAGGAACCTCTGCTCAGGATTCTGTGATAACCTATATGAGTAAGTGAAAAAGTGGAAGTGAAGTCTCTCAGTCGTGTCCGACTCTTTGTGACACCATGGACTGTAGCCTGCCAGCCTTCTTCGTCCACGGGCTTTTCCAGGCAAGAACACTGGAGTGGGTTGCCGTTTCCTTCTCCAGATATGAGAAAAGCATCTAAAACAGAACGAATTTATACGTGTATAACTGAATCGGGGCTTCCCAGGTGGCTCAGGGGTAAAGAATCTGCTTACCAGTGTGGGAGACACAAGAGATATGGGTTCGATCCCTGGGTTGAGAAGATCCCCCGGAAAGTCCCACGGACAGAGGGACCTGGCCGGCTATAGTCCATGCGGTTGCGAAGAGTTGGACAGGATTGAGCAGGGCCACCTGCGGCACGCGCAGCTGAGTTGCTGCTGTATACCTGAAGCCAACACAACATGGAAATCAACTGTGTTGCTGCTTCCAGTGGTCCAGTCGTGCCCAACTCTGTGACTCCATGGACTGCAGCACACGGCGCCTCCTTGTCTCTTAGCACCTCCTGCAGTTTGCCCAAGTTTATGTTCACTGCGCTGGTGATGCCGTCCAGCCATCTCATCCTCGGACGCCAGCTTCTCCTCTTGCCCTCGCTCTTTCCCAGCATCAGGGACTTTTCCAATGAGCTGTCTGTTTGCACCAGATGACCGAAACACTGGAGCTTCAGCTTCAGCATCAGTCCTTCCAGTGAATATTCAGGGTTGATTTCCCTTAGGATTGACTGTCTGGATCTCCTTGCTGTCCAGGGGGTTTTAGGAGTCTTCTCCAGCGCCGCAGTCAGAAGGCATCAATGCTTTGGCCCTCTGTCTTCTTTACGCCCTGCCTCTCAACTATACTCCAATAAAATGAAAAGGGAGATGACGTCATACTGGACCTCATGCTGCTGCTTCCTCTGTGTCCGGCTCTTTGTGGCCCTGGGGCTGCAGCCCACCAGGCTCCCCTGTCCGTGGGATTCTCCAGGCAAGAATGCTGGAGTGGGCTGCTGTGCCCTCCTCCAGGGGATCTTCCCGACCCCGGGACTGAACCCCACATCTCTTGCGTTGTCTCCTGCGTTGCAGGTAGATTCTTAACCTCTGAGTCACTGGAGAAGCCCCACACTGGATTAGGGTGGGCCAGAAGGCAACGTTTAATGACCTCACGTGAGAATTAGACTGACAAAGGCACAGGAGAGCACCGTGTGAGGGAGGAGGCAGAGGCTGGAGGGGTGCATCTGGGTGCATCTGGATGTCAGTGGTTGCGGACAACCACCAGAAGCTGGAGAAGGCAAGGGAGGGCCCTTCCCTAGAGCATGGGGAGAGCATGGCCCTGCGGCCCCTTGCATGCGGGCTCCCAGCCTCCAGAACTGGAAGACAGAAATTTACTATGATTTTAAGCTGCCCTTGTTTGTCGTTACTTGTGACGACGGCCTTGGGAAACGGACACTTTCTTTTCTAGCTGCTAGAGGCTGCCCCATCCCTTCCTTCCTTCCTGATCCCCTCCTCCATCTTCAGAATAATCAGTGATGGGGTGAATCCTCAGGTTGCGTCTCTCCAACCTTCTCTGTCACCATATCCATGTCCGACCAGAGCCAGGAAGTGTTCTCTGATTTTAAGAACTCACGATTCGATGGAGCTCTCTGGGATAACCCAGGATAATTGCCCCATCTCAAGGTCGGTGACCCCAGTGATAACTAGAAAGTCCCTCTTGCCATGTAGGTGACAGGCTCGCAGATCGCAGAGGTTGGGGCCTGGGCGTCTTTGCAGGGAGTTGGAGGTGCTATTCCAGCTGCAGAAGATGGGCTGGCAGGAAAGGATGCCGCCGCTTTGTTGAGTCGCTCAGTCATGTCCGACTCTTTGCCACCCAGTGGACTGTAGCCCATCAGGCACCTCTGTCCATGGAAGTCTCTAGGCAAGGATACCAGAGTGGGTAACCATTTCCTTCTCCAGGGCATCTTCCTGACCCCAGGACTGAATCCGAGTCTCCTGCTTGGTGGCAGATTCTTTACCACTGAACCACCTGGCAGAAAAGAATATCTTAAATTAAAAAGAAAACTGTGAGCAATGTAACTTAAAGTCTTAAAGAGAAAAAGTCAACACCTACTGAGCACTCATCACATTCAAGGATAAGTACTGGGTGGGAGGAGGAGGAGAAGAAAAGATGAATGAGGCAAGTCTTCCTTTAAGAAGTCATATTGTACTGGAGTAAACAACATAAATGCATCTCACCCTAGCAGCAAAGGCGTTTACTGTTCAACTCCAAAAAAAAAAAAAGCACACGAGACCTTCTGAAATTTCACATGGCTCATTTGTTAAGAGTCTGCAAGATGTTTTCCGTGAAATCAGATGCCAGGCAACCAGGAGTTCAGCGAGGAGCCAACCAGAGGTCTGTGGGGAGGAGGCAGGGCAGAGGGACAGTCTCCCCAAGAATACAACTGAACTGGCGCTTGAATAACGTGTGTGGCTTAAGCAAGAGGGAAAATGAGGCTCCAAACAGCCAGAACAGCGTGAGCAAGGGAGCTGAGCCGTGAAAGTTCAGCGAACATTGAGAAGACCAAGTGGGATTGTTTTAAAGAGGGTATCCCGCCTGAGAATGAGGGTGAAGCTTAGTTTGCTTTATTCACCAGCGACCGTGGAGCGCGGAAGACAGCTGTTCTAGATGGTTTTCTCTTTGCCTTTCAATTATTTACTGCTTAGTGGCCCAGATGATGGCAGAGTGGACATTATTTTTCAACACCAAAGCCAGCATTCTTTTCCTTTTCAGACTGTTTGTCTACATGTTGAAAATAAAATTAGAGTTTAGAGATTAATAACAAGTATTGTTGATGATGTTTTTAAAAAAAATACATTTCTGGTAACCGGCGTCTCTACTTCGTGAGCAGGCTGACAGCTACAGGGAAGCTACGACTGCCCCCCTCCATTGCCCTACAAATGTGTCTCTTTGGCATGAGGCTTATTTTAGGCTATTTTTAAGAAAGGGAAGATTTGGGAATTCTCTCTTTTTACTTTTCCCTCACTACCTAAAGAACCTAACTAACTGTTCCTGAAACAGAGTCATCCCCAGAGATGTCGGCAAACAATACGTGTAAGTGTGGTGGGAAAGGGCTTCCCAGGTGCTGTTAGTGGTAAAGAACCCGCCTGCCAGTACAGGAGACAAGAGTTCGATCCCTGGGTCGGAAAGAGCCCCTGGAGGACACGGCAACAGATTCCAGTGTTCTTCCCTGGAGAATCCCGTGGATGGAGGAGCCTGGTGGGCTGTAGTCCACGGGGTCGCATGGAGCCTGGCACGGCTGAGGGGCTGAGCAGGCTGTGGGGAAGCTCTGCAGCACGCAGGGGTCAGGGCCCATGGTGTCTCACTGTCTGCCCCTGGCCCAGCAGAACATGTTTCCCAAGCTCCCAGGAAGCATCATTTCTGGAAGAAATCCAACAGTTAATCGTCCTGAATTACCTCTTGGGTAGAAGATGTCCCACGACTGAACCTCCCAAAGCTCCCAGTGAGGCCAGCTGTACTGGAAGCTTTCTGAGGCCAGTCAGGTGTCAGGGAGGGACTTCAGGTCGGTGGTACCCAGACTGTGGGGCGAGGTTAGGTAGGTGGCGTTTGGGTTGCATATTTGCTGCACAATTCTCGCACATCCCCACTTTTTTTTTTTTTTGCCAGCCACTTTTAAATTTGGAAGTGTATCTGCTCAATAGCAGATGTTCTAAAAATCTTTCACAATTATCTAAACTGATAAGAAAAATAAGTTTTAGTTTAAGCCTGCTTGAAAGGTAACTCTCATCTCACAGACTCACTCCTGTTGTTGAAAAGGAAGACACTTTCCTCTGCCGTTCTGGGGTTAACTGGCTGGTCTAAGAATGAAACGGACATGAGATAGATTAACAGGAGAAAACCAAACACAAGTTTAATAACACGTATAGATGGGAGAGACCCAGGGGAACTGAGGAACTCACCAATATGCCAGAAGCCTCCACTTTAAATACCATCTTCAGCCAAAGACAAAAGATGTCAGGGTAGAGATTTGGGACCTCAGTTCAGTTCAGTTCAGTTCAGTCGCTCGGTCGTGTCCATCTCTTTGTGACCCCAAGGACTGCAGCACGCCAGGCCTCCCTGTCCATCGCCAACTCCAGGAGTTTACTCAGACTCATGTCTATTGAGTCAGTGATGCCATCCAATCATCTCATCCTCTGTTGTCCCCTTCTCCTCCTGCCTTCAATCTTTCCCAGTGTTAGAGTCTTCTCATTGACATGGGATGGAAAAGGAAAGGCTTTAGATTTCTTTCAGATGGAATAAAATGGAAAACCCACGCCCTTTCCAGGTAGTAACAGATAGATTGCCTTAAGATTTAGGCTCTGCAAATACATTTCAGTCTGTGTGCCATTTTCTAACACACGGGGAATTATATTCATTATCTTGTAATAACCTATAGTGGAAAAAAAAACCCTGAAAATATATAATAAATATACCCCCATCAATAGATAGGGATACAAAGGAACATAAAAAGAAAACAAACATAAAGTGAACTGAAAGATTAATTGAAAAAACACAGGAGTGGGTTCTGGGCAGGGGATTCTGGCCAGCGGTGAAATGTCACAGGCTTCCCAGGCTGTCAGGGTGTGACATGTGGGGTGTGGTCCCGTTGTAGGTTTCTAGAAAACACTGATGAGGTCCTTGGGTCTTCCTGTCACCCAGATGGTGGAGAAGAGAGTCAGAGGGTCTTGGGTGTCGCAGGCGTGTCCCCTGCTCTCAGCTGGCAGCACACGTCTCTCCCTGGGCAATGTCCTCGAGACCAGAGGAATTCGGATGAGTGGCCGTGTAGCCTCTGTCCTTGATGGGTGTGTCCTTTCAGCACAGCTCCTGGCATGGTGGCCGAGTCTTTCCCACGTCCTCATCTAGTCAAGGCTTTGGTTTTTCCAGTGGTCATGGATGGACGTGAGAGTCTGACTATAAAGAGAGCTGAGCGCTGAAGGATTGATGTTTTTGAGCTGTGGTGTTGGTGAAGACTCTTGAGCATCCCTTGGACTGCAAGGAGATCCAACCAGTCCATTCTAAGGGAGATCAGTCCTGAGTGTTCATTGGAGGGACTGATGCTGAAGCTGAAACTCCAATCCTTTGGCCACCTGATATGAAGAGCTGACTCATTGGAAAAGACCCTGATGCTGGGAAAGATTCAGGGCAGGAGGAGAAAGTGGTGACAGAGGATGAGATGGTTGGATGGCATCACCAACTCAATGGACATGAGTTTGAGTAAACTCTGGGAGTTGGTGATGGACAGGGAGGCCTGGCGTGCTGCGATTCACGGGGTTGCAAAGAGTCAGACACAACTGAGCGACTGAATGGAATGGAACGGAACACTCAGGACATTCAGGGTGCCCCTTGCCCCATTGGAGTCTGCCTCCAAAAAGCTTCCTGGGTCTTGTTACCTTGCTCGGCACCTGCCCTACCAGCCTGCCTTCCTTATTCTGTGGGTCTGTCCTTAACTGATGGCCTGGCTGGTCCACCCGCAGTGACAGACAGCAGATGCTGCAGGCTGTCCTAGGTGAGCACCAATTCCCGATGGGGTGCGGCCCCTTCGGTACCTGAGTGACCCGACGGATCATCCCAGCCTGTCCGGGTTCCACGTGCTTTGGAATCACTGAAACACGGGGGCTGTGAGTGCTGGCCAGGCTTTCATTCCCTGAGCTTCTTGGGAGGCGAGGTCTGATGACGCAGGGCCCTAACCTCGCACCTGTGCGTGTTATGACCTTGCGCCTGTGGGTGTTGTCATAAGTGGCTGCACAACACAAGGACGCCGCCAGCCAGGGGAGCACAGAGGGGACTGGAACTGGCAGAGAGGGGCAACATCAAGCCCGTCACCTCCTCTGGACAAACCACGAAAGGCTTCCCTCTCTGCGGGCCGTGCCCTTGGGACCGAGGTTTTAGGGTGGCTGCTCTACTTTTGGGGGCTGTGCCTAGTGCACATCATACGTCTCCTTGGGTGTGGGCCCTGCAGCCACGCGGTCATCACAAGGCAAGCGTGTCCAGTGCTGTGGTGTTGCAGGGAAAAGCCAGTCCTGACCCCCACGATGGAGCTGTTGCCTTTGACTTGCTCTCCATTGCTTTCGCTCTTATCATCATTCATAGGGGCCTGCCTCAGAGAATCCTGCCCCTCGGCCTGACGGTTAAACTGAACTGCCTCTGTTCAGGACCCTGTCCACCTGTGGATGGCAAGAAGGAAGAAATTAACACATCCCCTGCGTGAGGCTTGACCGTTCTAGGAGATATTTGCAGAATTAATGGCCTTTTTACTTTGTTTAACCACCCCCACTCCATCTCCATTCTATAAAAGAACTTGCCGTACAGATGCCTATAGGGTGGTTATTTTGAGACAGTCTGCAGAGGTTTGTCTAAGGAACAGGGTTGTGGGGGTGTGGGGGGGGGCGGGGGGCTTCTACTGATTTAAACAATAATCACACCTAAAAAATACCTTCATAGCAACCTCTGGACTAGTGCCTGAACACAACAATAAGGCACCAGAGCCTAGCCCAGCTGACGCATATAATTGAGTCGTCATAGATTCAACCAACATGAGATGTCTGTGTTTGAACCCAAATGTCCACTGCAACTGCCTCTGAGGTCAGGGCTGGGCTGGGGGGAGAGGCCTGGGGGAAAAGGCGAGAGGGCATCTGATGGGTAGGGCTCCACTCTACTCGTTTCAGCCGGAGCTGCCTTCTTTCAGAGTTCCTACACTGGGCGTTAGTGAAAGACTGTGGGTAGGTGGGTAGCATGCTTGGCATACGGAAGAAAAAAATGCGATACATAAAAAAAATGTTTGCCGACTCGCACCTTGGATGACTGACTTTCAAGTATGATTGTGCATTAAATCGTGTTTCCCTGTGTGCCTGGATGTGCTTGCAGATTCCAAGTCACTTCCTCGATGATCTCCTGCCTGCCTCTCTCCCGCAAGTACACACACGTGTGTGCACAGGCACACAGCCACAGGGAATCTGATGCCCCAGCTTGTCGCTCCTAGGAACTCAGAGGCTGGTCCAGGTCTCCAGCTCCAGCCTCGTCACTTCTAACTTGCTGGTTCTGACCCAGTTGTGCTCTGAAAAAGAGAAGTCACAGGCGTGACTGTGGGGCCTGGGACCTGCTGGGATGGTGAGTTTCTTACAAAGGTGGCCAGGCTGCTGCCATTTGTACACTTGTTACTGTCGTCCAGCTGCTAAGTCGTGTCTGACCCTTTGCGACCCAGTGGACAGCAGCACGCCAGGCTTCCCTGTTCCTCACCATCTCCCGGAGTTCACTCAAACTCATGGAGTCAATGATACCATCCAACCATCTTCCATTGCTCCCTTCTCCCCCTGCCCTCAATCTTTCCCAGCATCAGGGTCTTTTCCAGTGAGTCCGCCCTTCATATCAGGTGGCCAAAGGATTGGAGCTTCAGCTTCAGCATCAGTCCTTCCAATGAATGTTCAGGGTTGATTTCCTTTAGGATGGACTGTTTTGATCTTCTTGCTGTCCAAAGGACTCTCAAGAGTCTTTTCCAGCATCAGTTCTTTGGCGCTCAGCCTTCTTTATGGTCCAACTCTCAAATTTGTACATGACTTCTGGAAAAACCATGTGTACACTTAAGATTATTTAATTGGCCTGCTGAGAAGATAGAACCTTTCAGACTTCCTTCTGTCTATGTGGCTCCTTGAGGACTTTGTTGAAAATCAACAGCTCTCTTTGACCTTCATTACTCATTTTCCACTGAATGCCCACAAGACTTAGGATCAGCTGTTCTTGAGCTACAACCTGAAAAGCAGCAACAGGGTCTAAACATATATCATCTTGACACAAAAGACAGACTTCTTGTTATCCCAGTTGGAGTCATTCATTTACAAACTTAGATGATTCTTTAGAGGTCATTTTTTGAAAGATAATGATCTCATCTAGACTCATTCATTGTCAGATTTCTGTTTAGGCAAACATTTGCATACACATTTTAAAATATATTGAAATGAGACCCAAACCCGGTAACCTTGGACAAGTCATCCAAGCTACTGGCTACTAATTTCCACCTGTGATAGGAAGAAGGAGGAGGATTAAATGATCATAAAGGGTCACGCTCCTCCCCGCTACTAGGCACAGCAACCGTTAATACCAAAAAGCACCTGCCTGAGGAACATGGAAAGGGCGGTCCCTGGAAATTGTTGCCTCTTGTAGGTTTTACCTATTATTAAGGTACCAAGAAACTTAGTTTTAATTTAGTATACAGAAACATAATTGTTACTCGGTATTTCATTGCTCAGGTATATGGACAGTCAGTATATATGCTGCAAAAAGAGAGATGTCCTCCCAGTTTAGGGATGAGGCTGGTAAGCATCACTCTGAATTATGATAAAAATCATTATAAAATAATGAGTTAGCTACCCTAGAAATTGAGAGTCCCTTGGAATGCAAGAAGATCAAACCAGTCAATCCTAAAAGAAATCAACCCTTAATATTCTCTGGAAGGACTGATGCTGACGCTGAAGCTCTAACACTTTGGCTACCTGATGCAAAGACCTGACTAAATGGAAAAGATTCTGATACTAGGAAAGATTTAAAGCAAAAAGAGAAGGGGACAACCGAGGATGAGATGGTTAGATAGCAACACCAGCTCAATGGACACGAATCTGAGCAAACTCCAAGAGACAGAGAAGGACAGAGAAGCCTGGTGTGTTGCAGTCCATGGGGTTTCAAAGAGTCAGACCTGACTCAGTGACTGAACAGCGAAATAACAACATCTGAGACATTAGTCCTCAGTATGAAGAACTGACAGATGATAAGTTGATGTCTGATGAGATTCCTGTTACTTCTCAAAGTTATACCAAACACGGTGAGGCGTCTTCACCAATTTGGAAAGCGTCTCCAGGGAGACCCACAAGGGAGGCTGCTAGTTGAAAGGAAGTTTTATTCCCATCTTTGCTGTCACTTGTCCAGTTTCAGTGATTTTATATGAAATAGTTCCCATTTAAGTAGAACTGAGCCACAAGATGGCAGTGGACAGGACCACAGCGTGTGTGGCCTCTGCCTGGGACAAACCCAGGGTCTCTAGGACCCTGATAATGGGGATGGTGAAGATGCTTCTGACGCAGCGCCCTCTGAAGGCTCCAGGAGCAATTCAAGAAGGATGAGGAGAACAGACAACATTCTGAAAGCTTGTGTGTGGCCAGACCTGCCCCAAACACTTGGCTTCTATCATCTCATTGGATTCTCATGCAAATTCTAGAACAAAGCCCTCACTTAGTCACTTGACATACAGCAGAAGGGTCAGGGCAAGTACTTGCTGGGGCCACAAGCACATCAAGGGAGGAAGGACTCGAACCCAGGTAGACACTCTCCATCATAAACTGCACAAAGTGGGCAACAGTCTGAGCTTCAAGTGGGAGGTTGTTTTACATGCAGACCCTCAAGGGTACCAGGCGTGATGAGCTTGTGTACTCGGCTTCACGAGGGCTACCAGGCTGCCCCTGGGGTAGCATTCCTCTCCTGGGACTGCCTTCCCCTCCCAGCTTCTGCCTGGGTGGAGCTAGAACACTGTTCTCTCCAGGCGCCTTGCCAAGCTCAGGCAGTGACCCTTTTACATATTTCAGCCTCTTTGCAACACGCTAGTTCCCACTGCGATGGAGACATGGGTCACAGGTGTTCCCTTCCGTGGTCTCTTTCACAAAGTTAATGCCAGGATTAACACTAATCCAAAGGACTTGAAATCACGAAGAGGAACATGCATTTAAAGCTTTGTGATTTAATGTTCTAAGTGCAATTTTTAACCACATAAAAGTGTGATGGAAGAGTGACTAGGATGCCCTATTTTATATTCTCCAGATGTACAAACAGACAAGCTCGATGTTTGTGGGAGGAATAACCTACACAGAAGTTCAGTACTGTCAGCTCCCACCGTAGAAAACAGGAAGATTTCTTCATGTGTGTATAGACGTAGACCCAGACACAATGGCAAACACAAGTGCAACAGAATTCATTAATGTTAACATGGAGAGCTGCACGCGTGAGTGCCCCAGGCCTCTGTAGCCCCTCAGATACAGTAGACATCTAAGTGGTCCGTCCCATCAGGCTTTTTTGATATGAAAAGTGACAGGCTTATAAATAAAATATCATTGGCTAGCCCAGTGGGCTTTGTGGTTCTTGGAGGTGTTACTGTATTCATACACTGACTGACTTGATGCCTAGAAACTTCTTTTCTGCTACTCTTTTGCTTCTAAGATGTAAGTGACAATATTATTTTGAAGTGAAAGGAATAGGACAGCATCTCCTGGGATCCAGGAAGATATAGTGCAGATCTGGGAGTAAAAGTGATCCGTGAGTTAGCAGATTTGCAATATGTTTATAGTCAATATTGCTGCCATTTAGCCTGTATAAGATAACAAGGCAAACCAGTCTTCAGATACCCCTGGATACCCCAGAGTGTAAACAGCAATTATTTATGTCGTGGAGACTACCATTTATAAATGGCATGGATTCCTCCTCTTTAGGGCTCAGGAGCATCATACATCAAGACTATGGAAGTTAACTTAAACACTGAATCTTTCCTTTTCAATTGAGAAGGATATTGATTGAATTAAACTGAATTTGCTCAAAGCTATCATCACTCCTCTTTGCTACCACTACATGACATTTTCCAAATACATTGAGTCTTCAGATTTAGATATCTGAAGAGCACAAGAATGCACTGGGATTTCAAATTATTTGATTGACTTCATCAGAAAATATCCTGACATCTCAAACATCAAGACACAAATGTACTGGGGCCCAAATAATCTGTTTTATTGCATGGGTTACAAAATCACTTGTTCTCATCTCCACTTTAAACTATGGAGATGGGTGGAATGCCTACGTAGAGAGCAGGAGAGGGGGTTAGATTTAGCAGCATGCCTAATTTGTTTGGGCTTCCCAGGGGGTGCTAGTGGTAAAGAATCCACCTGCCAGTGCTGCCGATTGAACAGGGCTGGGTTTGCTCCCTGGGTCGGGAAGCCCCCCTGGAGAAGGAAATGGCAACCCCCTCCAGGGTTCTTGCCTGGGAAATATTATGAACAGGGGAGCCTGGTGGGCTATAGTCCACGGGGTCACAAAGAGTCGGACAAGGCTGAGCACAAGAATCTCATCATCATCTAATTTGTTTGCAAAAATAAGACAAGCTTCTGATTGGTAGCCTGATTGATTTAAACCATTATAGATTTGGGAAGACAATAGAGTCTGTTCAGTATGCTGAGTAACTGGGGTCCCCCTTAGTGAGGTCCTTGGAAGAAAAGTTATGACCAACCTAGACAGCTTATTAAAAGGCAGAGATATTGCTTTGCCAACAAAGGTCCATCTAGTCAAAGCTTTGGTTTTTTCAGTAGTCATGTATGGATGTGAGAGTTGGACTATAAAGAAAGCTGAGTGCTGAAGAACTGATGGTTTTGAACTGTGGTGTTGGAGAAGACTCTTGAGAGTCCCTTGGAGAGCAAGGAAATCCAACCAGTCCATCCTAAAGGAGATCAGTCTTGGATGTTCATTGAAAGGATTGATGTTGAAGCTGCAGCTCCAATACATGGGTCACCTGATATGAAGAACTGACTCACTGGAAAAGACCCTGATGCTGGGAAAGATTGAGGGCAGGCAGAGAAGGGGATGACAGAGGATGAGATGGGTGGATGACATCACTGACTCGATGGACATGAGTTTGAGTAAGCTCTGGGAGTTGGTGATGGACAGGGAAGCCTGGCGTGCTGTGGTTCATGGGGTCACAAAGAGTCAGACAGGACTGAGTGACTGAACTGACTGACTTAGTGAGGTCTGGGTCTGCAGCTTTACCTGCCCAGAACCTTTGGTGCTGTACCGTCTGAGAGAGGCACACTTCCCTTTCCAACCAGTAGGCAGCAACCTAAGGGAAATCGGCTCTGGTATTTTTTGGCACCCTCATTTCTATCCCTGCACAGAAAGAACCCCTGGAGAAGGAAATGGTAGCCCACTCCAGGATCCTCGCTGAGAATTCCATGGACGGAGGAGCCTGGCAGGCTACATTGCATGGGGTCTCAGAATTGGACACTACTGATCGACTGAGCATGAACGCAGCACGCCACGCTTGGGTTTTAATTAGCTCCACTGACTGCTGCTGCTGCTGCTGCTAAGTCACTTCAGTCGTGTCCGACTCTGTGAGACCCCATAGACAGCCCACTAGGCTCCTCTGTCCCTGGGATTCTCCAGGCAAGAATACTGGAGTGGGTTGCTATTTCCTTCTCCAATGCATGAAAGTGAAAAGTGAAAGTGAAGTCGCTCAGTCGTGTCTGACTCTTAGCGACCCCAGGGACTGCAGTCCACCAGGCTCCTCCATCCGTGGGATTTTCCAGGCAAGAGTACTGGAGTGGGGTGCCGTTGCCTTAGAGCTCCACTATTTACTGAACCAGCCCTAAGACAGCAGGGACAGTTCAAAGTGAACCCTGCTCTCTGGGCTATTCAGAAGAAATAAAATGTCACCCACGTGAGTCAGGATGCTCACATACACTTGTCTCTTGTGAGCGATCGGCCTGCTGGCCTGACGGGATAAGTGAAAATATTCTGGGGTCGTGTCAATGTCCTCACGACCTGCCTAGGTCCACCAGCTGAGATTAGCTTTGGATTTAGTCTTGTCACTTGATCACACACGTCCTTCTAAAGAGGCCCTGCTCACCCCCACTTTGATACGGCTGCTGTGGTCGTTTACCGGAGCTGTTTCTCCTCCCTGAGTCTTGTCGGTCAGTGTTTTCTCGTCTCCCTTACACTTGCCTCAAGGCCTGGCTATATGTGACAGTAGCCCTTGGATCTTCCGGGAAATGTAAAAAAAAAAAGCTGCAATAAATGACTAAACTCTGAGTTGCTCTTGGTCATTCCCACTACAGCGACTCTGCTCAAGGACGCATAAATCTCCGTGAAAGTTGACAGTGCCCCAAGGAACATGGGGATAGGTGTCCCATCCTAGGACTGAGCGACAGCTCCCAAGCTTTATTCCCCAAACAGATGACTTTGTGAAAGTCATCTGCTCAACATTACGTCATCAAAAACAATTTACAGAGGATGCAGCGGGCTCAAAGACTGGATTTAATCATGATTAGATGCTTTTAATGAGCATATGAAAAGCTATCTTGTCTCGTCCTCATTTATGTGTAACACGCAGTTTAACAGCCAATAGTCACACAGAGTGAAATGAGACAGTCTTTAAACAACATCGTGTTTCAACTAATCCCTCAGACTTGAGAAAAAATAAAAAAGATCTTATGAAAGTTCTTATATATTAGATATATATATAATAAATGGTTAGCACACTTAAATATAGCAATTCTAATTGAAAATATTTATATATGTTAGTTGTCTCTGTCTACAAACCTTTTTGAAAAATGATGCCAATGGTTAACTATAAAGTAATTAATTTTCCTAAATCATGTTTAGGCTTCCCTGACAGCTCAGTTGGTAAAGAATCCACCTGCAATGCAGGAGACCCCGGTTCAATTCCTGGGTGGGGAAGATCCTCTGGAGAAGGGATAGGCTACCCACTCCAGTATTCTTGGGCTTCTCTTGTGGCTCTGCTGGTAAAGAATCCGCCTGCAATACAGGAGACCTGGGTTCCATCCCTGGGTTGGGAAGATCCACTCGAGAAAGGAAAGGCTACCCACTCCAGTAACCTGGCCTGGAGAATTCCATGGACTATATAAGAATTCCATGGACTGTATAGTCCATGGGGTCTCAAAGAATCGGATACGACTAAGTGACTTTCACAAATCCTGTTCACTTTTCTTGATCATGTAATTATTTACATATGGTCAATAAAAGTTCTTTATCCTTTCCAAAGAATAGCAAAGAGAGATAAGAAAGCCTTCCTCACTGATCAATGCAAAGAAATAGAGGAAAACAACAGAATGAGAAAGACTAGAGATCTCTTCAAGAAAATTAGAGATACCAAGGGAACATTTCATGCAAAGATTGGCTCAGTTAAGGAAAGAAATGGTATGGACCTAACAGAAGCAGAAGATATTAAAAAGATGTGGGAAGAATACAGAGAAGAACTGTACAAAGAAGAGCTTCATGACTGTACGAAAAGAGAATCACGATGGTGTGATCACTCACCTAGAGCCAGACATCCTGAAATGTGAAGTCAAGTGAGCCTTAGAAAGCATCACTACAAACAAAGCTAGTGGAAATGATGGAATTCCAGTTGAGCTGTTTCAAATCCTGGAAGATGCTGCTGTGAAAGTGCTGCACTCATTACGCCAGTAAATTTGAAAAACTCAACAGTGGCCACAGGACTGGAAAAGGTCAGTTTTCATTCCAATCCCAAAGAAAGGCAATGCCAAAGAATGCTCAAACTAACCGCACAGTTGCACTCATCTCACATGCTAGTAAAGTCATGCTCAAAATTCTCCAAGCCAGGCTTCAGCAATACGTGAACTGTGAACTTCCAGATGTTCAAGCTGGTTTTAGATAAGGCAGAGGAACCAGAGATCAAATTGCCAACATCCGCTGGATCATGGAAAAAGCAAGAGAGTTCCAGAAAAACATCTATTTCTGCTTTATTGACTATGCCAAAGCCTTTGACTGTGTGGATCACAATAAACTATGGGAAATTCTAAAAGAGATGGGAATACCAGAACGCCTGACCTGCCTTTTGAGAAACCTATATGCAGGTCAGGAAGCAACAGTTAGAACTGGACATGGAACAACAGACTGGTTCCAAATAGGAAAAGGAGTACGTCAAGGCTGTATATTGTCACCCTGCTTAATTAACTTATATGCAGAGTACATCATGAGAAATGCTGGGCTAGAAGAAGCGCAAGCTGGAATCAAGATTGCTGGGAGAAATATCAATAACCTCAGATATGCAGATGACACCACCCTTACGGCAGAAAGTGAAGAGGAACTAAAAAGCCTGTTGATGAAAGTGAAAGAGGAGAGTGAAAAAGTTGGCCTAAAGCTCAACATTCAGAAAATGAAGATCATGGCATCTGGTCCCATCACTTCATGGCAAATAGATGGGGAAATAGTGGAAACAGTGTCAGATTTTATTTTGGGGGGCTCCAAAATCACTGCAGATGGTGATTGCAGCCATGAAATTAAAAGATGCTTATTCCTTGGAAGGAAAGTTATGACTAATCAGATAGCATATTCAAAAGCAGGCATTACTTTGCCAACAAAGGTCCATCTAGTCAAGGCTATGGTTTTTCCAGTAGTCATGTATGGATGCGAGAGTTGGACTGTGAAGAAAGCTGAGCACCAAAGAATCAATGCTTTTGAACTGTGGTGTTGGAGAAGACTCTTGAGAGCCCCTTGGACTGCAAGGAGATCCAGCCAGTTCATCCTAAAGGAGATCAGTCCTGGGTGTCTATTGGAAAGACTGATGCTAAAGCTGAAATTCCAATACTTTGGCCACTTCATGCGAAGAATTGACTCATTGGAAAAGACTCTGATGCTGGGAAGGATTGGGGGCAGGAGGAGAAGGGGACGACAGAAGATGAGACGGCTGGGTGGCATCACTGACACGATGGACGTGAGTTTGGGTGAATTCCCAGAGTTGGTGATGGACAAGGAGGCCTGGAGTCCTATGATTCACGGGGTTGCAAAGAGTCAGACATGACTGAGCGACTAAACTGAACTAAAATGAAAGGAACATGATTTTAACAATGGACATGCCAGAAACCCTATCTAATTGGTTACAACAAGCCTTCAAATACAGAGCTGGAACTCTTCGTCAGGTGTGAAAAGATGCTGAGGAAGACTTCCCAGGAGTGCTGGCTGGTACCTGCTCTGTGGCCCATGGAATCCTCGCCCTATGATAGTATCACTTCTTGGCAAGTAGAAAGATTGACACATTTCATCATCAGAGAAAGAAGGCACCCTTATTATTGAAAGTATTAAAGAAAAAACACAGTAGTGGTGGATTAGATGCCTCTTTATGTCTCATGCGAGAAATGCACTGATAAGTGCAATAAAATAAATCTGACCAACAACTATAGATCCAGGATTTACAAAGCCTCATCAAAGAGGTTAATCCTTAGTCTTAATCGTATATAACTTTTAAGCCTTATAGTAAGGCTGCATTTATATACTAAGAGACATCCTCTGTAATAAGTAAATAAAAGTGGTAAATAAAGCAAACCATAAAGCTTACCATGCACATTCAGAAAGTCACAAAACAGTGAGGTCAAAGCTATGTCGTAAAGGCTCCAGGAGACTAGTGTGCACCCAGCCGCTCAGCCCTCTCTGCATCCACACACTCCTGCCCTCCTCACAGTGCGCCTTTCCCTGCCCCTTCACTTTGGACTCGGCCACGGGACTTGCTTCACCCGACGGTATATCCGCAGAAGAGACGGTGTTCCGTTTCTTATCACAGGAGGTCTCACACATGTCCACTCAGCATCTCAGGTCTCTGCTGTTGCCATGAGAACATGTTCCCATGGTGACTGCTGGGCTTTCAGCCTGGACTCCAGAGTAAGATGTGTGGGTGGACCTGGACCACAGGTCTGATGGGGGAAGCAATGCCATCCCCACCCATCCCAGTGGAGATCCACAGAACCCTTGAAGATCCACAGACATGGGAGCAAAGATGGATACCTTGTTCTAAAGCCTTGGTTTGGGGGATGGTTGTTATGCAGCAATGAGTAACTGATACAGGAGTGAGTAACTGACCACAGGGTGGGGCTGTGGTGCCTGAGTGGCTCCTTGTCTCGCTCTGTTATCTACAAGCTCTCAGAACACAGCTCACATTCGAAAACAACAACATCTTGTACCTGAGATAACAGAAAAATAGCAGGTGTACTCTGTAGAACACTAGGAGCGCTAATAAATGATGCCTTGAAGCTTTCCTGTGAGTTACTGTTTCCTTAGGGTAAATGATTTTGTCACTGAATATTGTAACACCAATGTCTGAGGATATATTTTAACTATGAGAATGTGGAAATCACAAGAAAAAATTGCCATTTATCCACTATGATCAAATTATGAATTGATAGTCTATAGTTTTTATTTCTTTATATTTTGAAACTTTTAATGAGAAGTCCGTCTGGACTGTCTTGTATCTCTTTTTAAACAAGAGTACTTTTTAAGTACTTTGCCTCTGATCATCCCTTCATGAAGAGGGTCTCCTACAGCCTCCATTAGCCCCCTTTTCCTTTTAGACTCTAATCTCACTTCTGTGAATTCCCGTCGGGCTTCACTCCTCTCTTATATAGCTGAATCATTATTGTCCTGCATCCATTTGCATTTTGAAACCTGGCCTTTAATGCTGGTGTGAAAATGCCCCCAGCTCACAACAGGTGCTCAGCAATCTTGAATTGCTTGCATGACCAAACCTGAGGCACACCTTCTCTTAGGGTCCTCTAACAAGATTGTTGGCAGAACAATACTTAAGAAGATGTTTGTCTTATGTGCAGTGGTGAGACAATGAAATGTTTGGGCAAAAGATCAGACTCCAAACTTCTTGGATCATCTAGGGCTAGGTCTAATCAGGACAATGTCCTTCCTAGCAGATCAGTGGACAAATGAACTTCCATAAGGCATATTTTCTTCTTAAGTGAAATATGGTTACTAACAATGACCTTATGCATCTGTTATAATGGTTAAGTGGAATCATTGTGTACAGGGCCTGGCACACACTAGGTCATTTCATCCAAGCTTGCTAACACTGGGCAGTACAGATTCTTGATATTTGAACAAGTGTGGTTCCTTCTGGCCAAGGATCCTGCATCAGATATTAGTAATTTTCACCCAGCACCTTCATGCTCTCCTTCAGCAATATTTAGGAGACCACTACACCATTACATCACCCCAACTAAGTTCAGTTCAGTTCAGTTCAGTCACTCAGTCGTGTCCGACTCTTTGCGACCCTATGAATCGCAGCACGCCAGGCCTCCCTGTCCATCACCAACTCCCAGAGTTCACTCAGACTCACATCCATCGAGTCAGTGATGCCATCCAGTCATCTCATCCTCTGTCGTCCCCTTCTCCTCCTGCCCCCAATCCCTCCCAGCATCAGAGTCTTTTCCAATGAGTCAACTAAGGGATTCCACAAATCATCTTTTTAAAAACGATTTTAAAGCCTTGAATTTGTTACAATATTCTTTTCTATGCTTTGTTTTGTGGCCTTGAGGCATGTGGGATCTTAACTCGCTGATCAGGGATCCAACCTGCACTCCTTGCACTGGACGGTGAAGCCTTATCCAGGGGGCTGCCAGGGAAGTCCCCTGCAATTCTTCTTAACAACAACAACAAACCCAACACTCTACTTTTTAAAAAATGATGAGAACATTTCACTCTCGAAACAGGAAGTTCTAAAGCTTGGTAGTTGAAGTTGTGATTTTAATCTGCGACTCACCCTGACATGTTCAGAAGCAGTACCGAGTCTGGACATAATTTAACACGCCAGCTGAGCTCACAGGGAATTTCCCAGGCTCGAGAATCTGATTCCACTTGCACTGACTCTCCCGTGGATTCAGGTGGGAGCTGCAGGAGCCCAGGCCAGGCCCCTCACGTCCTTGGGGCACCACCTGTGTGCTTGGATGTCAGGAGCCCCCTTCCCTGTGGCACGCATCACAGATGGACGGCCGCTCCTTCCGTCTTCACTGCGTGGGGTTTTATGAAGTATTCCCACAGGATGCAGGGGCAAGCATTTTCATGACATCCTTTCTCATTGGTACAGCAGAAACACTCAAGCTTATTCAAGTATTTGGTCAAAGAATGTTACAAATCATGTATTTAAAATAATTGTGCATGAACGGCAGAAGATTTTGATAGCATATTAAGATGATATTAATGAGGCTCCCCGGGTGGCACTAGTGGAAAATAATTTGCCGGCCAATGCAGGGGATGTGGGTTCGATCCCTGGGTCAGGAGGATGCCCTGGAGGAATCAGTGGGAATCCACTTTAGTATTCTTGCCTGGGAAATCACACGGACAGAGGAGCTTGGCAGGCTATAGTCCGTGGGTCTGGCAAAGTAGTCTGATACAGCTGAGCATGCACGCACAGGTACATTAATATCAACCAAATGATTTCTAGGTAATTTTGTCGTCAGTGAGACTCACTACCAAAATGAACAAAAATGTGAGTGTTGTCGTGAAATTGCCAGAGGAAGCAAAAGCCAAAACACCATCTTGCTGCTGGTGCTAAGTCACTTCAGTCGTGTCCGACTCTGTGTGACCCCAGAGACGGCAGCCCACCAGGCTCCCCTGTCCCTGGGATTCTCCAGGCAAGAACACTGGCGTGGGTTGCCATTTCCTTCTCCAATGCATGAAAGTGAAAAGTGAAAGGGAAGTCGCTCAGTCGTACCCAACACCATCTTAACGGTTTCTAATGCAGCCTCTATTACAGGCCAGGACAGTTATAAACAAAAACTAGGCAGAATGATGTATATCAGTGGATGGAGTGTTTGGAGCACTGATCTCAGATTTGACTATCAGCTGCAGAGCTGTGAGCAGGTCACCCACAAGGAGACTGAAGCGGTGACAACTAAGGCAGGTGTGCAGTGACAATGTGCGGAGCTCCAGACAGACGCAACTACAACAGGCAGAAGTTCATAGGCTACAAAAACTGCTAAACATTAAAGTCCCATAGTTTGAAAATCTCTGGCAACAGACTCAGAGGGACCATAAGCAGAACCAAACCCAGCACACCCTTTCTTAGGGACGTCTGTGTACGTGTGGTTTGAGTGACGTTGTACAAAGAGGCAAGCACACGTTTTGGCAGAAGGTTGCGACCAGTCCGTCCTGAAGAAGACCAGTCCTGGACATTCACTGGCAGGACTGATGCCGAAGCCGGAGCTCCAGTACTTTGGCCATGTGATGTGAAGAACTGACTCACTGGAAAAGACCCTGATGCTGGGGCAGGTTGAAGGCAGGAGGAGGAGGGGACAACAGAGAATGAGATGGTTGGATGGCATCACCGACTCAACAGATATGAGTTTGCGCAAACTCTGGGAGTTGGCAATGGACAGGGAAGCCTGGCGTGCTGGAGTCCATGGGTTTGCAAAGAGTCGGACACGACTGAGTGACTGAACTGAACTGCAGATAATCGCAAGAAACAGATGTCTCCTTTAGTGATCTTAGTGGGTTTTTTTTTTTTTTTTTTTTTTTTTTTTTTGGTATGAGAAAATGCAAGATGGTGGGCTCATAAAGTCTCCTGAAAGTATCTGGCTATCTGAAGGCCTGTTCTTCCAGTTTCCCAGAGCACAGAGGGCCTCATTCCTGAGCTCCACTCTGAAGTGCTTTCATGGTGTGTTAATGGTCAGGGCCTGCAGTGACCAGTGACTTTGTTCTTATAGAACCAGATGGTGAATGACAATTTTTAGTTGGTATCCCCCACCTTGCAATAGCCTCAGATTAAGTCTTCCTAGCCATTTTTAACACGTGCCAGAATAATTTTTCCTCTTACACTTGTCAACAAACTTAGGCTCTTTTTCATCTTCCCAAATCTTAAATTAGCATAAAACTTATGAAGAGCTTGGCTAATTCAAACTGATGGCTTGAGAAGCCCTCACAGATTGCCAAATTGTGTGATTTGGACTGTCAGCTAACACAGTGAAATGAGATTTGCTGGAATCTATATTTATCAGCGATGGGAAACAGCTGAGGGCTGACGCCCAGCCGACATCAAGCCCTACACTGCCAGTGCGCTGTGACAAGGCTTTTTGTGCCTGCTTGCTAAGTTGCTTCAGGCATGTGTGACTCTTCGCGACCCCATGGACGGTAGCCCTCCAGGGTCCTCTGTCCACAGGACTCTCTTGGCAAGAATATGGGAGTGGGTTGCCATGCCCTCCTCCGGGGATCCTCCCACCTCAGGGATCGAACTCGCATCTCTTAAGTCTCCTGCATTGGCAGGCTGGTACTTCACAACTGGCGCCACCTGGGAAGCCCGCAAGGCTTCTGAGGTTCCTGCAAATGCGTTAGATTACGTTTCTCTTCTGAGGGTTCAAAGCCAGACCATGGGATGGAAGAAAGAACAAAGGCCTCTCTGAGCTCACACTTACTCCCCTGGGCCACGTGTCTCTGTGGCTCTGTCACGTGGTCCATCCTGCAGAAACCCCGCAGGGAAGCACAGCTGCAGCAGGATATGTGCAGAGCACCTCCCAAGAGGACCTGAGAAAACTGCTGAGTCATCACCTACGATCTGCTGAAGAACAGAGACCACCTCCCTAGGGCTCAAAATTCCCATGATGACGGGCAGGATGCAGAGAGCCTGACTGAATCCCGCGGGACACAGGAGTTGAAGGGCTGGCTTTATCTCAGTGCATCACAGCTTGCTGGGACCAGAACCTGTCTGGGAGGTCACAGAGAGGTATGGACAGGCCCCTCCCACAGCTGCTGTAGGACTGACTTCATCTGGAACATGTCCTTGATGGTCCAACCCCTAGTTCAGTTCAGTTCAGTCTCTCAGTCACTTCCGACTATTTGTGACCCCATGGTGCAGCACACCAGGCCTTGCTGTCCATCACCAACTCCCAGAGTTTATTCAAACTCATGTCCATTGAGTTGGTAATGCCATCCAACTGTCTCATCTTCTGTCATCCCCTTCTCCTGCCCTAAATCTTTCCCAACATCAGGGTCTTTTCAAATGAGTGAGTTCTTTGTATCAGGTGGCCAAGTATTGGGATTTCAGCTTCAGTCCTTCCAATGAATATTCAGGACTGACTTCCTTTAGGATTGACTGGTTGAATCTCCTTGCAGTTCAAGGGACCCACAAGAGTCTTCTCCAGCATCACAGTTCAAAAGCATCAGTTCTTCGGTGCTCTGCTTTCTTTATAGTTGAACTCTCATATCCATACATGACTACTGGAAAAACCAAAGCCTTGACTAGACGGACCTTTGTTGGCAAAGTAATGTCTCTGCTTTTTAATATGCTGTCTAGGTTGGTCATAACTTTTCTTCCAAACAGCAAGTGCCTTTTAATTTCATGACTGCAGTCACCATCTGCAGTGATTTTGAAGCCCCCCCAAAATCACTACAAGTTTCTCTTCTCCCAATTAGCACGGGCTCATTTGGGGTCTCGTGTGCGGACAGACATCTGGTGTAGCGGCCCCAGAGCAGCCGCCTTTGAGACATGAGGCCCATGCGGGGAGGGCGACGTTTCCGCCCGAGTCTTGGTTTCTGCTTCCTGCGCACAGGAGACCCTGGCTAACTGCGTCTTCACCACCACTTCTCCCACATCAGCATCCCATAGTGTCATCTGTATTAGCTTAATTTAAGTGTTAATCATTCTGAAGTAGGAAAAAAAAAATGCTTTCTTAGGAAGATTATCTTTCAGATAAAACCTGAACCTAGCCTTATAACAATCAGATGAAATGAAATATATCCCAATGTGTTTCATGAAGACAGCAACATTTTCTGTCTTTTAGGCACCACTGTTAATATGCCAGGGCTTCCCTGTTGGTTCAGTGGTATAGAATCCACTTACCAAAGCAGGATCACAGAAAAAGCAAGATAATTAAAAAAATAAAAAACAAGCCATGTAATTCTGCTTCATTGACTATGCAAAAGCCGTTGACTATCTGAATCACAACAAACTGTGGAAACTTCTGAAAGAGATGGGAATACCACACCACCTGACCTGCCTCGTGAGAAATCTGTATGCAGGTCAAGAAGCAACAGTTAGAACTGGACATGGAACAGCAGCCTGGTTCCAAATTGGGAAAGAAGTACGTGAAGGCTGTATATTGTCATCTTACTTATTTCACTTCTTTGCAGAGTACATCATGCCAAATGCCGAACTGGATGAAGTACAAGCTGGAATCTACATTGCAGGGAGAAATATCAATAACCTCAGATATGCAGATGACACCACCCTTATGGCAAAAAGCAAAGAGGAACTAAAGAGCCTCTTGATGGAAGTGAAAGAGGAGAGTGAAAAAGCTGGCTTAAATCTCAACATTCAGAAAACGAAGATCATGGCATCTGGTCCCATCACTTCATGGCAAATAGAAGGGGAAACAATGGAAACAATGACAGACTGTTTTTTGGGGCTCCAAAATCACTGAAGATGATGACTGCAGTCATGAAATTAAAAGACTCTTGCTCCTTGAAAAAACAAAAAAACAAAAAAAGGTATGATAAACCTAGACAGCATATTAAAAAGCAGAGACATTACTTTGCCAACGAAGGTCTGTGTAGTCAAAGCTATGATTTTTTCCAGTAGTCATGTATGGATGTGAGAGTTGAACCATAAAAAAAGCTGAACACCAAAGAATTGATGTTTTTGAACTGTGGTAAAGACTCTGATACTGGGAGGGATTGGGGAGAGGAGAAGGGGACGACAGAGGATGAAAAAGCTGGATGGCATCACTGACTCGATGGACATGAGTCTGAGTGAACTCTGGAAGGTGGTGATGGACAGGAGGCCTGGCGTGCTGTGATTCATGGGGTCACAAAGAGTCGGACACGACTGAGTGACTGAACTGAACTGATGGGAGAAGACTCTTCTGAGTCTCTTGGACTGCAAGGAGATCCAACCAGTCAGTTCTAAAGGAAATCAATCCTGAATATTCATTGGAAGGACTGATGCTGAAGCTGAAACTCCAATCCTTTGGCACCTGATGTGAAAACCTGATTCATTTGAAAAGACCCGGATGCTGGGAAAGCTTGAAGGCAGGAGGAGAAGCAGCCGACAGAGGATGAGACGGTTGACTGGCATCAGACTCGAGAATTGAGTTTGAGGAAGCTCTGGGAGATGGTGATGAACAGGGAAGTCTGTTGTGCCGCAGTCCGTGGGATCACAAAAAGTCAGACACGACTGAGCGACTGAGCTGAACTGAACTGGACCAATGCAGGAGATGCAGGTTCGATCCCTGGGTCAGGAAGATCCCCTGGAGTAGGAAACGGCAACCCATTCCAGTAATCTTGCCCGGAGAATCCCCTGGACAGGGGTGCCTGGCGGGCTATGGGCCATGGGGGTGCAAAAAAGGCAGACATGACTTAGCAACTAAACAGCAAATTGACAGACCTGGTTAAATGTATATTTTTACAGAGAAAACTGTGCAAGATGCTCATTGGAGACATTTAACTGTACTACATCTGTTATTTTAAAAGTTTGGAGAGTAGTATTTAAAATGCCTTTTAAAAATTTTATGAGAATAATATTGGGTCATGTTTTTGTTTTAGGGCTTAGCTTCTTTTATAATATTGATTGAGAATTTAATATAAGCTAAGTACTTGTGGTGGTTGTTATTTTTTGATGACTTAAGATAACACAAAGGATTGGGTTTGAAATTCAACTCCTAGGAGTCAGCTGCTGCTGCTAAGTCACTTCAGTCATGTCCAACTCTGCGACCCCATAGACAGCAGCCCACCAGGCTCCCCCGTCCCTGGGATTCTCCAGGCAAGAACACTGGAGTGGGTTGCCATTTCCTTCTCCAATGCATGAAAGTGAAAAGCGAAAGTGAAGTTGCTCAGTCGTGTCTGACTCTTAGCAACCCCATGGACTGCAGCCTGCCAGGCTCCTCTGTCCATGAGATTTTCCAGGCAAGAGTACTGGAGTGGGGTGCCATTGTGTTACCCAATTTTCTGGCTACCAGAGTGTGCAAGACACAGGCTGAGCAGACAAAGGGGACTCCGTTTGGTTTGCATTGTTCCAAGATTAATGCCTATAAAGCCCTTAAATAGATATGGAGCTCCATTTCCAGGCTGGAAAGAGTGCATTTGGTTATGAGACGTCCACTTTACACCGAGATAGTTATTTAACTTCTGTGTCATTTTCCAAAGAGCGTTGCCCCAGAAATGCCCAGCTTCTAGGTTTGTTTTCGGTCAGCAACTCTAGTCAACCAGCTACATTCCGCTGAAAGCAATCCATAGATACAGACCCTCTAAGGACTCAAGTATCATTGATTTGCTTGCCAGCAATTTATCAATTCGTTATTTCCAAGAAGGCTTGACCTGTTCACCCTCTATCAATCTAACGCCTATCTATCCACCAATCAATCTCTTAATCTATTTATCCCTCCTGTATATATTTATATCTCCATCTTTTTTTCTATCAATAGATTTAGAAAGACCAAGAAATAGTGAAGAAAACTTGAGAAACCCATATACCTTCCCAGCACTAATGAAAAGATCTTTCATTGGCATAAATGCAAACCTTTCCCCCAACTTTCATTAAATTAAAGCTTCTTGAGAGGAGTTACATGGCCAGGAAGCTGATGTTTCACCAGTGACCTCTCATACACTAAGATCTCACCGTAGACTTGGGAGCTTTAAATCCCCCCCGGGGCCCGTGTTCCAAATTCACACCTTTCCACAAGCAACTTCCCTCTCAGCTTAGAAGATGCGTTTGTCCTTCCATGAAAAAAAAGTCTCCCTGGGATCCTGGCTTTTTCTCTGTCTTTTGGGCTTTTCCACATCTTCCCATTTGGTCTAAAGCACCTGGAGGAATTATTGAGAATAGAGTTTCTTTGTCCCTTTTCCGACAAATCGCAGTCTGGCTTCTGACCACAGGTCCCATCACAGCCCTGAAGGGACTACTGGGAGGACTTCCTATCATGATGGAAACCTCCGGTGGAAGCCAGGGGGCTTTTCTGCCTTTTCTCATCAGGGGTGAGTAACCCTAGGGGCAGGCACCGTCCTTCCTGTGTTCTGCAGCCTCCCTCCCCAGGATGCACTATTGCCCTGCCTGACTCTGCAAGCTGAGGTTTCCCAGGCCCCATAGACACTGCCGCAGGGCTGGCCTCACCCCCAGCTGAGGACGGAACCACTGATTCCCAAACCTGTCCTTGTGGTCCCGATCTGTGCCGTGAGCTCCAGCCTCGACTCCCAGCAGTTCTGGGAGAGTCGTCTGAAGTCCCACCTACAACTCAGGTACAGCTCACAGTGACTCTGCTGCACACCTGTCCCCCCATCCACATACCCCCTCTCTGGCCCGCTTTACAGAGTCTCCCCCATGATCACATTCATCTCCGCCAGAATTTGAAGTCATCATCCACCTGGCCGGGGTCCAGCCCCAGTGGATCCAGGGAATTCCAAGGGTGGATGGAGTCGACGAGGAAAAAACTTATTTATTTATTTATACAAGATTAGATTAGGAAGAAATAATGTAGTAGGAAAATTAAGTGGAGAAAGAGGGCTGAATAACTTGGATTATACGGAAGACCAATAAAATTCCAGACAAGGAATTTGCACCATCTACGTTGGGCCACCGGCGTTCGCTTGAATATCTAAGGGTGCCCTGCCTTAGGCTCCCTTTCGCGCGGGTCTTAACAGCCAGGGCAAGTAAGTGGACTTGGCGGGCCTCCGCTCCCCAGATGGGAATTCAGCCTGAAATTAAAGTAAAGAGCAGAGGGAGGGAAAGGGAGAAAAGGAGAAAGAGAGAGAGAGAGACACTGGGGAAACCAGTCCAGGACTGGCTCTGTCTTCTATTGTTTAGAAGGCCTTTTATACTTTTGATAAAACATGGAGATCAATGGGTAACACAAAGTTATGCAGCGTTAGCAGTCCAGACTCTTATCAAAACCAGGCTTTTCTCTCTGCAATACCTAACTGTATACACAAGTCTTAGGTGATTTACATCATCTTCTGGCCGAAAAGGGCCAATCAACATTTTACACCTTTTTTTCTGATAAGGGTTTGTCAACCAGAAGACTTATTTGTGTTGATCTTCCCAAAGTCTGGTGCCATTCTCAGAAAGCACTAAATAAAGTTACATTCTTACATAGCAAGGACACAAGAGGAGTGCAGTGATTTATAACAAAAAGAAAAGTAATTAACTCAAAAGTCTAGTGTTGTTAACATCAAAACTATTATATATCTTTTTCCATATCCCGTTTACATTGATTAACATCCTCCCAGGTACCTAAAAGATAAAGAATATGGAGGCCTGGCAGCAGTCATTGAGTCAATAGTGAAAACCCGTCACCAATATGATTTTTAACTCTTTAGAAAAGGCGCTGTATCTTTAAGACGCTTTTAAGCTTTGTGCTTCTCGCAGTTGGGGGGCTGTAAGCAATTCACAAGCTGTAAGAGGTCCGGGGAACCTGTTAGGCAAGTTAGAGAGCAATCAGAGGGGGTTTAACTGAAACATCCCTTTCAAATACAGAAGACTAAAGCCCTGAGTTGACTTTTTTCCAGAGAATATCAGAAGAGTGGAAAAGCAGGCAGATTCTTATTTTTGGGGGGTGGATGCTCAGGAAATTCCAGGGGGGAAACCTGAGGTCTGATTAGCCTTGCCATCAGAGCTCTGCCGCATGACCTTGTCACGGGTGGAATTCCTCACGCTGGCTCCCGGCACCACCTCTTCTCCACGTTCCTCTCCCAGACACAGCCTCCCTTTGGTTCTGTTCCCTAAATAAGGACTGACACACGTTTGCCTCTTTATCCACCTTTTAATGCGTGGTTTTAAGCCCTCAGCGTATTTTTTAATATTGGAAAACATTTGAAATGTTTTCTTCACTGGCCTCTTTCATTCAGATCTGATTTCTCTCCAATTCCATTCTTTCATCCCCCGGCCCACATGGGCTTTCTGGAATGCAGACCTCATTCAAACAGATATGGCCAACTGGGTGCTGATAAATCATGGGGGAGCCAGTAATTATAGAGCGCAGCATCGAACTGGAAGGCTCCAGATTTACTGGCAAATATGCAAATGCTGACCTAGCAGAACACCCAAGCACATGGTGCTTCCTGAGTAAATACCCTTTCTGAAAGCCGTGGAAGAATATCTCACTGAAAGGGTCTTTCTTTCTGAAATATGTTTTCAGAAAGACACTGCAGTGAGACTATTTAGTAAATGAGGGCTCTATATGTTCATGGAAGGAGTATACCTAATGGGCAAGGGCTGCCTTGCAAATTCTTGAGGTTAGGCATTTGATACAGCTTTTCCTAAACCTTACATAAGATATTTCTGTGAACTTGGAAGAGGGGATCCCAGGGAATGATGCTGAAACTGAAACTCCAGTACTTTGGCCACCTCATGAGAAGAGTTGACTCATTGGAGAAGACTCTGATGCTGGGAGGGATTGGGGGCAGGAGGAGAAGGGGGCGACAGAGGATGAGATGGCTGGATGGCATCACTGACTCGATGGACGTGAGTCTGAGTGAACTCCGGGAGTTGGTGATGGACAGGGAGGCCTGGCGTGCTGCGATTCATGGGGTCGCAAAGAGTCTGACACGACTGAGCGACTAAACTGAACTGAACTGAACTGTGCTCCCTTAAAAGAATTTATCATGTGAGAGTAGGGTGCTTTTTGCTTTCTTATAATGTTTCTGAGCTTTGCAAGATCTTTAAAAATAGACATATTTATCTTATAATTAGGAGAAACAATAACAGAATTAATCAACACAAACTTTTAATGACAAACTATGTCCGTCTTGGTTCTTGGTTCTCACAAGCAGTCCCAGCTGGGAGAAGCCACCTGCCTGCCTCCAGAGAGGTTTGCTCTTAAGCAGGATAGAAGAAGCGCTTTCTTGCCACCTGGAGTCTCTCCTCCTCCTCCTCCCCCCACTCCTCCTCTGCTCTATTAAATCAGCGGGGTCTCCTGCAGGAAGAGAGAGCGCAGGACCAGGGCCTGTTTAAGCGGTGTTTGCATGCTAATGAGAAGATAGAACAGTGTGGCAGGAGGAATGTGTCTCTTTGTCTCAGCTGTAATAAACTTGACCTTTATCTGCAACTCAGCCTTCCTGATGAGAGCTGCCTTGGGTGTAGGGGTGTGTGTGTGTGAGAGAGAGAAGGGGTGTGTGTGTGTGAGAGAGAGAGAGAGAGAGAAGGGGGGTGTATACAACTCCCTTGGACACAAAGAGGAACTAAGACAGGAAACTGTGATCTTCTGTCTGATCTTAAAGGCTGTCTTTGTCAATGGAACATGATTTGGGTTCAGGCTGCACCCCTGGGATCCATCCCCTCTCTTTTACAGGAAGGTGACCTTCCCCGGTGAAGTGCACCTCTGAATTCCTCTGAGGACAGAGTGGAAGTTGGAGACCTGCGACTCCAGGAGAGCAGTGGGGAATCTGTTTACTAACCTGGAAAGCCACGGGGCTCTTCAGCTGGGCTGGAGGCCACAGCTGAGACCCAGGCAGGGGGCCTGCAGGGCGTCACCCAGGGGTAGACCGGGCCTCTGAACCACGCTCCGGTGTGCAGTGGCTCAGAAGCCGGCGGGGAGGACTGGTCTCTCTCCCGGGGGGAGCTCTAGAGCCCTGCGGTCACTGTCATGGGGCCTCTGGGCCGCGCGCCTTTCTTTCAGTCCTGTTTGGTTTTGCCCCGAGCATGTGTGTCCCTGGCTGCGCGACTCCCCCACTGCCCGTTGAGTTGCAGACCTCACTCTTGCAGGGGGGTGGGTGTTCAGGCCCCCTCGGGGTGCCAAGCGTCCTGGCAGGGGCGTAAGGACACCCCTGAGTCTCCTTGGAAGAGTGGACTTGGGGGTAGGGCGGGTCTGTTGGGTCACCTGTGAGTTTATAGTTTCGACTTCACCCAGGACAGGCGTCGTGGGCTCAGCCAATGTGCTCAAATGTGCTTTCTGTCTCTGCACCCCCAGTCTTGCGGAGAACTCTGAGCCCAGGGGAGTTGTGCTCTCTCCCATGACGTCTGCAGGAAAGGGTCTACAGCTGCAGGGCAGCGTGGAGCCTGGGCTCCCACCCGCGTGGACAGTGGCCTCACTCCGTACGGCCAGACCCCGAGGGCTCTGTGGGCAGCACCCCTTTCTGGGCCGCCTTGAGGACTGAGACCACGGGGCAGACATGAGTTCTCTTTTCCTCCTTTTCCCAAATCAAGGTACCTTTATTATCTTGGCCTGCTTTAGAATGTTGTAAGTTATCTGAGGGTTTCCTCTTCTTTCTATTTCCTGGATAATACAGGTTTATATTTGACCCTTCACTATGGATTTTTGTTGGATTCTGATATGTAAGTCAGGGTTATTTTGTGCAGTTGTAAGCGGTCAGCAGGTAATCACGGCTTCAGATTTGCGATGCGTGTCGGTGGAGGGTGCTAATGTTGGCTGGAAGGTGCGTGTGTGTGTGTGTGCGGTGTGTGTGTGTGTGTGTGCATCTGAGTGCGGTGTTGTGGAGCACAAAGTGCGTAACCATTGGTGACCCTCACTGTACGTCCTGCCAGTCTCGCTGATGAGACCAGAGCTTGTTAGAGGAGACACACCATCTTCACCTTCGCCTTGCTCCCAGCCTCAGTGGTCCCCAACACATCCCCAGGCAAATTAAACCTTCTGTGATGTCCTGAGAATGTCCCTTTTGCCCGCCACCTTCTTGCCCCTCAATCAGCATCACTGCTTCTACAAGACAAAGGAAGCCTTCACGGTCCACTGGCCAAACCCTGTCCAAGTCCATCCTACAGCGTGGTCCATACTTCTCACTCTCCATCCACACAAGCTGCCACGGGGCCACCTCATGCCCTCGAGACTCTCCTCTCTTGCAAGATGCCCACTTGGTGCTAAAAGAAATTCGATTTCAATCCAGCACAGGGTTTCTGAAGGAGTTCTGTCTCTCCCTTGGACATTTCTAACTTACACTTAAGAGATCGTCACAGATGGGAGCTGGAAACATTTTTCTTTTTCCTTTTTTTGTCTGCGTTTCGATGCTGTGAGGCATTTGCAATCGCCTGGTGCAATTCCCTCATCTTGTAGGTGAAGGAGACACCTTCTACTGTCTGCCCTAAGTCCCAGGCCAGGCCGAGGACAGTGACTTCGCTTGCCCTCCTGTCTAGTAACTCCTGCCCACAGGTGCTGTGTCTCCTGTTCCAGAGGTATAACAGGTCTCATCAATGTGCCTGGGAGGAAAGAAAATGACAACATGACCAGACGCAGTCACAGGGTCTCCACGACCACTAGGCGTTTTTCTCAGTGATAGCTGGGAGAGTGACCCTGAGTGGACCATGAGGGAAGCCTCGTTTCAGAAAATTTTTAACACCCCAAAGAGAAACCCCATCCCCATCAATCAGTCACCGCCATGTCCCCTACCCCAGGCCCCAGCAGCTCTGCTTTCTCTATCGGTAGATTTGCCTAATCCGGTTGCTTCATGTAAGTGGAATCATACAATACATGGGGTTTTGTATCTGGCTTGTCTCACTTAGCATGGCAGCTCCACTCTAAGATATAGGGGTGGGGCTTCCCTGGGGGCTCGGGTAAAGAATCTGCCTGCCAACGCTGACACGCAGGCTCTATTTCAGATCTGAGAAGATCTCACAGGCTGCAGGGCAGCGAAGCCACGACTACTGAACCCCGAGTGCCTAGAGTCTGTGCTCTCCAACAGGAGCAGATGCTGCAGCGAGACGCTCACACACGCAACCAGAGAAGGGCCTGCACAGCAAGGGAGACTCGGCACAGCCAAACATAAGTGAACAAACAGTGAAACGCCCACACACACAGGGGTGATGACTGCATGGCCTGGTGAGCGAGCTGGGTCTGGGCTGCTGAACTGTACCACTGACAGTGATGACATTTGTGTTATATGTATTTTCCCTCAGAAATCTACCTAAGGAAACAGAGCTTTGTTTCTTGTAAATGTACCGAATAAGCTGATTGAGAATTGACAGAAATTTTTCAGGGATAGATTTGGTTGCCTACTCATCAATGAATAGATGCAATTGTTGTGAATTGAAAACCGATTGCCTTTGCTCAGTAAGGGAGATGCTTAACCTTAGAAATCTTATCCTTGTTGTTCCGTTTAAACCTGCTCTAATTCTTGGAACCATATATAGCAGAAAGTAGGTTTCAGCTCAGCTCTGGTCAAATTGCAGTGAGTACTTATTTAGTATGCTAAACAAGTGAAGCTTTACTGAATAGTTAATTCACACTCAGCTTTACATCGTATTTTCTTTCTTTTTTTTTAATTTTTACTTTATTTTACTTTACAATACAGTATTGGTTTTGCCATACATTGACATGAATCCACCACGGGTGTACATGCGATCCCAAACATGAACCCCTCTCCCACCTCCCTCCCCATAACATCCCTCTGGGTCATCCCCGTGCACCAGCCCCAAGCATGCTGTATCCTGCATCGGACATAGACTGGTGATTCGATTCTTACATGATAGTATACATGTTTCAATGCCATTCTCCCAAATCATCCCACCCTCTCCCTCTCCCTCTGAGTCCAAAAGTCCGCTATACACATCTGTGTCTTTTTTGCTGTCTTGCATACAGGGTCATCATTGCCATCTTTCTAAATTCCATATATATGTGTTAGTATACTGTATTGGTGTTTTTCTTTCTGGCTTACTTTGCTCTGTATAATCGGTTCCAGTTTCATCCATCTCATCAGAACTGATTCAAATGTATTCTTTTTAACAGCTGAGTAATACTCCATTGTGTATATGTACCACAGCTTTCTTATCCATTCATCTGCTGATGGACATCTAGGTTGTTTCCATGTCCTGGCTATTATAAACAGTGCTGCAATGAACATTGGGGTACATGTGTCTCTTTCAATTCTGGTTTCCTCGGTGTGTATGCCCAGCAGTGGGATTGCTGGGTTGTAAGGCAGTTCTATTTGCAATTTTTTAAGGAATCTCCACACTGTTCTCCATAGTGGCTGTACTAGTTTGCATTCCAGGATAGATATGATCCTGGCTGAATAATCAAGAAATAGATCAATTTTAAAGGCACTGCTCTGCCTTTATAATTCCTTTTGCAAAGAAGAGGAAAATTATATTTTGTCCTGCTCTTTGTTGAATGTATATAAGCCTGAAAACAGATGTCATTCTGCTGGTATCTTCAAGCTATTAGTGGCAATATAAAAACCGGTGCTCTCCATGGGAGAGAAGAGGTTTGGACCACGTTACAGCTGTGCTCACAGCATATAAACATTTCAGTGATGAAAATGGAATTCAGAGCCAACAGCCCTATGTGTTAGTAAAATTCACTTTCAAAATATGCTTTTCATGTGTGAGCCATATAGATGCCAACACGTGACTATATTAATAGCACACATTTCTGGCAGGAACAAACAGAACTTGACCTGGTTAACCTCTTTTTGGTCAATAAATATGTCAGAGCATCAGAATTATTTCGGTGATACTTGATTTTATAGTGCCTGGAACCCAAAGTGATTATTTTCAAAAAGTGCAATTAAAAGTTCAGAAAACCTGCTGAAAATCCTTTTATTGCACTTATCCAGACTTTAAAAGATCCGTTGCTCACAACAGACTCTTATGTGGTGCAGTTTCCAGTTTTTGTATCAGAACCCGGGAACCTATACAGACAGCATATTCCACTGCCTGCAGCTCACCTCCAGACTCTTGCCATCTTCTAATGGGCATTGCAATTGTTTTTATAGAATTCATTATTCCTTGGAGGGAAATGCATCTGGAAGGAGGGTTGAAAGGGGTTTGTTTAATACAAGAGGAGGTAGGTTTCAGCGACCCAGTTCCTGGTATGTGGTTCTGGAAGGCTCTCCTTCCCCTGCGTGTGCCCCTGTGAGCTGCTCTCCACCCTTCAGGATGCCACTCAGAAATCCTTCCCTTCCCTAAGTTAGATACCCCCCCTTCTTCTGCATCTGCACAGCTTGTGTTTGATGGCACCTGGTGTGTGAGGCTCCATCCCCCAGGCAGGTATGTCTGCACACTCACCTCCATGTCCCCACTTCCAAGGCTTGGCAGACAATCTGCCGATCAGATGTGTGAAACAGAGTAAGTGAACGAAGGTGCAAATATTCCTTAATTACATGACACGTTAAGATCTGATGTGGCCGCGGAGGAGTGTTTCTCATGTTTTGTGACTGCCCTACATCGTCACATTTGCTCTTCCTTTTGGGGGTACAGACCTTCCTCTAGGATAAATAAAGGTCCTGGCAGAGAGTCGCAGGAATGTCCCCTGGCTCCCTGCCCTGTGTCTTTATATTGATAGATGTGTGTTCAGTTGCTCAGTCATGCCCGACTCTTTGTGACCCCATGGACTGTAGCCCGCCAGGCTCCTCTGTCCATGGGATTTCTCAGGCAAGAATACTGGAGTGGGTCGCCGTTTCCTTCTCCAGGGGATCTTCTCAACCTGGGGATTGAACTCATGTCTCTTGCATTTCCTACACTGGCAAACACACACATTTATATATACATGTGTTATGATACATGTATCACAAAATATATAAAATGGTACTGTGGTCAAATTGTGTGTGTGTATTTTGGACAGTATCAGAATTCATTTACATAAGTGAGTGTTTCTCACTTGAACTGGCTATAGCATCAGAGAAAGGTATGGCCAAGTATGACATTTTACATAACCCATATTTTACATGGGTGCAGCTATTAAGGATGGTTATTAATGATTAAATGTTGGCAGCAAGAGCTATTTCAGGGTCCTCACTGTCTGTGACATCAAGAATAAGCCAGTTGAGCTTTCCTGCCTTAATTTCCTCAGGTGAAAAGTGGAGATGGTAAAACCACTTTCCATATGATGCTG
Organism: Capra hircus; assembly: GCF_001704415.2. Taxonomy (NCBI): domain Eukaryota; kingdom Metazoa; phylum Chordata; class Mammalia; order Artiodactyla; family Bovidae; genus Capra; species Capra hircus. Next base: position 67,289,883 of record NC_030827.1, on the reverse strand, counting down.
TATAAGGATTAAATAGCTCATACAGGCAACCCCTTAGAATGGTGTTTCCACAGAACAAGGGACCGGAGCCTGCGTGTTGATTGCATCTTGTCAGTTATCCCAAGTGAATGACAGACCTCTGAGTTTTAGCAGCTAACGAATTTATTAACACTTCCATGTGCATAAGGCACAATCTAATGGGAAAAAATAAAAAAGAAACTAACAAATCCACAATCATCATAGGAGTTTCTTTAAATCATTTTTCCATAAATTAATAGATGAAGTATAGACTTATTCCTGTCATAAACCCAAAGAAAATCAACATTAAAAAACAAAACCATATCTGTTATGTTTGACTGCAATTCATGAATTATAAAATAGTAGCAAATGATAGACCAAAAATACACTCATTAAGACCTCCTAGTAACCCTGTGTGAAAGCCAGAATTTAATTTTAAACGAAGCCACTTTACCTTTCTGTAGTTGCTTTTTAATTAAACAAATGACACTTTATAAGAGAAGGTATTTAAGTGTACACATAAATAAATTTCATGTACAAGGGGCAAGATTAGATAACATTTAGGAAATATGTCCAAACTATCAAGTATTTATGTAAAAACTTTTTAAAATGTGAAGTTTAAACTTCCTTAGAACTTTGATTCAGCAAGACCTGGTGTTCAGAGGTAAAGAAGCCTACTGTGGAATCTTTTTCTTTAATTTGCTAAAAGTATCTTAGTCTGTGAATGTGCTACTGACCAGACATTAACAAGCAACACTTAGCAGAGGCAGCAGCTCCCGGTGGAATTGCAGTGCCCGAAGATACAGAATAAAGTCAACACCGAGATTCACCTCTGGAAGTCAGCCAGCTTATTTCTCCTACTTTGGTAAAAACAAACACAGTTAACGAAGGGCTCATAAAAGATTCAGGTTGGTTTATACAACTACAGATGATGTCACAATGTGCAATTATTTTAATTCCAAATGTTTAAAGCATGCAAACTATAAAAGTAAGTGTTTAGTATTTAACTATTGAACACGTTTAAAAGCTATTTTCCTGGAGGAGGATATGGCTGCTGCTGCTGCTGCTAAGTCGCTTCAGTTGTGTCTGACTCTGTGCGATCCCATAGACAGAAGCCCACCAGGCTCCCTCGTCCCACTTCAGTACTCTCGCCTGGAAAATTCCATGCCCCGTGGGCTACAGTCTCTGGGTTTCAAAGGAAAAGACAGGACTAAGCGGCTAACACATACAAAGCTGTCCTAGGGCTTCCCTGGCGGCTCAGATGGCAAAGAATCAGCCTGCAAAGCAGGAGGCCTGGGTTCAATCCCCGGGTTGGGAAGATCTCCTGGAGAAGGCAATGCCTACCCACTCCAGTATTCTGGCCTGGAGAAGTCCACAGACAGAGGAGCATGGCAGCTACAGTGCATGGGATCGCAAAGAGTCAGACATGAGCGAGTGGCTTTCACTTTCAAAGCGATTTTCAACCATCTCACTATTTTGCTCTTTAAAAACAGCCGTGGGGATAATAATGCCGTCATTTGTTTCTGCTCCTCTGTCCTCCTCCGTCATACAGACAGACCAACAGACGTAGCTCCATTTCAGGGCTGACCGAGAAGAGAAAGCAAGCATGCAGAAAAATAACGGTGGTGTTGCTCTAGTCCACTCGGAGGGAGAATGTGATGAATGATGTCCCCAGTAAATAGATACAGAGATAATAAAAAGGTGTCCTCGTCTGTGTGGTCCTTGGAGAGCGTACGGGTCAGGAACCCAGCAGGACACAGACGGCCCATTCACGGTGACTGACCTCTTCCTGCCCGCCTCACATCCCTTACGAGGTAAGGGAAGGTTGAAGCCACGGGATGCAGAGATTCAGGGCCACTGCAATGGCTGAGCTGCCTGTTACCTCTTGCAGGCAAGATGGGGTACCGGGAGACCAGGCTTACGGAAGCCAGAGCAGAGAGTCCTGCAGACGGGCCACCTTGAGGGTGCTATGTCCCTCGGTGGGGACATGCAGCCAGCAGAAGCCTCCTCACGGAGGAAATGCCAAGGGGAGCAACACCTTCACTCTCCTCCACCCACAGACTTGCCGCCCCGGCTCCTCCCTGGCAGCCCAACAGGATGTCTGAGAACAGGGCACCCTCGGCGTGGCCCACCTCCTGGACCGGGGAGCCGGGTGGAGCAGAGAGAGCAGACTGGAGGGGGCGAGGGGGAAGCCCAGTCTCACATGATTCATCCTCCGAAGGTGGTTCTGCCGGGATTTGATGTAAATGGAATTCCCGGGTGTAACATGTTCTAGTGACGCACTTCATGGAGTGAGAAAGCTAAAATCGTCCTGGGAAAATAAATCGTTAACATTTCCTCTAAATCATTCTTCATGATACTAGTTGTCTGAGTGTGGGTTTTATAGCATTTCCCTCCCTGACACTTCACAACTGAAGTTTAGAGCGAGAAATTAAATAACAGGTCTTCCACATCAAAGGGGCTTCCCAGGTGGCTCAGTGGTAAAGAATCCACCTGCCAATGCAGGAGACATGGGATTGATCCCTGGGCTGGAAAGATCCCCTGGGGAAGGAAATGGCAACTCACTGCAGTGTTCTTGCTGGGAAATCCCATGGACAGAGGAGTGTGATGGGCTACAGTCCACGGGGTTGCAGAGAGTCAGACGTGACTGAGCTACTGAGCGTGCACACACACACATACACACACACACATTTCACAACAACAAATGTCAGAGTTGCAGATGATGGTTTATTTGATGGGAGGCTATTTCACTAGGTGTCTATATTTAGCAAATAAAAATGAAGATCCTCAGTTAAATTCAAATAAACAATGGATTTTAAAGTATAGGTATGCTCCAAATACTACTTGGTACATACTTATATTAAAAAACTCTGTTTTTCTGAAATTCAAATATAACGGGACATTGAGTTTTAATCTGGCAACACCGCACTTCACTGCTGCAGTCAGTTTACAAGGTCACCATTTGTAAGCTGTTTTTTTTTTTTTTTTTCTCAAAAGGGAGCTTCAGATCTGTTCAAACATTTAAATGTGGAACAGATTCATTGCTCCAAGCTCTACAACATGGCCTGGGATAATTTCAAGGTTGGGTTTCACAAATTCTTACCTCCACTCTAGAAGAATTTTAATCTGGGAAGTATTCTGTTGTTTATTCATACATTTCTTTGGTAAATGTTAATTAATATCTCTTTAGTGCTAGGGGCACTTTCCCTGGTAGCTCAGCTGGTAAAGAATCAGTCTGCAATGCTGGGTCCAATCCCTGGGTTGGGAAGATCCCCTGGAGAAGGGAAAGGCTACCTACCCCAATTCTTGCCTGGAGAATTCCATGGACAGAGGAGCTTGATGGGCTACAGTCTGGGGGTTACAAAGTGTCAGACAAAACAGTGCTAGGAATTATTCTAGATGTAGAGGACACAGCAATAAACACCAGAGACAAGACACCTGTCTCATCTATCCTGTCTCATCACGGCGCTCAGGGTCTGGTGGGAAAGACAGGTAAGAAGGAAACAACACCCTAAAGACTCCACCAAAAAATTACTAGAGCTAATCAATGAATATAGTAAAGGTGCAGGATATAAAATCAACACACAGAAATCCCTTGCATTCCTATACACGAATAATGAGAAAGTAGAAAAAGAAATTAAGGAAACAATTCCATTCACCATTGCAACGAAAAGAATAAAATACTTAGAAATATATCTACCTAAAGAAACTAAAGACCTATATATAGAAAACTATAAAACACTGATGAAAGAAATCAAAGAGGACACTAATAGATGGAGAAATATACCATGTTCATGGATCAGAAGAATCAATATAGTGAAAATGAGTATACTACCCAAAGCAATTTACAAGTTCAATGCAATCCCTGTCAAGCTACCAGCCATATTTTTCACAGAACTAGAACAAATAATTTCAAGATTTGTATGGAAATACAAAAAACCTCGAATAGCCAAAGCAATCTTGAGAAAGAAGAATGGAACTGGAGGAATCAACTTGCCTGACTTCAGGCTCTACTACAAAGCCACAGTCATCAAGACAGTATGGTACTGGCACAAAGACAGACATATAGATCAATGGAACAAAATAGAAAGCCCAGAGATAAATCCACACACATATGGACATGTTATCTTTGACAAAGGAGGCAAGAATATACAATGGTGTAAAGACAATCTCTTTAACAAGTGGTGCTGGGAAAACTGGTCAACCACTTGTAAAAGAATGAAACTAGATCACTTTCTAACACCGCACACAAAAATAAACTCAAAATGGATTAAAGGTCTAAATGTAAGATCAGAAACTATAAAACTCCTAGAGGAGAACATAGGCAAAACACTCTCAGACATAAATCACAGCAGGATCCTCTATGATCCACCTCCCAGAATTCTGGAAATAAAAGCAAAAATAAACAAATGGGATCTAATTAAAATTAAAAGCTTCTGCACAACAAAGGAAAATATAAGCAAGGTGAAAAGACAGCCTTCGGAATGGGAGAAAATAATAGCAAATGAAGCAACTGACAAACAACTAATCTCAAAAATATACAAGCAACTCATGCAGCTCAATTCCAGAAAAATAAACGACTCAATCAAAAAATGGGCCAAAGAACTAAATAGACATTTCTCCAAAGAAGACATATGGATAGCTAACAAACACATGAAAAGATGCTCAACATCACTCATTATTAGAGAAATGCAAATCAAAACCACAATGAGGTACCACTTCACACCAGTCAGAATGGCTGCGATCCAAAAATCTGCAAGCAATAAATGCTGGAGAGGGTGTGGAGAAAAGGGAACCCTCCTACACTGTTGGTGGGAATGCAAACTAGTACAGCCACTATGGAGAACAGTGTGGAGATTCCTTAAAAAAATTGCAAATAGAACTACCTTATGACCCAGCAATCCCACTGCTGGGCATACACACTGAGGAAACCAGAATTGAAAGAGACACATGTACCCCAGTGTTCATCGCAGCACTGTTTATAATAGCCAGGACATGGAAACAACCTAGATGTCCATCAGCAGATGAATGGATAAGACAGCTGTGGTACATATACACAATGGAGTATTACTCAGCCGTTAAAAAGAATTCATTTGAATCAGTTCTGATGAGATGGATGAAACTGGAGCCAATTATACAGAGTGAAGTAAGCCAGAAAGAAAAACACCAATACAGTATACTAACACATATATATGGAATTTAGGAAGATGGCAATGACGACCCTGTATGCAGGACAGGAAAAAAGACACAGATGTGTATAACGGACTTTTGGACTCAGAGGGAGAGGGAGAGGGTGGGATGATTTGGGAGAATGGGAATTCTGACATGTATACTGTCATGTAAGAATTGAATCACCAGTCCATGTCTGACGTAGGGTGCAGCTTGCTTGGGGCTGCTGCATGGGGATGACCCAGAGAGATGTTGTGGGGAGGGAGGTGGGAGGGGGGTTCATGTTTGGGAACGCATGTAAGAATTAAAGATTTTAAAATTAAAAAAAAATAAAAAAGAAGGAAACAACACAATTTAAAGTACTGACCAGGAAGTCCAGTGGTGCAGACTCTGTGTTCCCAGTGCAGAGGGTGTGGGTTTGATCCCAGGTCAGGAAACTAACATCCGACATGCCACGTGGCCAAAAAAATAAAAATAATGATACAATTTTTTTAAAAAGCAATTAAAAAAAAACACCTTGCAATGGTCACCATATGACTATAATGAAGAAGGAAGCAAGGAAGTGAGTGGCCGATCACGGAGGCGATCTTAGGCAGATGCTCCTGGGCAGCTTCTGTGCAGAATGACCAGGGGGCGAAGATCCAGAAAACTAGAGGGTCATGCACAGACCGGAAGGAAAGCATCTCAGAAGAGGAAACAGCACCTGCAGTGTCCCTGAGGCTGTGAGAAGCAGGGAGAGTGTGTTCAAGTGCAGTTGCAAGCCAGTGTGGCTGGAGCTGAGGGAAGCGGGGGTGGGGAGAGACGCCGGGGTCAGGGGCAGCTGGTTCTCTTAGACCCTCAGACCTGGTGGGGTAAGCGAGAGGCTACCGAGTGGTTCGGAGCAGAGGAACCGTACGTCCTGATTCTTACAGCTGGAGTCGGGATGCTGCCTGGAGAACAGGACGGACTAGCACAAGCAGGAGAGAGGAGTTACAGGGCTGTCAAGTCCAGGCGGGAATCCAAGGCAGCTGGAACTCGGCAGGCTTCCCTGGTGGCTCAGATAGTAAAGAATCCGCCTGCAATGCGGGAGACCTGGGTTCGATCCCTGGGTGGGAAAGACCTCCTGGAGGAGGGCACGGCAACCCACTCCAGTATTTTTGCCTGGAGAATCCCATGGACAGAAGAGCCTGGAGGGCTACAATCTATGGGGTTGCAAAGGGTCTGACATGACTGAGCAACTAAGCACAGCACAGCAGAGGTCAGAGAAAACTTACCTGAGGTCTGTTTGAAAGGCGGGGCCAAAGGGACTGAAAGGCGGTGATAAAGCAGTTTGGCAAGGACTGAGTCGTAGGGATGAGGAGATCCAGAGTTCCACAGGGAAAATGGCACATTTCTTTCTACATTTGAGATGTAATCGCATTCTAGAAAGGGTGCTGAAGGGAGAGATGGAGAGCCTGGAACTTCAGGGGGACGTGGAGGCATACGTTGGAGCCCTTGATGTGTTGACTGGCGCTTCAAGTTGGCTCTTGCCAGTTTGGTTCCCCAGGAAGCTGACTCTGAGATGGGCACAAACCTGTGGGTTTCTTAGAGCGAGCTTCACCAAAAATTGATAGCTTTACATTCACGCTTTCTGATTTTCCTGCTGCGCTGTTCTACCTGCATTTGGTCCATCTTGTCAACCCTCTTTTTAAAGGCAAGTCTCTTCACTTGCCCACTTCACCTTGAATTCTCAAAGCCATTGCTTCTCCAGTGAACCCCACTCTTTCCATGTCATCGGTTCTCCCCTAATCACTCCTGTTGCGCAGTATTATTTTCTCTCTTCTCTCTTCCCCTTTGATCTTATGCCTGTTTTCAACTGTTGTCCCATATTTCAGCTTCCCTTTATGCCCAAACATTCTCTTAAATCAATTTTTCTGGAGTTTAGTTGCTTTGCGACGTTGTGTTAGTTTCTGCTGTACAGCAAAGTGGATCAGCCACAGGTGCACATATATTGCTTCCACTTGGGATTTCCCTCCCATTTAGAATACCACAGTGCATCAGGTGGAGCTCCCTGGGTATACAGTATGTTCTCAGTAGTTATCTATGTTATACTTAGTATCCATATACCTGGTGGCCTCAGACGGTAAAGAATCCGCCTGCAACACAGCAGACCTGCGTTCAGTCCCTGGGTTGGGAAGACCCACTGGAGGAAGGCTTGGCAACCCGCTCCAGAATTTTTGATGGAGAATCCCCATGGACAGAGGAGCCTGGTGGGCTACAGTCCACGGGGCTGCAAAGAGTCGGACACGACTGAGCGACTAAGCATCTCCATAGTGTGTATGTGTATGCCTACACTTTTTAAAGAGGCATCTGCTCCCAACCTCAATAAGACCCTCATTCTACACCCAAAGGAGCTTCTGCTTGTCCCACTATACCCAGACTGCAGTGTTCAAGGCCATTTGCAAGTTCTCTGCTAGACCCACGGACGGCCTTGTCCTCAACTTATGGGATGTCTCAGTATTGCTAGAGATCGCTAAAGACCAGACATTGATTCGGTGCTCTCTTGACCATAGTAAGGTCACTCCCTGGGGTTCCTTCTGCTTCAAAGCCACCCTGTCCATGTCTCCTTGCCTCATACCCATCTTCCACTTTGCCTTTTTTGTATTTTCCAGCCTTTGCCCTGCCAGGTACTTGCCTTGCATTGTACTGTTTATTCCCATGGATTTAAATATTATTTGTAGGTGGATGCTTTCAATTTTTAACTCTCCATTCTAGCCCTTTCCTCTCATGTTTTTGACACCTCCTTGTGAATTTCTCCCAGGTATCTCATTCCCCCCATGTTTTCTCTCCAAATTTCCACGTTTCTGGAAATCACGCAACTGCAAACCATTGCTTATTTCGGATCCCCTTCCCCCTCAGTTTCCCTTCTACAATGGTCACCAAATGCCATCAGTTTCCTCTCATACTGTATCTCAAATCTTCCCACTTCTCTGAATCTTCCGCTTTCACACTTGGTTATTGACAAAATCTCCTGTATCTTCTGTGGCATTCTTTTTGCTCCCTTCAATATATTTTTCACATACCAGACAAGCTTTCTGAAATATACATCAGATCATTTCACTCATCTGCTTAAGGCTTTTCAAAGGCTTCAGAGTGTGCCTTAGAATAAAATAACCTCCCTGAAGGAATTTGGGTGAATTGATCCCTACCTGTCCTTCCTATGGGCTTCCATGACAGCTCAGTCAATAAAGAATCCACCTGCAATGCAGGGGACTCTGGTTCAATCCCTAGGTCAGGAAGATCCGCTGGAGAAGGGATAAGCTACTCACTCCAGCATTCTTGGGCTTCCCTTCTGGCTCAGCTGGGAAAGAATCCTCCTGCAGTGCGGGAGACCTGGGTTTTGTCCTTGGGTTGGGAAGATCCCCTGGAGAAGGGAAAGTCTACCCACTCTAGTATTCGGGCCTGGAGAATTCCATGGACTGCATAGTCCATGGGGTCTCAAAGGCTCAGACATGACTGGGCGACTTTCACTGCCTCTCCTATTTCATTTTCCCTCCTCCTCCCTCATTGTCTCACATCCTGCTCATCTCTTCTCAGTTCCCAGTTCTTCTTGTGTTCCTGCTTGACCCACAGCCTACTGTTGTGTCTCCAGGAACTCCACACAGCCCCTACTTTATCTTTTGAATTGCTATTTCCTTACTACTCCTCAAGTCCCCACTTAAAAGTAATTTCCTCAAAAAAGTCTTCCCAGCCCCTTTCCCTTAGAGAATACCCCTATTTGATTCGAATTCTCATTCTCACACTTAACACAACTGGTTCCAAGCCTGCCTCTTCCTCCAGTTCATGAGGGGATCTCACCTGTTATGTTCTCCCTTGGGCTCACTGGTCTTGTAGGACAAAATGAAATCCAAGAGAATAAGAGGCTTGTTGGAACAATGGACTGGTTTCAAATTGGGAATGTCTTCCCTGAAGCTTAAATGGTAAAGAATCTGCCTGCAGTGCAGGAGACCCGGGTTCAATCCCTGGGTCAGGAAGATCCCCTGGAGAAGGGAATGGCAGTCCACTCCAGTATTCTTACCTGGAGAATCCCATGGACAGAGGAGCCTGGCCAGCTCTAGTTGGTGGGATTGCAGAGTCGGACACCACTGAGCAATTGAACAATGATGATAGGATAGGCCATCAGAGAACGAGAAGGATTGTTGTCATTGTACCTGAATTTACATCAAGACACCCAGAAAGCAGAGCATAGCATTCAGCAAAAGATGAGTAGGCAAGTACAAAGACAATATTTTAGATCTGTGGTGTTCTCTGTCCCTTGTGTGTAATCAAGTGCGGTCATCAAAAGATTCAAACATATGCGCAAAACAGGAAAATCATTAAGTGATCATTCTTTCAGGTAGTTATCACAAAATCATGCATACATGCACATATACAAACATTCATGAGAATGCGTGTGTGCACGCTAGGTTGTCTCACTTGTCCCTGACTCTTTTTGATGCCATGGACTGTACCTCACCAGGCTCCTCTGCCCGTGGGATTCTCCAGGCAAGAACACTGGAGTGGGTTGCCATGCCCTCCTCCAGGGGGTCTTTGCTACTCAGAAGTGGAAACCGAGTCTCTTACATCATCTGCACTAGCAAGCACGTTGTTCACCCCTAGCGCCACGCGGGGAGCCCTTACATGAGCATACCTATATATAGACACGTGCAAGCAATAACCACACAATATTGTCACATTGCAGAGTTGCTCACAGGATGATCGCTTTTCTAACTGACCTACAGGCTCTTAAGAAAATATCCTATTTATAATTCTGTTTATTCCCAGAACCCATGTTTCCCAGCTGCCTCCTGTGTGCCAGGCACTGGAAACACGTCACTCAACAACAACAAATGACACCCAGCTGTTGTGTCAGGTGTTGAGAGACGCCAGGAAGAGTAAAGAGAGGCCAGGTGCCCTCTAACAGGTGCATACACATATGTCGGGGGTGGGGGTGGCGCACAGCAGGTGCAAAGAAGCAGGCGCAACAGCTCTGGGGCAGGGGTGGGCCCGGCAGAGAACACAAGGACCACGTGCCTGCAGGAGGGGGCGGGTATAGAGGGGCAGCGGGGCAGGCCACGTGCGCACCTTCGGGGCCAACCTCAGGGCTTTGGTTTTCCCCTGAGTGGGAGGGAAGCCTCCGGGCCTGTCGAGAGGAATGGTGTGATCTGACCCCCAGTTCTCGGGGGTGATTCTGACTCCGCGTTGAGAACCTGTGGTCATGCAGGTGTGGACGCAGAGGAGCAGGCCGGGCCACAGAAGTGACCTGCTGGGAATGGTGGAGATGTGGGCAGAGGGCAGCGGGAGGCGTGGTGACCACCACCCGAGTCCAGAGGTACTTGGTACCCGGGACATTACTACTGGCTGATGGGCTGGGTGTGGGCGTGAGAGAAACAAAGGTGTCTGGTCCGTCACATTTGGCCCGAACAACTGAAGAGTGGAGTTCCCATCTGCAGACGTGGAGAGAGTCAGTCATCTGGGCGGCCTTGGAGATACTGATGCTGCTGTGGCTGTTTCTATTGGAAAGAATTTCAGCATTGACAGGATGCCGCAGTTGGTAAAAAAGCCAACCTGCAATGCGGAGTCCCTAATTTTATTCCTGGGTCGGGAAGATCCACTGGAGAAGGGGTAGGCCACCCACTCCAGTATTCCTGAGTTTTCCTGGTGGCTCAGCTGGTAAAGAATCCGCCTGCAATGCAGAAGACCTGGGTTCAACCCCTGGGTTGGGAAGATCCCTTGCAGAAGGGAAAGCCTACCTACTCTGGTGTTCTGGCCCAGGAACTATACAGTCCATGGGGTTGCAAAAAGTCAGACACAAGAGTGACTCTTACTTCATGTGAAAAACTGACAGAAGCAGCTTGTCCTTTCTATAATCCCCCAGGGCCATTTTGTACTTCTGCACATAGAGCAGCTATGAGAAGGACATCTTGGATATTGTTCTCAGGTCCCTCCGCAGCCTGAGTGCCATTCCAGCAGCTGGAAATTCTCGACGTGCCGTGTTGCAATTATGAGTCAACGTGCTCCAAGGAGATCTTCCCTGGTGCCTCAAGTGGTAAAGAATCCACCTGCAATGCAGGAGACCCTGGTTTGATCCCTGGGGTCGGGAAGGTTCCGTGAAGAAGGGAATGGTTACCTCCTCCAGTATTCTTGCCTGGAGAATCCCATGGACAGAGAAGCTGGAGGGTTACCCTTCATGGAGTTGCAAAGAGTCAGGCACGACTGGGCTACTAACACTTTCATGCTCCAGGGATGTAACACATCCTATTTTGTTTGGTGGAGGGAATATAGTTTATACCTAAGGTGATCCCTTTTGTGCGTTTTGAAAACAGTCATGCCCTGGATCCTCCTCACTGTCTACTTTCTTGACTTTTGACTAAAAAATGTCTCTTATAGATAGTAATATGCTTTTTGATGTCTCCAGTCTTGCAAATGGCCAGGAGTCAGCCGTCTAAGCCTGAGGGGATGGGGTAACCACTCCTTCTCTTTATTTTATTTTTATTTTTTGGAAACCCTGTTGATGCCAGGATTTGTCTGTACATGGATGCCTTATTCACTGTTCTCCCAGCCTGACCTGGAGGGTGGCAGGTGGGTTGAGGTCTTCTGTTCTCTGTAACCTTGATAATTCTCCAGATTAATATCACACTTAAGAAAAATATATTTCTACTATCTGTGTGCATGCTTGCTCAGTCAGTCATGCCTGACTCTTTGCGACCCCATGGACTGTAGCCTACCAGGCTCCTCTGCCCATGAAAATTTCCTGCACCAGAGCATCTTCCTGACCCAGGAAGTGAACCCAAGTCCCTGCCTCTCCTCCATCGGCAGGTGGATTCTTTACCACTCTACCACCTGGGAAGTTCATTATCCACAGTGCTGGTAGTTTTCCAGATTGATGTCACACTGAAGAAAATCATGTTTCTACTATCTGCATTTCCAGCCAAATCCTTTGCAAATATTTTGTGATTTTTCTTCCCCCCACCAAAAAAACATTCTTAACATGAAATCCATCTTTGTAGGACTCATGCTCCCCTCGAACCCCAAGAGAACCCTGACCATGTGCTCTATTGATTTTCTTAAAAAAATCTGTATTAGCCAGACTGTGAATCATGGCATCATTCTGGGATCAAGGTCATCAGTGGCAGCCCAGGTGAAGATGAGGAATGGGATTACAAAAGGGTATTGCGTCTCACGTAACACCTCCAGCCAAGTCTGTTCCAAGTTTCCAGTGGGCACACGGGGTATTGATCCAAAGCTGCCACCTGCTACTTAGCCACATAGAGAGGCAGAAGCTTAATCTATCAGATGTTATTTTCCGCTGAGTCTCAGGTGGTAGCCCAGGATCGATATCCTTAAATCCAGAATCTCTGTATTAAGTCAGAGCAGGGCCATTTATCACCATTCTGGTCCTTTCTTCTCATCAGCATCCGGAAGCAGGTCCAGCACTCCCTACCGTGTGGCCCTAAATAGTTCCTCGCGTTATCCTCCTTAAATACATTCTCTCTGAACTGTACAGAGTCTGGAACTGGCTTCCATTAAAGCCTATTTTCCAAAGCACTTTGACTATTTGAAGAGATTAACTATTAAGAAGTGACAGAGTGGCACGTGCATTGAGAACTGGATAAATGTCAATCAACACAAAGTGAAGGAAGTGCAAATCCCACAGCAATGGAAAAGTGAGGGTTAGTCGCTTCAGTCTCGTCTGATTCCTTGTGACCCCGTGGACTGTAGCCCAACAGGCCTCTCTGTTCGTGGAATTCTCCAGGTAAGAATACTGGCGAGGGTTGCCATTTTCTTCCCCAGGATCGAGCCCAGGTCTCCTGCATTGGCAGGTGGATCCTTTTATTTTTTAACAATAAAAGTTGTACTCAGTTATTTAAGTCGTGTCCGACTCTTTGCAACCCTGTGGACTCTAGCCTGCCAGGCTCCTTTGTCCATGGCAAGAACACTGCAGTGGGTTGCCATGTCCTTTTCCAGGGGATCTTCCTGACCCAGGGATTCAGCTCTTGTGTCCCCTGCATCGCAGGCAGACTCTTTACCCACTGAGCCACCCGGGAAATCCAAAGGTTAAAGTTGTGAAAGTGAAGTCGCTCAGTCGTGTCCAGCTCTTTGCGACCCGTGGACTGTAGTCCACCAGGCTCCGCCGTCCATGGGATTCTCCAGGCAAGAATACTGGAGTGGGTTGCCATTTCCTTCTCCAAGTAAAAGTTATTGTTTATTAAAAAATACAGCTAGTTTTTAAAACCACACACAAAACAATATGTGGTACATAATATGCAAAATAGTAACATCATTCAAAATGTGTTTGAATCTAGCTTTCCTAAAATGATTCTCAAATTGTTAGATTGCGTATGTATTTCCAATTGATTTTTTAAAATCTATTTATTGTTTTTAATTGAAGGATAGTTGGTTTACAGAGTTTTGTTGTTTTCCGTCAAGCGTCAACACGTATCAGCCATCGGAATCCGTGCGTCCTGGCCGGTGGGTTCTTTACCGTCTGAGCCACCAGAGAAGCCCGACAGCGGTGGAGATAGGACCAGCAGCAGGAAACCAACAGCCACGGGGACATTCGACGCATATTGATGGCAGTGGGGCAGGATCAGCACTGAATATCTCAGGAAGAAACCCGTTTACCTAAAAAATTGTTTTTAAGTTTTGATAGTTTGTGGTGAATGATGTCAGACTCTTGATCTCTGAAGAAGATTTAGCTTTGGGACCAGGGACCAGGCTTGATCGCTGAAGAGCTTTTGTGTAGCAGAGTTTTGTTAAAGTATGAAAGGGACAGGGAGAGCTTCTGACACAGACATCAGAAGGGGGGTGAAGAGTGCCCCCCTTGCTAGTGTCAGCAAGGGAGTTAAATGTTAAAAAAAAGAATTAAATTAGTTATTACAATAAATCAAAAGAATGTCTTGAGGTTGTAAAGATCTTAGTAGACCCACTCCCACAATATACATTCTAAAATATCAGGATTAGTCAGAAGGTTTTCAGGAAGGAGAAGCTGTCCTCAAGCAAGATACATTGTTGTTATACAACCCCTAGTACAGAGTTTAAACCGATTTGTTTGTTGTGTGAACATCAGTTTCCGGCTTAAAGAAAAAAAAAGTATTTTAAATGACTAAGACTAAGGACATGAAAAAACAGACTGGTTCCAAATAGGAAAAGGAGTACGTCAAGGCTGTATACTGTCACCCTGCTTATTTAACTTCTATGCAGAGTACATCATGAGAAACGCTGGGCTGGAAGAAGCACACGCTGGAATCAAGATTGCCAGGAGAAATATCAGTAACTGCAGATATGCAGATGACACCACCCTTATGGCAGAAAGCGAAGAGAAACTCAAAAGCCTCTTGATGAAAGTGAAAGTGGAGAGTGAAAAAGTTGGCTTAAAGCTCAACATTCAGAAAACGAAGATCATGGCGTTTGGTCCCATCACTTCATGGGAAGTAGATGGGGAAACATAGGAAACAGTGGCTGACTTTACTATTTTGGGCTCCAAAATCTCTGCAGATGGTGACTGTAGCCATGAAATTAAAAGACGCTTACTCCTTGGAAGGAAAGTTATGACCAATCTAGATAACATTAAAAAGCAGAGACATTACTTTGCCAACAAATGTCCATCTAGTCAAGGTTATGGTTTCTCCAGTGGTCATGTATGGATGTGAGAGTTGGACTGTGAAGAAAGCTGAGTGCTGAAGAATTGATGCTTTTGAACTGTGTTGTTGGAGAAGACTCTTGAGAGTCCCTTGGACTGCAAGGAAATCCAACCAGTCCATTCTAAAGGAGACCAGTCCTGGGTGTTCATTGGAAGGACTGATGCTGAAGCTGAAATTCCAGTACTTTGGCCACCTCATGCGAAGAGATGACTCATTGGGAAAGACTCTGATGCTGAGAGGGATTGGGGGCAGGAGGAGAAGGGGACGACAGGATGAGATGGCTGGATGGCATCACCGACTTGATGGGCATGAGTTTGAGTGAACTCTGCGAGTTGATGATGGACAGGGAGGCCTGGAGTGCTGCGGTTCATGGGGTTGCAAAGAGTCGGACACGACTGAGCGACTGAACTAAACTGAACTGAAGGAATGTAGAGAAAAAATAAATTTTTGTCCTTTTCTCCTCCTCAAGAACCCCAGACCCCTCTCTCCTCGGGGACCCCTCAGCTTCTTATCAACCTGTCCAGGAACTGACGCTCAGCTTCTTGACCTGACGCTCTAAGGGGGTTGGGGGCACTCAGTGGATTGCTGAGCATTTGTAGCGGTTCTCATATCAAACTAACAGTTTCGTGTGAAATTCAGAGGGTGCTGTTAGAGGTTGCTTTTGCATGGCCTTTTGCTGAAAGTCAAGTTCAGTCTGAAGGGGCTTCGATCATGTCTGTATTACAGGGAAACAGCTTGTTGGCTTCTTCTGTAGTTTTGTGGAGCTTCAACTTTATTGAAAATTTCTTGGGAATTTTTAAGTTCTAAATAAAATAACAGAAAGCATTGTTTTATACTAAATTATACCAACTGTTTTATGAGATAGAGTATAAGATTTCATCAGTTTACATCAGTGTTGGAGCACATCCTACAGGCTGTACAGAAGGAGGTTTACTAAACCCACTCTTTCCCTTTCTAACTGGGAATGTGACTCATTAGAAGGGTTTTCCTGCTTTTCAAAATATCTCAGTGTTTTGATAAAGATTCAAAGGGAACTTAAGAGCCTTGGATCTATATTGTATGTGGCCCAGAAGTACACAGTTCCTATCTGTGATCTGAGTTACTGAAAATCGCAGAGCTAATGTGGGTGTAGAACATGCCAGGTGACTAGGATCTGTCCTAGACACTGTACTCAATTCCTCCTCTGGGTGTTCTCCTAAGCTAAAGACACAGATTCGCTTCCATTTTTAACCATGAGGAAGCGGAGGCACGAAAAAGTTCCAGAATGTCTTAGGGTCACCCTTCTGGTAAGTGACAGGGTTGGATTGTAGCACAAATGCCTCTCTCCACCTTGGGGCATCCCAGGGGCTCAGCAGGAAAGATCCCACGTGCAATGAAGGAGATGCGGGAAATGTGGGTTCCATCCCTGGGTCGGGAAGATCCCCCTGAGGTAGGCATGGCAACCCGCTCCAGTATTCTTTCCTGGAGAATCCCATGGACAGAGGAGCCTGGTAGGTTGCAGTCTCTAGGGTCGCAAGAGCTGGACATGACTGAGCACTCTCCACCACAGCACAGAATTTATAAAATTTAATTTGTACTTTGCCTTTTTATTTTTGATAAAATAATGATAAATACCATTAAGTCCAGCGTGTTTTTACTCTTTCCTGTAAGATAGTGCATCTTTTAACAACGAGAAACAATGAGAAAGTCGTCATGGAAATTCCAGAGGTAGCCAGCTAGGATGTTTAGGCTCTATTTCAAGGAGTCCAGCTGGGGTTTTGTTTGTTTCCCTAACAAAGGTTTCACTCAGGGCCTCTTCTGCTGCTGGATGGAGGGTAAGGTAGGTGAGGAATTTAGCAGAATTGGGGTCTCCAGATGTCCGGAATCCAAGTGACTCAGCAGATGTCTACTATTATGGTTGTGGCCCTGACGTGTTTTCATAGCGATGATGTCAACAGCAGGGCATGACCAACACTCGCTATAACTTCAGCAGCACCTGCTACGGACCCAGTGTTTCTCTAGATCATTTCATTTAAACTCATGCAACCCACTAAGGAGAGCCAAACGCTGCCTGCATGTATACCAGCTTCAGGGCCAAGGCTCCTAATCCTCTGGTTATGCTGTTTCCAAGAAAAAGGCAGGAAGAGAAGCTCTTCTTGGATCGAGCATGGGTTCCTGCAAGCTGAGGGTGGGTGGAATGTGTGCTTTCATTCAGCAGGCTCCAGGTGATACTGACTGAGGTGCTTCTGTGAGGAGTGTGTGCTACAATCTGTAGCTGTATACACTTCGCCTGGGGAACCTGAAAGGAAATCACCGGGGAGGGCGGTCAGTCCCCACTGAGAGGTGCAGGGAAATATCTGCAGAGGGCAAAGCCAAGAAGTTGGGATTAAAGATGGAGGAGGAGAATGGGTGGAGAAGGGCAGCATCTTTCTCCCAGCAGGCAAGCAGCCAGGTTGTTGTGGTTCTGTCGCTCAGTCGTGTCTGAGTCTTTGCGACTCCATGCACGCAGCACAGCAGGCGTCTCTGTCCTTCACCATCTCCTGAGCTTGCTCAAACTCATGTCCGTCGAGCCAGCCAACCATCTCTTCCTCTGTCGTCCCCTTTTCCTCCTGCCCCGAATCCCTCCCAGCATCAGGGTCTTTTCCAATGAGTCAACTCTTCGCATGAGGTGGCCAAAGTACTGGAGCTTCAGCTTCAGCATCAGTCCTTCCAATGAACACCCAGGACTGATCTCCTTTAGGATGGACTGGTTGGATCTCCTTGCAGTCCAAGGGATGCTCCAGAGTCTTCTCCAACACCACAGTTCAAAAGCATCAATTCTTCAGCATTCAGCTGTCTCTATGGTCCAACTCTCACATCCACACATGACCCCTGGAAAAACCAGTAGCTAAGTAAAAGCAGAGAGACGGGGGCAGGGGCCAGGTGGCAAGAAATCACACAGCTTGTAAACAGTGGGGGTCCAAGTGTAGACAAAGGAAAGCTGGGGCCTCTAGACTGACAGGAAACCCCACATTTTGGTGAGAAGGGTCTGAGGAGCAAAGAAAGGTGGGGAAAGGGGGTCTGCACTGCAGGGAAATGTGGCCTTTCGCTCCTTGTGCTGTCATTGAGGTAAGATTACACAGAGGAGAAGGCGATGGCACCCTACTCATCACTCTCGCCTGGAAAATCCCATGGACGGAGGAACATGGTGGGCTGCAGTCCATGGGGTCGCTGAGAGTTGGACACGACTGAGCGGCTTCACTTTCACTTTTCACTTTCATGCATTAGAGAAGGACATGGCAACCAACTCTAGTGTTCTTGCCTGGAGAATCCCAGGGACAGGGGAACCTGGTGGGCTGCCGTCTATGGGGTCGCACAGAGTTGGACACGACTGAAGCGAGGCAGAAGCAGCAGCAGCAGCACCTTACAGAGAAGTATTCATGCTACACTGAGGCCTGTGGCACTTCTGATCTAAGCTAAAGAAGGGCAAAACTCCCCCTTCCCCTTGGGAAGATGGAACTGGGGTGAAAATCAGGGAAGAGGACCCCCAAACTCCTGCATTCCCAGCGAATATCCCACCCCTACATTTGCACGCGCCTTGCTGCAGGCTTGTCAAAAAAACCCAGGGTGGACCTGTGGGTCCTCACCCGCCTGCCCACTCTCCATCTGAGCACATGTCCTTGCTTAAATAAATTCTCACTTCCCTTTCTTAACCTTTCAGCTTCGCCTCCAAATACTTGACCGATGAAGAAAGAACCTCAGATTCACCAACACCTTCAAGAGTGTTGCCGTGAAAAAGAAAAACAGAGGGTTGAGTTTTCCCCTTTCCCTTTCCTGAGAAGAGAGAAGATGAAGAGAACAGTCAGCAGGCCTGAACACTCCTGGTATTTTCACTTTAACTTCTCCTAACTCTGCATGTCTGTAATTAAGCTTGCTTTTCTGCCCCCTAACTCGGCAGGAGCTACAATTCACATTTTTTCCCTCTGACTCTATGCTAAATACATCCCCGTCTGGTGCTTACCCTTGCAACACCCTTCCCTCGTTGTTTTATATCAGAAAGAAGGCCGGAGGGCCACTGAACCGCCAGACGCAGTTGCTGGGTTACTGATGCCGGTGTGTGACCGTCTTTGAAACAATGCAAGGGGAAGAAATAAAGATCCTGTTGCCTTTGCCTCTCGTCACCAGCTCCTGACTGCAAGCCCGGGCCTTCTATAAGCCCCTAGACTGCTCACACAGAAGGGCTCGGTTCCTGAAGTGGGCGCCTACTGTGTTCCGCTCTTTGCCAGCTGAGAATGAAAGCCACCATTCTATTTCCTCCAAACTCTGTTTCCATACTTTTTAATTCAGCTTCCATAGGCAGAGAAGACCAAGATTTTGGCTAACCACAAGAGGAAAGGAAAATTAAAGTACAGAAATGGGGGGAAAAACAATTTTGCTTCAATAAAGCAATGTCGACTAGAATGGAACCCCTCTTTAAGTCAACTAAAATACAATTATTTTAACTCAAGATTTAAAATTAAAAGAGATTGCACAGAGGGTTAGAAAGAACCAAATATAGATTTGGTTATTGCAAAGGCTAAGCACATAGAATTAATGGCTGCGGCATGGAAAACAGTCCCCTTATGGAAAGGGCAGAATGAAAAAAAGCTTCCGAACAATGTTCTTAACCCTATTGTGTGGAGTTTTGCATAAATGTTGCTGGGTGGCCACCACCTTTTGCTGTAAAATTTGCTGTTTATCCACTCTGCTGCAGAAGTGCTTCCACAGAATGTGTTTCTCACCAGGGTTTTAAAATATTTACATCTGCTGATTAATAATGCATAGCTGGCATTCAGGACCTCAGAGTCATGAATAATTGACATGTTCATTTAAGATTTGCAACTGTTCTGTATAATGATGAAGTGTGCCAATCGAAGTTTCCCCAGTGCTTCCCATAAGGAAAATTTGCAGTGAAATCAAGCTTTCCTTCTGTTTTAGAGAGGCGGAAACTACGGACTCTAAGCAAATAAGGCAGGAAAACAATTGTCTGGGCCAGATGTTCTCTGTTAAGAACTGGGCAGCCACAGTGCTCGCAGCCACCAGAGAAAATGGACATTTTTTGGACTGTTTTAGTTGAAGGAATGGGACTTGGGATTCTGGTCAAATGCCACCCTGCCTCTTCATCCTACTGAAGTTATTTAGGAGTAGTCTGAGATGCAAGCGTGCATATGTGTGGTTGTGTGTGTGTGTGTGTGTTTCCAACCACTATGAGTTTAATTATTATGACAGTGGTTTCAGAAAAGAAAACTGGTTTAAAAAAAAGCAATGGGAAGCCAGCATAAGGTTTTGTCTGGTAGCCATCTTCACTGAATGAACAACGAACCCCAAAATGTTCATTTCCAGCCACACTTCTTTCAAGAACTGAGTGCTTGTTATTGGCAGTTTAACATCGAAAGTTTTCTTTTAAGATTTTTTGATGTGGATCATTTTATTTAAAATCTTTGTTGAATTTTTTAAGATGTTGCGTCTGTTTTACGTTATAGCTTTTTGGCCTCGAGGCACGTGTGATCTTAGCTCCTCGACCTCTGGAAGGCAGTCTTAACCGCCGGACCGCTGGAGAAGTCCCCAAAATAATTCTTTACTTTCAGAAAAGAAATGTCAAATCTGACAGTTTTAGAAGATTTATACAAAAAAAAAAAAAATAGAACAATACCGAATGTAACTTTTCACTACATTTTCCCCTTCCCCTGGCAATTCAGCCTAGGGGTTCACGTAATAATCCCCTGCATGGGTCATTAGCCACAAGCCACATCATGGAAAAGGCATAATTTTGTATTTATTTTTCTAATTTTACACAAAGATCCCCCTAATTCTCTCCTCGGGACTATGCCCCATTAGCTCCATAATCTTTCCATATCATTCCTGGCTCCTCTGTAAGAAAATCTCACTTTTAGCTTTTTTTTTTTTCTTTTATAAAATGGTTTTCTAACTCTTGTCAGGGAAATACAGAAAAGATGCCATGACATTGTCATTTCTGGGGATATGCTCAGCAGTCTTGTGATTCTGAAGGGGTGACTTTTCTAACACAAGGACAAGGCAACAGGTGAAACCGCTTTCTAGGGACCCTCACCTAATCCCACCTGAGCCCATGTCCTCGTCTCTTATTCTGAAGATACTTGGTGATTTTGCTCATGATGCGCTGGCAGTGGGTGCCTCGTTGTAATGTGTCTGGCTGGAGTCTCAAGGTCCTAGTAGCTGGCAAGCATCCCCGCCCCAGTGCACAAACAGACACTTTCTCATCTGCCTGTTTTGACAGATATCTCTTGCTCTTGTCTTCCCTGGCTGTGTGAAAAATCTCTGGTTCCCAACTTCGGGTCATGCAGTTACAATTACATGTCTTCCTGGCTTGTGAAATCTGTTTGAAAGTGTCAGTAGCTCAAGTCATGTCTGATTCTTTGCGACTCCATAGACTGCAGCCAGGCTCCTCTGTCCATGGGATTCCCCAGGCAGGAAAACTGGAGTGGGTTGCCATTTCCTTCTCCAGGGGATCTTCCCAACCCAGGGATCGAACCCGGGTCTCCTGCATTGCAGGCAGGTTCTTTACCATCTGAGCCTGCAGGGAAACCCGAAATCTGTTTGAGGCAGCTGCATTCTATTGACTTCAGCTGCCCCAGAGGAACCACCAACGGCACCTTCAGTTTTCTCTATCCGCGTCGGAGGGTGAGACACAGGCAGCAAGCCAGGCCTGGCCATGGAAAAGAACACACTCTACGGTTCACAGTGCAGGGGGCTTAATCGAGGGCATCGCTTACACAGCAAAGCCAGCGCCAAGCAGCTAGACGGGAGCAGTGATGTAGCGGAGGTGAACCTATAGGCAGTTTCTCAAGGCTGGGGGTGAGGAGTGCTACCAGGGCAGGGGCTGGGGTCCTGGTGCAGAAAAGAACCTGAGGGTGGAATTTTCCAAGAAGAGCCTGAGCCTGAGAGAAAAATGTGAGATTGCAGAGATAGCACCCAGGCCAGACGGTGAAGGCGGATGGCACCCAGCGTAGAGTGGGGGGACAACCAGCCCTCTCCCTTCCCCCAACCACGCCTGCAACCCGTTGTCCAAACCAGCAGGCATCAGCTGACAGGGAGCGTGGGACTCGCAGCCCATTGAGCTACTATTCTGAGCTACAGATTAGCATAGGGAAGGTTTGAGGGTTAGCTCTGCAGCCAGACAGGTCAAAGGCCAGCCCTGGCTGCCCTGCCACCACCTCCATATGCAGAGAAAGGAGACTGGGGTACATTAATACACGTCTCCAAGATGTCTGGCTCCACCGTCTTGGCAAATAAATCAGTGTAACAAGTCAGAATTTATACTTTTCCCAGTAGAATATACCATGATGTGAAAGATACTTGAATATCTTTTGGTTTCTTCTTGTTTAAGAATATCTTTAGGATATTTAAGATGTTTCTTTAAGAATATCTTTTTGTTCTTAAAAGCTACAGAAATACATTTTACCTGAGGAGAGGACTAATTGTCAAGCAAAGTCGAATTTTATTACATGAAAAGTTCTCAGAGTATATATATATATTTTTTTAATTTTTATTTTTACTTTATTTTGCTTTATAATACTGTATTGGTTTTGCCATACATTGACATGAATCAGGCACGGGTGTACATGAGTTCCCAATCCTGAACCCCCCTCCCACCTCCCTCCCCATAACATCTCTCTGGGTCATCCCCGTGCACCAGCCCCAAGCATCCTGTATCCTGTATCGAACATAGACTGGCGATTTGTTTCTTGCATGATGCTACATATGTTTCAATGCCATTCTCCCAAATCTCTCCCTCTCCCATAGGGTCCAAAAGTCCATTCTAAACATGTGTGTCTCTTTTGCTATCTCGCATACAGGGTTATCCTTACCATCTTTCTAAATTCCATATATATGTGTCAGTATACTGTATTGGTGTTTTTCTTTCTGGCTGACTTCACTGTGTATAATTGGCTCCAGTTTCATCCACCTCATTAGAACTGATTCAAATGTATTCTTTTTAATGGCTGAGTAATACTCCATTGTGTATATGTACCACAGCTTTCTTATCCATTCATCTGCTGATGGACATCTAGGTTGCTTCCATGTCCTGGCTATTATAAACAGTGCTGCGATGAACACTGGGGTACACGTGTCTCTTTCCATTCTGGTTTCCTCGGTGTGTATACCCAGCAGTGGGATTGCTGGGTCATAAGAGTATATTTTTAAAAGGGAACTTCAAATTAAATTGACAGAAGTATGTGTCAGGTTTGGGAACCTGTACACACATATGTACAGAATGTTAGAACAGTCGCAAGACTAAGACACATGGGCGAGATGAATTTGAAAGAGTCATGGCCTTCAGCTGAATCCCCGCAGAGTTAGTCGCGCAGCGAGCTCAAGGCAGAGACGATCTGTTTCACCTCCATAGGAAAACAATATGGCAACAAATGTGCAGAGGGACACGAACGTGAGCGCCTCACTCTTAAAAAGGGGTTAGCTGTTTCCATGGACACCTTGGACAGACAACCACACAGGGCTGAACCACGGTTAGTTAAGACAAAGGTATCAGGGACCTAGAATGTGAGGCAGTCACTGCTAGCAGCTCACCCAGCAACCGTCCCCCTCCCACTTTTCCTTCTGCCAAAAAGTCAGCTTTTTATTTCCAGGTGTTGGGTAGCAATACCCTCAGGGACTCTGAGTCTCTTGTCCAGGCTCTGATGGTACCATTCGCTGTGTGTACCAGTCAGGGCTCAAGGCAGGAAACGCAATCCACATGGAATATTGCAAAAAGAAAATCAGTTAGCAATGGGCTGCCCTGGTGGCTCACACTGTAAAGAATCTGCCTGCGAATGCAGGAGACCCAGGTTCGATCCCTGGGCCGGGAAGATCCCCTGGAGAAGAGAATGGCAACCCACTCCAGTGTTCTTGCTTGGAGAATCCCATGGCCAGAGGAGCCTGGCGGGCTGCAGTCCATGGGGTCGCAAAGAACTGGACACAGCTGAAGCGACTTAGCACACACATGTGCTGTCTGGAACTATGATTTCTTCTTGAAATCCTAGAAGGTCAATATTCAAGGCAAAAGTCTATAAACTGGGAATAATAGTACAAAGGAAATTACCAGGTAAATGAGTCAGTGATCTAACCAATCTAGAAAAAAACTTACCTCTCTAAAGTTCCAGGTGGATGAGACATTAAATCCTCCTCATCATTGGGTGAATATTCTTAACGTACAGCCAAAAAAAAAAAAAAAAGACTTCCCCACATGAGTTATGCATTTCACTGCAACAGCTTGCAGAAACAACTCCGCGGAACTTGTAATGAGCAGGTAATAACAAAGTGTAAAACTGCAGCTGATGTCACAAAAAATGGTTGAAGTCTTCCTCCAGAAATAATTCTACGTAATCCAGGCATTCAAAAATACACAAGAAATTCCTCACGAATAGCCAGCAGGTTGTCCACTTTCCTGTCATTTCTACTTTTGACTTTACAATTTTAAATAGTTGGGAATCTCTTATCTCAGAGCCATTCTTCTGAAACTAATATAAGCATACGGTAAGAGTTCTGTTCTATTTCAAACATTCAGTGTCAGGTAGTTTATATTACTCTTCCTGATTTAAGAAAATTTATGCCATATGTCCATACAATTTGCATGCCAAGTTTCCTAGCAGAGAGATTGGTCCTGTTTAAGACATCTGCATTACCAGCTGTCATGATGGCCATTGGGCAAACCGTGAAATCCAGCAAAGCTTTCCACCATTTCTTTGGGGTGAGGTACTTTTAGACTGGAAAATCTCTTTCTTTCTGAAGAGGAGCATGGCAACTCACTCCAGTATTCTTGCCTGGAGAATCCCATGGACACAGGAGCCTGGCAGCCTACAGTCCATGGGGTTGCAAAGAGTCAGACACGACTGAAGTGACTTGGAACGCACGCATGCATCTAGCTTTCTTTATGTCTGCCTGCCCATCTAAAAGACTTAAAAAATCTATTTCAATGTATAGTGCGTGCTATGAATGTTTTAAAATAGGTAGGGGAATAATGCAAATTTGGAAACATTGTGTGCGTGTGTGTGCTGAGTCATGTCTGACTCTTTGAGACTCCATGAACAGTAGCCCACCAGGTTTCTTGGTCCACGGGATTTCCCACGGAAGAATTACTGGGGTGGGTTGCCATTCCCTTCTGCAGGGGATCTTTTCTTCCTGTCCCAGGGATTGAACACACATCTCTTGAGCCTACTGCATTGGTAGGTGGATTCTTTACCACTGAGTCACCTGGAAGCCTCAGACCCACTGATTATTTGCAAGGTGCCAATTTTTTGCCTGATATTAATTCACTGTGCTATACATTGAGCCTGCAGGCTGAGAACAGGACATGGTCTCAGGAAGACACAGTCTCCCTGGGGAGACCAGCATGTAAACAGGAGACCCAGTTTCCCAGTATCTCTTCCCAAAGCATCACACAGCAGTTGGGCGGTGCAGTGACAGACTGTTCACTGATACTAGCTGATGCGGTCCTGCCCTCAGGGGCAGGACATCGAGTCCTAAGATACTCGGTGCACGTTCTACAGAACAGCAGCAACCACACTTTCATTTTCCATGCATGATATACCCACATAGTTAAGTGAACTTCAGTGGTTCAGGTTTTATAAGATCCCAGTTCTTGAGTATGCAATTAAATGGAGCATCAGTAGTCCATTGATTCAGTTAATGAATAATCTGTAAATGGTTTTACTGAGAAAATTGCTTATCCTCACCCTTCCCTTGTAGAAAAATAGATTTTTATGAAAGATTCACATAGGAGTGGATCCATCTACAAGGAGCTGAAACAAACTAGCAATGATGCCAGTCAGTAAAGTTACTGTCCTATAAGGAACCCCAAGCCACAGGGCCTTATCACTGCAAAGGTGGATGTTTTGCTTAGACCTCACGTCCAGGGGGCTCTGTTCATGTGTTCCCTTAGGTCCGTGGCAACCTCCACCTTCCGCAACAGAGGGAAGAGAGCAGGGCTGGCCACACAGCGCCTGTCTGCAAGTGGCCGGGTCAGGCTCCGCGTTTCCACTGCCACAGCACAGGGCTGACTGTGCTCGCTGGAGAAGAAACATGCAGTCCTACTGCGTGTCTGGAGTGGTGAGAGCTAGAAGCACAGACACTGCCCTGGGCCCTGGGCCCTGAGCCACAGACAGCTCTGGTCATGCCCTTCACCTGCCTCTTGAAGGCAAAAGGAGAAGCGGGTCGCAGAGGATAGGATGGCTGGATGGCGTCCCCGACTGAATGGACATGACTTTGAGCAAGCTCCGGGAGACAGCGAGGGACAGGGAAGCCTGACGTGCTGCAGTCCATGTGGTTGCAGAGTCAGACACGACGGAGCCACTGAACAACAGGTGACTTTTTTCTCCCCCACCTCGGCCACAGAGGGCTCTGGTCATTTCTTTCTTGAGGTGGTTTTGTTTCGGTTTGGTTTTTTTCTGGGAAGAACTGGAAAGAGGTAGAGTTTGCCTCTGAGCTTGTCTCCTTGACCAGAGGTCCAGAGCCTTCTGTCCTCTGCTTTCCCCGGCACGAGCATCAAGCGCTGACCTCCTCAGTGGTACCACATCCTTCTCTTCTCATCCTCAGCTGGATACGGATGACCGGAGATGAGTAATCCTGTTCATTCTAGGAATCATCAGCTATTCTAGGAAGTATTCTCACCATGCAAGCAGAAACTATCGGTCCAAAATAACTCCTTCTGGGACTTTGCTGGTGGCCCAGTGGTTAAGACTTTGCCTTCCAATGCAAGGAGTGCAGGTCTGACCCCTGGTTGAGGAACTAAGATCCCACATACCAGAGCCATAAATAAATGAATGTTGCTGTTACTGTTCAGTCGATAAGTCAAATCCGACTCCTTGCCACCCCATGGCCTGCAGCACACAGGCTTCCCCGTCCTTCACTGTCTCCCAGAGTTTGCTCAAGTTTATCTCCATCGAGTCACTGATGCTGTCCGACCATCTCATCCTCTATCACTCCCTTCTCTTTTTGCCTTCAACCTTTGCCAGCATCAGGGTCGTTTCCAGGGAGTAATAAATATTTAAAAGACAAGCAAAGCAAGCATACAAACAAAAACCAAGTAATTCCTTCTGTATAATCAAAGCATTGCTTTTAAGAGCAGTTCCTATGAAATACTTATTTACTTCTGTGCATCCCATTCCCAGGAGGAGGTTCAGATTTTCCCATGAGCCAGACTATTTGCCACACAAATGCCTCAGCCTGTCTGAAACTTTCACTGTGTGCCAGGCACATGGGAGCCGCTTGCCATCAAGCGTTTGGCTGCAGCTCTCTGAGCCTGAGTCTCTGCCTCTGTGAAATGGCTCCAGTCTCTGTCTACATCTTCACATGCTTCTCATCGGTGTGTTTCCCATCTCTCCCTGCCTCTTCCTTGTATGGCCAATTGTGATGGCAGTCAGGGCCAATCTGGATATTCCAGGATTATCTCTTTACTTCAAGACCCGTAATCACTTTTGCAAAGGCCCTTTTTCCAAATAAGATACCACTCATGGGGTCTAGGAATTAGGACCTGGATTTGTCTTTGGGAGCTGTTATCAGCTTTCCTTCTTGTTCTGGACTTTCTTTCAACAGTTAATGTTGAGTCAATAGCCTGACTCTTATTTTTCTTTTCTTCACCCACCCTACATCAATCCTTTATCTTTTGCTATCTTCTGGGGGATTTTTTTTCTCCAATTTTTTCGGTCTCATAATGTTCTATTGTTTCATCTTAATGTTTGGCTATCCTATTTAACTTCTGGAGTACATTCTTTTCCCTCTGAGGTTCCTTTTTGATAGTGCTCCAGTTTATTTGTGCTCAGCCACTCAGTCGTGTCCGACTCTTTGTGACGCTGTGGACTGTAGCCCACCGGGTTCCCCTGTCCGTGGGACTCTCCAGGCAAGAACTCTGGAGCGGGGTGCACGTCTTCTCCAGTTTATTTATATGGACGCAAATTCGCGCCTGCCTCTCTCTGTGTTATTTCTACTCTCTTGCACTTGCCTCGCTTATGCTGTGTTCCATTTTTTTGTTCTTTTCTTTTCTCTGTCATGTGAGAGCTCTCCTCAGTGTCTGCTTTGGTCCCCTGTTTATATTTTTAAATGAGGTAGGAAAAAAAAAAAAAGCATCCCTGCGGAAGCTCTCTGCCAGTGAGTGTACAGGATGGGAGAGGGGCAGCTGGTAAACCCATGGCCTCTGTCTTCCATGATCACATAGGAAGCAGGATTTCTTACAGGGACCAGACAACATCAACACCTTTTCCTCCTTGTTCTTCGAGTTTCAGGGACAAACCTTCCAATCTGCTACTTGATTCTTTAAGCTTTGCTGTGTATATTGTTTTTGTAAAAGCAGGATGTAAAATGAATATTGGCCTTCAGTGCATCTGATTTCACTAAGATCCCCAGCATCAGCTGCACGTGCGATCTCTTCTGTTCCTGGAATCCCCACTTCTAAGGTTTCTCTGAATCAGTTTTTTTTTTTTCCCCGAATTGAAATCCTCATCCTTTGCTTGGGAGTGACTGGATTGCTCTAAATAGGAAAAGGCACTCTTTCTCCATAGCTTCAGTCAGTTATGCCCTCTTATCACCTGGACAAAATCCATAGTCCTTGCACCAAGCCCTAAGGTGGCTCCAGACCTGGTTCAAAATTTTTTTCTGATTTTGTAAAGGAACATGGTGAGTGAAGTTGCTCAGTCATGTCCGACTCTTTGTGACCCCATGGACTGTAGCCCACCAGGCTCCTCTGTCCATGGGATTCTCCAGGCAAGAATACTGGAGTGGGTTGCCATTTCCTTCTCCAGGGGATCTTCCCGACCCAGGGATCGAACCCAGGTCTCCCACATTGCAGGCAGACACTTTAACCTCTGAGCCACCAGGGAAGGTGCTCATTAATTTTATGTGTCAATCAGGCTAGGCCCAGAGAAGGCAATGGCAGCCCACTCCAGTACTCTTGCCTGGCAAATCCCATGGACTGAGGAGCCTGGTGGGCTGCTGTCTCTGGGGTTGCACAGAGTCGGACATGACTGAAGTGACTTAGCAGCAGCAGCAGCAGCAGCAGGCTAGGCCACAATACCCAGATATTTGGCCAAAGAC
Organism: Capra hircus; assembly: GCF_001704415.2. NCBI lineage: Eukaryota > Metazoa > Chordata > Mammalia > Artiodactyla > Bovidae > Capra > Capra hircus. The sequence goes on along the minus strand of NC_030827.1, from coordinate 67,261,018 downwards.
TGATTCTAGATATTTCCATGAAGGTAATTTTTTTTAATGAAATTAACATGTAAGTCAGTAAACACTGAGTAAAACAGATTGCCATCCACAAATGTGGGTGGGACTCATCCAATCAGTCAAAAAACCTTTGGAGAAAACAATTGAGGTTCCCCCAAGCAAGGAAAGAGGATTTCTTCCTTCGTATTTGAACTGCACCACCAACTATCAGGGTTTCCGTGGTGGCTCAGATGGTATGGAATCAGCCTGCAATGCAAGAGACCCGGGTTTGATTCCTGGGTCAGGAAGAACCCCTGGAGAAGAGAATGGCTACCCACTCCAGTATTCTTGCCTGAAGAATTCCATGGGCAGAGCCTGGCGGGCTGTAATCCATGGGGTCTCAAAGAGTCAGACACGACTGAGCAACTAACACATCAGCTATCAACTCCTCTGTGTCTTGAGCCAGCTGGCTGTCCTGAAGATTTTGGACTTGCCAGCCGCGGCAATCACCTGAGCCAATTCCTTGAAAAAAATCCCCATCTGTCTCTCTCTCTATCTATCATCTTATTGGTTCTATTTCTCCAGAAAACTCACTGATACACTGTCTCCCACAATTTACATAGCAACTTCTATTGCTATGCTATAGGCATTATTTCCTCTGACTTTTCACCATCAAGGTTGCCACAGTGAGAACCATATTTGGGCATCATTATCTATTAAGAGATCTTTGTCTTTGAAGTGTGAGCTTTTCATAAGGGTGAAGGCAGGAGACAAATGCTGTCTGTGTTTGGAAATCCAGTATCAGACTTGGAATTAACACAGGCCACTAAATCCATAATTACTCTTTGGTCATTGTTTGGGATAAATATTGAGATGGGTGGGCCACCTATGAGGGTAAGAGCATTGTAAGGCTCATGGTGCAGTGGCCAAAGTGTTTCCCAGGACGGTTCATCACACGGGGATGTTTTATGAGGGTTTATTTGTTGCCAGTCTAGAAAAGATGAGAGCTAACACCTGCTCATCCTGTCCTTTCCTCAAATAGTCGGTGCAGTTGAGTGTGTGTGTGTGTGTGTGTGTGTGTGTCTTTCCCCTCTCCAGGGACAAGAATATCAAGCTGCTAGCAATGAGTTAATAAAATCAGAGAGACAAGTATTTAGTTGAGATGAAAGAAAGGTCAAATTTTCCCAGACGTTTCATGTTATAATTTAACCTTGTTTATTGCCTAGGATTTTGAATGCCTTTTAAAAACGAACAGACTGCATGATCTGGGAGGGAGCCATCCCATTTGGGAAAAGAAGCAATCATGTTTAGTCAGGACCAGTGGTCTCCAATGCACCTTTCCACCCATGAGGCTGAGCGTCCCACAGGAAGAGAATTCACAGTATCTCATGACCTTGCAGGAAGCATCAGGAGGGAAGCCTGGAGTCTACTTAGATGAACTTTCATAAGCCTTTTAAATATATTCCTTTTCACTGAAATAAAACAACACAAGACAGGTACAAAATAAAGGTATTACTCATGATATTGTGTGTAGTCTAGCTAATAATAATGGTTACATTGTATATATTATCAGCTGCTTTATAGAAAAATTTGAAAATTCTTTTTTCTAATGATATAAAGAGATACTTACAGATTGGATTTTTATCAAGAATACATCCAGTATCAGATATCATTTCTGTTTCATTGCTTCATCCTGGAGTTTAGAGCCTCTCAGAATTCATCTTCCAGGGTTGATGAGTCTCTTTTCCCTGCAGGCACGATTGCTGAAGTTTCTAATTGGGCAAGTTAGAACATGGTCAAAGGCACAAAACTGATGCAAAGTGTGTCCCAAATTCCAGTGCGGATGGTTCTCCAGGCTAGGGTCTGACCTTGGCATTATAAACTCAGAAATACAAACTTGTCACACTGAGAAGGTCCATTGTGTGTATGTGTGTTGAGGGGGTGGGGGCTGCTTTTTAAAAGCAAGCTCATGGGACTGACATAAAACCAGATGACCAGATGGCTACTTCTACAATGTGAACAATCTAATTGCTATTCAGAATGAAATATTCCGGTTGGCAGTTCCAGCAATTTTCTCACAGCAAGCTAGACCCACGTAGGAAAGCAAATCAGGGGGTTCATTAGTGAGCGAGCTTACTGAGCCTGGAATTCGGACAAGAGGCCAACAGAGCTTGGAGCTGCCGTCACTGTTAAAGGGCAGGTCCTACAGACGGGGACTTGAGGTTGTAAGTTCCCTGCCAGAGGCCCCCTCTCTCCTGGACAGAGGGGGACACCAGTGTTGATTCCTTTCACTGGGGCTTCACTGGGCTATGCTGGTGCCCTTAAAAAATGTCTGCCCCATGGGTCAGCGCTGTCTACCCTCTGGGCAGAAGGCTTGTTTCCCTTATTCATTCATCTTTGGCTTACCCATATCAGGGTCAATTCTATTTTGAAAGACTTGCTGTACCTTCCCCTTCTCCACCATCATTCACCTGATCTGTAGCTTTGCAACATTTTGAACCAACATTACTACTGTAACTTATTAGTTGTTCTTCTGGCACCTCTGAAATCTTCTGAGCAATGTCGACTTTCTTTAGATAAATCAATACATTAAACTATATTTTGCCCAGTTATCAAAGGTTGAGCCTTCCATCTTTCAAGGACTGAATGTGGGTAATCCCAGGTGTCCATGCATAACTGGGGGCTTGTTACACAAAGCAGAACTCAAGCACCCAGTATTCGCTATTTTAACATTGAACTTGGCCAATAAAAAATGACTCAGATATGTGTCAACTCTTTATTGACTGAAGTGGCCTAGTGGCAGTCCACAAATACTGGGGAGAGAGAGTCCATTCATGTGATACAGTCTCCAAGCACACCTGTGGGTCAGCACCAAAGCCATCTTGAAAAAACCAAATTCTCTGGCCACTGCAATTCTTTTCTTGAAGTAGGTTCCTTACTTGGGTAGGATGTGGACTTAACTTCCTCAGAAGTTGAAGACAATTCCAAAGACAATCAAATAGGACCCACATAGCTTTAAAACACATCGAGAAACCTCATGAAGATCAGCCTCTGTGATCACCTCTTCTGGGGCTTCCCAGGCAATGCCAGTGGTAAAGAACCCACCTGGCAATGCAGAAGACATGAGACTCAGGTTTGACCCCTGGGTTGGGAAGATCCTTTGGAGGAGAAAGGCAACCCACTCCAGTACCCTTGCCTGGAGAATTCCATGAACAGAGGAACCTGGCGGGCTACAGTTCATAGGGTCACACAGATTGGACACAACTGAAGAGACTTAACACACTCATGCACTCAACTCTATTAAACCCTCTGCCTTTAAAATACCCTTTGTGCCTAGGAGAGAAGTTGGAATAGATTTTATCAACTTCAACAGCTGCATCTCTGGAAACAGATTTGGAAGCACTCAGATATCATAAAATGAACGTTGTGACTTCCTTGTGCGTGTGTGCTGAGTCATATCCGACTCTTTGGGGCCCCATGGACCGTAGCCCACCAGGCTCCTCTGTCCATGGGTTTTCCCAGGCAGAAGTACCGGAGCGGGCTGCTGTTTCCTGCTCCAGGGCATCTTCCTGAACCAAGGACTGAATCCACATCCCTTGAGTCTCCTGCGTCGGCAGGTGGCTTTCTTTGCCATCAGTGCCACCTGTGAAGCCTGTGACTCCCTCAGGCTTCCTTAAATGGTTTCTGGAATCGCAGGTAAAATAGTAGAGACCATAGCATTCATATGAGACTTTCCAATTCAATTTCTTTGATTTTGGGGGGAGATATTAAAATTTAATATTTATTCTTGCTGTTGAAGGAAAAACATGATGCCAGACCAGGTGAGGAGACAGAGGTTGCTTTTACCCTGATGCTATGACCGGTGATGGGGCAAGAGCAGAGAGCAAGCCTAGTAACGCGGCTCTGCTGCAGCAAAGCGCGAGAGGGTTCATGAGATCTGGAGGAGGGGGCCAGCACACCCACCTTACCCAGGGCGTCCCCACCCTCCACCTCCACAGCAGGCCTGGAAGTCCAATTTTCATTTTTAGCCAATTCAACATAAATAATAGTTGTATAATTTTCACACAACAGCAAGATACAAACTCTATTCAAGTCCCCATAGACTATAAGCCAAGAGACACTGGAACATATCCAGGGACGTAAAACAAGGTGCAAAAATTTCATGGTCTCAACTCAGTTTATTCGCTAAGTTGTGTCCAACTCTTTGTGACTCCATGGAGTGCAGCAAATCAGGCTTCCCTGTTCTTCACTATCTCCCCGAGTTTCCTCAAACTCATCCATTGAGTCGGTGATGCCATCCAACCATCTCATCCTCTGTCATCCCCTTCTCCTCCTGCCTTCAATCTTTCCCAGCATCAGGGTCTTTTCTAATGAGTTGGCTCTTTGCATCAGGTGGCCAAAGTATTGGAGCTTCAGCTTTAGTATCAGTGCTTGCAATGAATATTCAGGGCTGATTTCCTTTGGGATTTACTGGTTGGATCTCTCTTCTGTACATGATCTAAAGGTGTTGAAATCATACAGAGTCTGTTACCACTGTAGAAAAGAAAGTGAAAGTGAAGTCGCTCAGTCGTGTCTGACTCTTTCCATCTCCATGGACTGTAGACCATCAGGCTCCTCTGTCCATGGAATTTTCCAGGCAAGAGTACAGGAATGGGTTGCCATTTCCTTCTCCAGGAGATCTTCCCAACCCAGGGATCAAACCTGGGTCTCCCGCATTGCAGGGCAGACGCTTTACCATCTGAGCCACCAGGGAAGTCTTATTATGGTAGAAATCAATATCAAAAGATATTTGAAAATAACCCACTTATTTTCAAGTGCAATGTGACATTAACTAAGAGAGATCTTTGACATAGCCTTCATTGAAAGGCCCAATGAAGTTAAAAGACTGAAAACACACAGAGGGTGATTGAAGAGAAGAAAGTATTTAAAAGAGAAATCAATATCAATATGAGGAATTAATATCAGGAGTACAAAAAATAAGAGTATTTAGAAAACCCTCTGTACTTGCAAATTAAATGTTCACTTTTGAAACAGAGGTGTATCTATTAACAAGAAGCCATAACAAGAAAAATCAGAAAATATTTGCAACAGAATAAAAATAATAAGAGACTTTATCAGAATTTGCTGCATGCCCGAGGCTTCCCTGATGGCTCAGTGAGAAAGAATCTGCCTGCCAATGCAGGAGCCTCAGGGTCCATCCCTTGGTCGGGAAGATCCCCTGGAAAAGGGAATGGCAACCCACTTCTGTATTCCTGCCTGGAGAATTCCATGGATGGAGGAGCCTGGTGGAAGCTGTTCAATGCAGCTAAATACAGTGTGAAAACTAGATTCCATTTTCTTGTTGTTTTCATTCTCTTAGACCCACAAGAGTGATCAGAAGCTCTCTGTAGCTTGCCGTCTCTCAGTCCTGCAAATCAGCAGGTGTTCCTGGAGCGAGACAACCCGCAAAGCTAGGCTCACCTGTCTGGCTCTCATCATCTCTCCTGTCTCGTCCTATGAACACTTTCATAAGGCCTGGTTCTCAGCACCATTTCAGAGCACCAGTGTCTTCAAGCAAAATATCTTTCCCAGCTTTCCAAGTTGCTCTCAATGAGCATGTCTAGTCTCTTCTTTAACCAATAGCAGATGTCAGGGATTTGCTTCTTGAGAGAGATAATTGAAAACACCCAGGTTAAGATTTTTGCTTTCTTAGAAGAAAGATCATTATCATCGTAATCTTTTCCTTTCCAAATCTCCTCTTCTCTTCCTATTTTGTAACTCAACGCTGACATCTCAACGTGGAGTTTATCTTGTTAGGTTTATAGCTCTGGCATCTAGTGTGGTTGTCTTGCTTACATGCCACCCTGTTTTTACTCTGGCTTCACTGTGATCACTAAGCTCTGATGTGGGTGTGTGCACTAAGGAAAAGAGCATATTACAAAGCCGCAACGCTCTGCACTTACCACTGTTCATATTGTGTGGGTTTTGAACACTATAATCCTGAATTAGTTATGCAACTCTGCATCAGGCACCAGCATCCTATTTATTTTACAACCGAATTTCCATTCTATCTCAGAGGAGAACATATAGATGATATAGGAGGCTGGATTCCGGTGGCTCTAACTTAGTCGCTGACAGATGTGTAATTCGATATGTCTTTGCATGAATTCATAATGAGTAGAGGGGACAATTCCCCAAGCACTTCCTCGCTAATCATCTGTCACAACAACATGGGAGGTTGAGGGCAGCGCATTACCGTAGGCAGGTTGCTGCTAAATTTTCAGACTGACGTGGATGCTGCGCCTTTAGCTGTGAATTCCCGGCAGTGGTCAGAGCACCCGCCCCAGAGTGAGTGGGCTGATTTCGGGGCAACTTCCTTTTTCGCCATGTTGGGGAGTATTAATAAGTCACCAGAATCTGGAGCCTGGGCACACACATGGCTGTAGCGTTCTCTCTCTCTCTCTCTCTCTCTCTCTGTCCCGGCCTCACCCGCCGTGCTTTTCTCTGATGCTTGGCTCCATCTCGACACCAGCCCTCTGTGGGTCCTGTTATTTTCTAGGATCGCGTGGACGCACTGTTCACTCAGCCCTTAGAAGCCAAGTTCCTGTGAACTCTCTTTCTGATATTTGCCCCTCCTGGCTATGTGCCTGTTTGTCTTTGGAAATTTTTAGCTATTTTGGAAGCTTCTGGGAGGCAGCCAGTGTATGTCTTACATATTCAGTTCCCAGCAGTCATCTCAGTTCCTGGCACAATACAGGCACTTAATACAGTTTGAACAGATAAATCAATAGCTCGCTGGCTGAGTGGGATGATCTGCAGTTGCTGGAGGCCGAGTTCCCTCCGTGGAATAAGGAGAGGAGAACACCAACGTCATTCCCCCAAGTGGGATTGAAGCAGCCACGCCCTGCATGGCCCAAAACCCATGACTCCCGGTTGCAGCCTCTCCTTTGACTCCTCTTCACCCACTGCCATCTCTTGCCGCTTGACATGTGCTTCTGTTCATGACCACGCTGCTCTTTTATTTTCAACGTGACTGTCAATATATTCTGTTGTAAACACAGAACACTTACTGCTCATTGGTGGAATTTGATTCTGGCTTTGCCAATTTGCACAAGATCCTTCACTCCTGGAAGGCACAATTTACATATCTGTAAGTGGTGTGATTTGACGACATGACAGACACCATCTTTTCCAGGTCTCAACACTTGCGTCTCTACCGGGGTCGCTGGGAGACTTGGGAAGTATGGCCCACCGTGCTCACATGTGAGGCTGGACAGTGCTTCCCTCATGGATAATGGGTGGACTGAATGGGTGAAAAGGAGCGTGGATATGACACGATTCACGAACCTGGACCCCACTGAAGGGAAGCTGCCATCTGTACTCAAATAAATCCATTGGTCAGGCAACACATGGCGTTTTGTCTGAAGCAGCGACAGTGTGTGACTTCCATGGGACACCCACACCACGTGCCACCGCAGGAGAGAAAGACTGGTCCTTATTGGAAAACTGCATGCTCTAGGGAACAAAAGGCCTTACTTAGCCATGCTGCATTAACTGTCTAAATGGCAGCCCTCCTTCAGTTAAAATATTCTGCGCATTCTTCTCTACCTGGTGACAGTTGTATCTGAAGGCTTAACAGGTCAGTAATGCCCGATCCTTGGTTGCTGAATAAAGGGACTCAAGAGAGGACAAAGAGTTGTTGAATGCTTTGCATGAAGCTGGCTGTGGTTGTACAGAGTAGGTTTATGCTTCTGAGAAGATGGAGTCATGACTATATGAAAGGTTATTTTATAAGGAAGATATACCACTGAGAAAAGAATGTAAGACAGTGCTCTTAAGTCATGGGGAAAATGGTTAATAGTTACACAAAGCCTCTAACAATGCAGAGGTTTGCAAAGGATAAGCCCAGGGTCAGTGACAGTTATTTCATTTTGTTTTTTTAAGAGGAGGGGAGCTATTATACTAGAATGGAATCCTAGGCTCAATTTCCTTTTCGTGGAGTGAGAATCAACTTTGAACATATCTTTAAGGCATAAACGTCGTGATTACAGCCGTGATGAACCATCTGCCCACTCACATCTCAGAGTGAAAGCAACTGGATAATTTTCAATATCTACGATGATGTAAATATGGAATTATACAGAGAAAAAGTAAATCCATCTTGTGTAGGAAATTAAGTAAAGTCTACAGTTTAGCCATCATAAGAGGGAAGAACTCTCGTCCTGATGAGGCCTTCTGGCGTCTCAGTGTCCTTCCTGGGGAGCTGCCCCTTGACCCTTGGAGTGAAAGTAGCCACTGTGAGTGGAAAAGACAGCCTTGACCCCAGATCTGATCCAAGGAGCCACCAGCAAAGTCACCGAGGGTGGTTCCAATCCTGGGGCTCCAGGTGATGACAGCCTGGGTTGGGGCCATAACAGGACCATGAACTCGGCACGGGTGGATGATGGCTGGGATTGGTGATGAGCAGGTGGAGAAAGGGACTGAGATGTCACCCAACGTGGCCTGCGAAGGTCATGTGATCTACTTCCTTTCCCTTGGCCTGGCATCTTATTCCTGGTACCCACAATTCCCTCTTCACCTCCCTCGTATCTTTACCCAAGTGTCCCCTTCTGAGGATGCCTGTGATGACCAGTTCAGTTCAGTCACTCAGTCATGTCTAACTCTTTGTGACTCCATGGACTGCAGCATGCCAGGCTTCCCTGTCCATCACCAACTCCTGGAACTTACTCAAACTCATGTCCATAGAATCTGTGATGCCATCCAGCCATCTCATCTTCTGTCATTCCCTTCTCCTCCTGCCTTCAATCTTTCCCAGCATCAGGGTCTTTTCCAATGAGTCAACTCTTCCATCAGTTGGCCAAAGTACTGAAGTTTCAGCTTCAGCATCAGTCCTTCCAGTGAATATTCAGGACTGATTTCCTTTACGATTGACTGGTTGGATCTCTTTGCAGTCCAAGGGACTCTCAAGAGTCTACTCCAACACCATAGTTCAAAAGCATCAATTCTTCGGTGCTCAGCTTTCTTTATAGTCCAGCTCTCACATCCACACATGACTACTGGAAAAGCCATAGCTCTGACTAGATGGACCTTTGTTGGCAGAGTAATGTCTCTGCCTTTTAATATGCTGTCTAGGTTGGTCATAGCTTTTCTTCCAAGGAGCAAACGTCTTTTAATTTCATGGCTGCAGTCACCATCTGCAGTGATTTTGGAGCCCCCCAAAATACATTCTCTCACTATTTCCATTGTTTCCCCATCTATTTGCCATGAAGTGATGGGACCAGATGCCATGATCTTAGTTTTCTGAATGTTGAGTTTTAAGCCAACTGTTTCACGCTCCTCTTTCACTTTCATCAAGAAGCTCTTTAGTTCTTCTTTGCTTTTGCATAAGAGTGGTGTCATCTACATATCTGAGGTTATTGATATTTTTCCCGGAAATCTTGATTCCAGCTTGTGCTTCATCTAGCCTGGCATTTTCCATGATGTACTCTGCATATAAGAAACGCTGGGCTAGAAGAAGCATAGGCTGGAATCAAGATTTCCAGGATAAATATCAATAACCTCAGACATGCAGATAACATCACCCTTATGGCCAAAAGTGAAGAGGATCTAAAAAGCCTTTTGATGAAAGTGACAGAGGAGAGTGAAAAAGTTGGCTTAATGCTCAACATTCAGAAAACTAAGATCATGGCATCTGGTCCTATCATTTCATGGGAAATAGATGGGGAAATAGTGGAAGCAGTGTCGGACTTTATTTTGGGGGCTCCAAAATCACTGCAGATGGTGATTGCAGCCGTGAAATTAAAAGATGCTTACTCCTTGGAAGAAAAGTTATGACCAACCTAGATAGCATATTAAAAAGCAGAGACCTCACTTTGCCAAAAAAGGTCTGTCTAGTTAAGGCTATGGTTTTTCTAGTGGTCATGCATGGATGTGAGAGCTGGACTGTAAAGAAAGCTGAGCACCAAAGAATTGATGCTTTTGAACTATGGTGTTCGAGTAGACTCTTGAGAGTCCTTTGGACTGCATGAGATCCAACCAGTCCATTCTAAAGGAGATCAGTCCTGGGTGTTCATTGGAAGGACTGATGCTAAGGCTGAAACTTCAATACTTTCGCCACCTGATATGAAGAGTTGACACATTGGAAAAGATCTTGATGTGGGGAGGGATTGAGGGCAAGAGGAGAAGGGGACAACAGAGGAGGAGATGGCTGGATGGCATCACCTACTTGATGGACATGAGTTTGAGTAAACTCCAGGAGTTGATGATGGACAGGGAGGCCTGGTGTGCTGCGATTCATAGGGTCGCAAAGAGTCGGACATGACTGAGCAAGTGAACTGAACTGAACTGAACTCTGCATATAAGTTAAATGAGCAGGGTAACAATATACAGCATTGATGTACTCCTTTCCCAATATGGAACCAGTCTGTTGTTCCATGTCCAGTTCTAACTTGCTTCTTGACCTGTATACAAATTTCTCAGGAGGCAGGTAAAGTGGTCTGGTATTCCCATCTCTCTAAGAATAATTCGCTTTAAGAATAACCAGATAACCACGATGGTGTGATCACCCACCTAGAACCAGACAACCTGGAATGAGAAGTCAAGAGGGCCTTAGAAAGCATCACTATGAACAAAGCTCGGGGAGGTGATGGAATTCCAGTTGAACTATTTCAAATCCTAAAAGATGATGCTGTTTAAGTGCTTCACTCAATATGCCAGCAAATTGGAAAATTCAGCATTTGCCACAGGACTGGAAAAGGTCAGTTCTCATTCCAATCCGAAAGAAAGGCAATGCCAAAGAGTATTTAAACTACCCCACAATTGCATTCATCTCATACACTAGCAAAGTAATTAATGCTCAAAATTCTCCAAGCCAGGTTTCAACAGTATGTGAACTTCCAGAAGTTCAAGCTGGATTTAGAAAAGTCAGAGGAACTAGAGATCAAATTGCCAACATCAGTTGGATCATTGAAAAAGCAAGAGAGTTCCAGAAAAACATCTAATTCTGCTTTACTGAGTATGCCAAAGCCTTTGGCTCTGTGGATCACAACTGATTGCAACTTTAAGTTTGCAGCCACCCTCCCCAGCTATACCTCTCCTCTCTCCAGTTATTTTTTGCCAAAATATCAATTGGCTAAACTACTGCACAATTTGCTTGTTTATTTTATGTATTATCTGTTTCTTCAACATGAGGCCCTGTCTGTTATATTTTCAGGAGTATTTCAGTGCCTAGAAAAATGAAACTAGCACATAGCAGATAGTATTTATTGATTTAATAAGTGAGAAAAAAATCTTCCATTATGAGTATTTTAAGTATTCAAATTGAGGTAACAGAGCAACTTTCTAACAAGGAGTTAAATTTGATCTTAACACAGGAAACCTAGGTAATGATGATAAAACCAAAAACATTAAAATTATTCAAGATTAATATGCTGAATTGCTCAAAGTGTGTGTGTGTGTGTGTTTTGTTTAGAAAGTGTAGATAATGTTAAACAGCAAGAAGATAAAAGAAAAAACATTAACAATTGGAGTCTACTTGATTGACAAGCTACAGACTGTCTTGAATAGCAGCCACATTTTGTATATAAAGGTAGCTGTTAATTTTAAAAAGCTGAGATAAATTATTTTGCAAAATGGGTGTATTCAGTAGTTTTATTTTAGAGGAGAAATCTCTGTATATCCCAAATTTTACAGGATTTGTCTTTCAGGAAAAAAACAATCATGACGGTAAAAGTCATAGATGCAAATTCCCTTATAGACAATTGTCTGCTAAAGCTTCATGAAGTGTTTGCCACTCAGTCACGATCGACTCTTTTGCAACCATTCTCTGTGAATGGAATTCTCCAGGCAAGAATTGGACTGGGTTGCTGTTCCCTTCTCCAGGGCATCTTCCCGAGCCAGGGATCAAACCCACGTCTCCCACATTGCATTGCAGGCAGGTTCTTTACCATTTGAGCCACCAGGGAAGCCCTTTCCACAAATATGACGAAGGGCAGTATCAGCTAAAATGTTTGTTATTGTAAGCAAAGCTCTTTGGCTCACTGCAGGCAGTGGGGCAGACTCTTATCTGTAGCATGTGTGTTGGGGAGCTGGCCACCATTTTCTCCTTGGGCACCATCCTCCAGGCTTAGTTGGAGACTCTCGGCACACGGGACAGACTAAGGTATGTGAGACACTTGCGGGGTAGGAGGTCCAAATCTTCACCCTACAATGAGGGCAAGGAGAGCTCCCCTTTCCAACCTCCTCCTGCTGCCCCGCCTAGGCCTCTTTGTTCAACATCTACGTGGGGACCGGGACAGGTGCTGGAGCTCCTCGCCTGCCATTTTCTGGGCTGAGATTTGCCCTTGAAGGACGTGGGACCGAGAGAGGTCCCATCAGCAGGTCTCTCTGTGTCTTTCAGCTGCTGACAGATCCACCTTCACGACCTTCACCAAAGAGCAGATGGAGACGGAGGAGAGCATAAGTAAGGAGCAGAAAACTGGACTTGAAGGCGCCAGACATCACATTTCTGCTTGAACTGCGAACTGCGCTCAGCACTGATGCCAAGGCATTCGTTAGGAGTTGCCCGCATGGACGTCCTGAGGCTCCTCACATGCCCAGGTGGCTTCACGGCTTGCCCAGAGCCCCTCCAAACCAGCTGAGTGTCACACGCCGGCTGGAAAAGATTATTTTCCACCAGGAAACCCTGGTGCCCTGAATAATCTCATTTATGGGCTCCAGCCAAGCAGTATGTGTATTGTAATAATTATTTTTTATTTCCGGCCACTGCTGAGGTAGCTACCTGTCTTTATAAATGAAACATACTGAAAACGTATGTCCAGTCCAATCACTGCTCCCAAACGCCAACCTCTTGCAGAATCTTCTGGCATCATTTTGGGGAGGGACTGTAAAAGTGAGGACTGCGTCTTATTACAACCCAAGCTGCTAGACTCATTTAGGCTAGCTCCCCGGTTCTCCTCCTGACCCTTTAAATCAGCGTGGAGATCCTGTCGGGTTCCATGGATCCAGTCCAGACTCCCAGCTGGCTCTCAGTACCCACTGCAACCTGGCCAAGCTTGCTGCAAGGCTTGCCCGTGACATGCTGCTGCCAGCCTCGCCAGGCTGCTCGCCACGCCCCCTCGTTTCATGGGAGGCCTGGCTCGTCTACTCTGCCTGGATGCTGTGTGTTTCAGAGTCAGAGGGCTGGCGGGGGGCGGGGGGGATGTTAATGTACCCTGTCTCCCCTTCTGGAAAATACACGCCTCACAGTCAGGAAGCCTACCATTTCATCCTCTGTATTATGTAGCTCAGAACCTTGCCCCTAACAGGCCCTCACTAAATACCTGCTGATTAACCAATATGTATTGACTGAGTGACTGAATAAATAAGTGAATGACCATCTTGTGGGTGAATGACCATCTTGTGGACAGTAAGCCAGACGGATAAATAACAATGTTGATACAGTGTGTGTGCTTAGTCGCTCAGTCCTGTCCGACTTTCTACGACCCTGTGGACCGACCATAGCCTGCCAGGCTCCTCTGTCCATGGGATTCTCCAGGTGAGAATACAGGAGTGGGCTGCCATTCCCTTCTCCTGGGGATCTTCCCGCCCCAGTGGCTGAAGCCAGGTCTTCTGCACTGCAGGCAGATTCTTCACTGTCTGAGCCACCAGGGAAGCCCACGTAGCGCAAAAGACACGCCTAATCTGCCCGTGGTTTTAGGAAACGTCGACTTCCCTCCCTCTACAATCCTCCCCCATACACTCTTCCTCTCAAAGTGCTCCTCTGAAGGGGCTCAGAGCATCGTCTTGACTGACCAAGAAGAGCAAGAGAAGAACCAAAGCCCGTGCAGTGGAGGAGAACAAGGCAACTTCCCCATCAGAGTCCCCAGGTCCCGCAGAGAGTCGGTCACTGTGACCGCCAGCTTCTGTGATGCTCGTCAAAAGGGCCTCCGTTAGCACTGGAGAGAATCAGCTGCATGTGCTTTCCTCATTTGCATCTGTGATAATGTAATGATTTGTCATAAAATATTTGAAATATATTTTCATATAAAATATAAAATAATATGAAGACTTATACTAACAAGTTTTAATTGGAATAAGTCCTGTGTTCCTGGTCTCTCCAAAAAAGAGGCTGGTTGCCTTTTGCTGTCACAGGGAAAGTTGCAGGGACATCATTTTCAAAAGCTGGACGCAGGCAGCAGCTGCCTTCTGGTCCACCTCCAGCTTCACAGACCAGGAGCGGGTTGTGCTCCCAGCCAGACAGGCCCAGCTGGCCCGGGGGGAGCTCTGGGCATCACCTGCAGCCTGGCCCATGGAAGACCAGCCAGGCTTGGGGGCTGATTCCGGCTCCAGGGCAGGTGGGCAGGGGACCAGCGGCCAGGCAGCTTCCCAGGCGCTTTCCTTGATGCCAGGCTCTGAAGCTGCCTGGCACCTGCTTGCGTCTCCGGGTTGGCCTCGCTCTGGTGCCCACTTCCCTGGAAGCAGAAACGGTGGGGAGCGGACACTGCTATATCCGTGGCAAGTTAAACACGGCACGAAAGTTCTGCAGGAGCAACAAAGGGCAGTGTGCTGAGCCCGTCTGGTATCTGCTGGGACTTCTCCCCTTGTTCTGATCTGGGGAGGCTGTTCCTAGACGCAGAGGCGAGTCCCCTGCACTGTCCTCTCTCCCACGTGGCACGGTCACTCTTCCCTAAATGCATAAATTCCTGAGTGTCCGTGTTAGTTTTTCTCCCCATTTCTCACCCTTCACCTAGTTCTCTTCCTTCACCTTGCCCCCTCCCCATGTAATCGAGTCCATACTCCTGCTCTCCAAATAAGTTTTAATTTTAATACCTTGTGCAGAGAAAAAAAAATTCCAGGTTTCTCCAGGAAGGTTGTCTGAACTGGCTTCCTTTCTAATTATTTACTCATTAAAAAAAAAATCATCGCATTCTGTTATGTTTAAGTCCCAAGGCCTATTAGAGGGAGAAACGGTCATGACGGGTCCTGTCCTCATGGCTTCTACCACCTCAAAAAGATGGGGAACAGGAGGAGCAGTGGGGCGCTGAGGAGGACGGTGATGCTGGGGTGTCAGGAGGAGGGGGAGTTCACAGGGCCCCCCTTCCCCGGACCACAGGCACCCGAGCCTGGTGCTCACCCTGTGCATCTCCAGAGCCAGGGAAGGGGTGCAGCCATCCAGGCAGGGTCCCTAGGACAAGGATGTCTTGGTGCTGAGACTGTGGCCCAGGTGGAGAGGGAGCAGGCTTCTGGGTGAGCTTTTCCTTCCATCACCATGGAAATGAGAGCGTCAGAGGAGGACAGTCCTGAGCCTCAGGGATCTGCCATCACCAGAACCCTTGTAGGGCCCTCTGGAGATTTCCAGGGAGCCAGTGGGATTCCCCCAGAGCCCTCAGCCCCGCGTGTCCCCGTCCCCTCCACTTGTACCCGGCGGGCATCCTGCTTTATTGCCATCCTGCACCTGAGCCCAGATGGCACAGCAGCTTGGCTGCTTCCCAAGGAAGATGCGATATTCACCAAAAGGTGAATTGGGACATAGCGGTCCTCCCAGGAGGGGGCAGTGTGTCCTCCCCTCTCCGCCCTCTCACCCAGTGGCCCCACAGTGATGACTGAGGCTGTGGCAGAAGAGAGGAGACGGGACCCCTGCTCTCCACGATGGACAGATCTCAGCTTCCCTTTGGGCTCGCTAATGCTGGAGACAGCCAAGAGAGGAGGCTAGAGTTGAGGGCTCTGCCTGAGCCAAGGAACCTGCACCTTCCTCCCGGGTCCCTCCCTCCTCCTCCTCCCCACCTCCCTCCTGTCCTTCCTTGCCTCTTTCCTTCCCCAAAGCGGTCTCCCCAGGATGGGGCCTCTGTCTCAGGACCTGGGAGGAATTTCTAGAGGACTCCTGTGGAGACCCTTTTCCTAGTCCTTGCCCTGTCCTCCCGTCCATCTGTCCCTTTATTCATCTGCTCCCCACCCCACTCCATCACTGGATGTGCGTCCAGGAGGGCCTGGGCTCAGGGGATGGAAGCCCTGGTTTAGCTCCTGGGACCTGACGGTTGGGCAGGGCAGGAGCCGGGGGGACGCGGCCAGCTGCTGCAGTGGACACGGGGCTGGCGGAGCAGCAAGGCCACCTCTGGAGTGTGCTGGAGGAGCTTCCCCTGAGAAAACGCCTCTTGGAAACGCTTCCCTAGGTCATCCTCTTGGGTGGGGTTGGGGGAGCAGCGCTCGCTTGTGGGAACTAGCGTTTCAATGGCAGAGGACAACCCTTTATTTGGAGGGACTCGGGTTATGTGGGTGGCAGTCAGTCTGATTTTCAGGTCATTTGACGGACTTGGATTTCCCGCTGCTGACGCCTCCCTGGAGAGGGTGAAACTGCTTCATCCATGACAGGGCCCAGGTTGGGGGCGTGTCCTGGGCCCTTCCACCCATCTTCTAGGTTCACGTGGCCCCCTCAAGACTGCAACGTCAACAGTTTGCAGAGGCCCCCTCCCCAAGGTTTCTCTCTGAGGAGGCGGCAGAACCCAGTTTGCAAGTGCATGCCCAGGAGCACAGGCTGCGGAGGAGCCCAGAACGCCAGCCTGCTCTCCGTCCGCCCCCTCGAGGCCCACCGGCCACCTTGTTCCTCCGGAAGAGGGCAGTCGGGCCGGGGCTCCCAGCGCTGCGGTCCCCGCACCCGCGGTGGCATCCGCCGGCTGTTCCGAGTCAGGCCTGCCTTTCGCTCGTGGCAGTCAGTGCTGTGCCCTGGGCACGGTGGTCTGCAGGTCCGAGCAAGTCCCGCGGACCGCCCCTCTGGAGAACTGGCTTCCACTGACCACTGGATTTTGAAGCGGTTCCCATGGCACCACCAACTCGTTGGGCCTGAATTTGAGCAAACTCCAGGGAGATAGCGCAGGACAGAGGAGCCTGGTGTGCTGCGGTCCAGGGGGTCGCAAAGAGTTGGACAGGCCTTGATGGATGAACAGCAGCAACAACCGAGAGGTTGCAAGTGAGTCCTCCACCTGCCAGCGAGACTGGGTCCTCTGGGCACATGCCGCTTCTCAGCAGCGTGCAGTGCGCTGCTGGGCACTTCGTGGGGGATGCAGAAGTCTCCAGAGACCTGGGTCCAACCGGAAGCATCCTTGGGCCATGGCCCCACTCGGTGCCTCAGCAGTGAGTCTGCAGCTCCTTACCCACTCCCAGCACTGCTGGTCTTGTTTGTTCTCCTCTATCCTCGTGTCCCTAGGAACTGGGAAACAGTGACGAACTGCACTTAAAAAACCGAGCATTGTCTGCCTCTATTTTCAGCAGTAAGAAGGAGATGGCAACCCACTCCAGTATTCTTGCCTGGAGAACTCCGCAGACAGAGGAATCTGGTGGGCTACAGTCCTTGGGGTTGCAGAGTCGGACACGGCTGAGTGACTAACACCAGCATACAGCAAACAATCCAGTCAGTCCAAAAGGAAGTCAACCGTGACTATTTGCTCGAAGGACTGATGCTGAAGCTGAAGTTCTAGTAATCTGGCCACCTGATGAGAAGAGCCAACTTGTTGGAAAAGACTCTGATGCTGGGAAAGATTGACGGCAAAAGGAGAAGAGGGCGGCAGAGGATGAGACGGTTGGGTGGCATCACCAACTCCACGGACATGAGTTTGAGCAAACTTCGGGAGATGGTGATGGACAAGGAAGCCTGGTGTGCTGTAGTCCATGGGGTCAGCAAGAGTTGTACCCAACTTGGTGATTGAACAATAACAACATACAGCAAATATCAAACATGACATCGCAAACGTGTCTGGGCATCAATGTCAGTGGCACATAAGGGACGCGGGGTTTTTCATTCCCTAAGAAAACGTGGCCATCTCAGTAAGTTTCTCGGTTCAGTTCTGATAAACTACACCAACAGCCAATATCTTGAGAAGTTCCCTATGTTTTAAAATTTTCTTCTTTTTTTCCACTGCAGACAATTCTTCAGTTTCATGACATTAGCTTTTAACTGTGATTCATGAAGTAATAAAGGGACCTTTTATTCAAGAAGCCACTTATTCTGCTAAAAATTCTTTCTTTATTAGCTTTCTCATTATGAGCCAGTAACAATCATCCATTTCTTACAAAGAGCCAGATTCCTTATCTCTCAAGAGAGGGATATGAGAGACATCTAAATAGTAGCCAGATTGGTAATTTGTCAGTAACTCATGAGTAAGTCTGACTTCTCAATTATCCTGGGGACTGGCCCAAAGCTGGAAGTCTCAGAATTCATCTGTGGCTCGGTATGGATCCTCCTTATGAGATGTTGGCTACAACTCATTTTTCAGTTAGCATTTGAAAGTGGAAATCACTCAGTCATGTCCGACTCTTCGTGACCCCACAGACTATACAGTCCATGGAATTCTCCAGGCCGGAATGCTAGAGTGGGTAGCCTTTCCCTTCTCCAGGGGATCTTTCCAACTTAGGGATCAAACCCAGGTCGCCCACATTGCAGGTGGATTCTTTACCATTTGAGCTGCAAGGAAAGCCCAAGAATACTGGAGTGGGCAGCCTATCCCTTCTCCAGGGGTCTTCCCGACCTAGGAATCGAACCGGGGTCTCCTGCATTGCAGGCAGATTCTTTACCAGCTGAGCTGTGAGGGAAGCCTTTGCTCTGAGGTAATTGCATCTGGAGCATCTCTAAAAAATCATGATGGGCAAATTCCCCTGAACTGAATGTACCTGAGACCTTCCTAGCCCATGCCTTCTTTACTGGGGGAACTTCTGGACACTGAACGCATTTCCCTCTGGACACTGAACAAGGGTCATGTGACCACCTGAGATGACGTAACAGGAGAGTGATGAGACCCTGCGCTCAGCCTGGTCCAGCATGTGCGGTACGATGTGTTTGTGGGATTTCTTTTCTTTCCCCAGCTACCTGCTCTGCTGAGCATACCAGTGCTAACATTCACATCATCAACCTGCGGGGCAGAGAGAGTAGATGGAACTGAATATGAAGTCTGACATATGTGGCTAGAACGGAACCTCTCTGTGATGGGAGGAGAAAATGTTCAGCTTTTAATCTCATTTCTTACCATATACACAGAAGCGGCACATGTTTGCTAGAAAGCCGTTTTAGGGATTCAGAGAGTCAGTACCTTTCTCTCTCTCTCGAAAGGTGGGGTACATTATATTTTATTCTTTTCATTTTCAACTGAGTAAAAGATATGGAAATGAGACCTTTGCCTAGTTTTTTTTTTTTTTTTCTCATCATGCTTCCTACTCATGACAGATCTTGACCACTTCTCGTGAGACTAGTGGGCCCTTTAAAAGTTTCTTTTGTATCCCCAACTTAAAGAGTTGTATATTTCATGAAATGCCAACCAGGAGGTCACCAGCACGTGTGGGCAGGCACCTTCTACAGCGAGTGATAATCATATGCTCTTTCTTCCGCTGGGAGACACTGAACCCCACGTCTGCAGGCTGGCAAGTGGCCAGTGCTTCTGTCTTTAAGGATCCTGATCTATTCGGGTTAATAGACATTGGGCGGTGGTGTTCCT
This sequence comes from Capra hircus, assembly GCF_001704415.2. Lineage (NCBI taxonomy): Eukaryota > Metazoa > Chordata > Mammalia > Artiodactyla > Bovidae > Capra > Capra hircus. Next base: position 67,241,606 of record NC_030827.1, on the reverse strand, counting down.
GGAAAGTGGCAGGAGATAGAATCCCCCCAGGGGACTGATCTGAGGATGAAGATACACGAGACTTTCAAATAAAAATATGACAGGTCATTCATTTAGGCTCTGTTGGCACCTGAATAGCAGCAGCTGAATGAATGAATAAGAGCAGGATAACCAAGCACATGAGTGTCTGCAGAAAACCCAGGTCCATTTAGCCAGATCACAAAGAAATGTTAGCCAAGGATGAGACATTGTCTTTCACTTTTTAAAAACACTGGGATAATTGTGTGTCAAAAAAGACTTGTTAATGTATAGATGAATAAATAGTAAACTGTGAACTAATGCAGAAAAATCATGGGAAACAAACGGGAAATTAAACTGAGCATAATTTAGCTAAAGCTCACTATAGTTGAAGGGAGATTAGGGAATTATCCGATGGGAAGCAGGTTTGGAGAAACTTGAATGTGGCATAAAAATTATGGTAATATGCCTTGGAAGGGGATGTGGAACCTGACACACAAGTCACTGCAATAATCTAGCAATTCCTCAACTGAGATCCAAGGGTTATTAATTTTATATTGTTATTTCACTTATAATAAGGATATTACAAGCGGTAAACAAAGTCAAACATTTTTTTTAAAAAAACTGATAGCTGTGAATTTCCAAGGAGGAGAAACATAAGGCAGAATGTGAAACAGTTATTTGATCCCGAGACCTCTTTCTTTCCCCCAAGGAACCTTGTAGGACCCCCGCTGCGTGGGTGACACTTTGGGAAATGCTGGATAAGACCTTGCAAGGGTCTGATCTGGGCTCTGAGGGTTGGAAAGGAGACAGGAAGGAGCAATTCTGAGAGCTGCTGCAGGGGTGGAGCCAACAGGACAACAGTCTCATGAGACGGAGGAGAGAATTTAGACACGCCGGATCTGGCTGGAAGCATGAGATGGTCAGATGGCATCACCAACTCAATGGACATGAGTTTGAGCAAGCTCTGGAAGACAGTGGAGGACAGAGGAGGCTGGCACGCTGCAGTCTATAGGGTCACAAAGAGTCAGGCATGACTTAGTGGCCGAACAAGAACAGCACTCAGACGCCTAGACACCGCTCTGCCGTCCCGCGCCCCTGCCTTCCTCCTGAAGCACCTGCAGCTCCATCTATGGCTGTTTCTCCAGGCAGAGGCGATCATCTGAGACTGCCCAAAAGCGCCCTCAAACCAGCGTGCCTGGGAGCAGCCCCCAGCTGATGGAGGGTGGGAGGGGTGGTGCGTCCGTGTTTTCCCTTCCCACGGAGCAGTCTACACCATCTCCCGGAGCCCCAGGTTTCCGCAGTTGTGACTCGTTCAGGAAGGCACCCTGCCTTGGCCTTCTCACCTTCCTACCCTCCCTTCCTCGCTTTTTCTGGTGCTTCCTGAATTCAGTTTAACTATTTTCACCCTAATCTTGGTCTATAGGTTGGTTCCAGGAGAACTCAGGTGTTTTAGTGAAAAAGAGAAGAATGCATCCTGTGTCTCTGTGGGCGGGGAGGGCGTGGTGGGTCTCTGCTGCTGCACGCGAGCTTTTCTCTGGTCGGGGAGAGCAGCGGGAGGAGGGGGCGGTGCTCTTTGTTTCGGTGTGAGGGCTTCTCATTGCGATGGCTTCCCTTCTGTGGAGCTTGGGCCCTAGAGCGCACAAGGTTCAGACGCTGAGGCTCACGGGCTTAGCTGCACTGTGGCCTGTGGAAGTTTCCCGGACCAGGGACTGAACCGCATCCTTAACCACTGGGCCACCAGGGAAGTCCAAGGCACTCATCATTCTCATCACACTTCCTTGTCCCACTTCATCCTTTCCTGTATAAGAGCTCCAACCCACCTTTGTATCTGCTTACCTGTTTATCCGTCCATCACCTATTGATCGATCAGTCATCTATCCATTTGGTCTATTACATTTATTTCTATCTGTCTATCCATCCATCCATCGGGATAGAGGATACAAGTAAATATACAAATATACTGGGTGTGGGTCATCACTGGGTGACGCGCATAAGGGAGAACTGACTGTGTGTGTCTGTGTGTGAGTGTGTATGCCTTTGCACGTTGTTCAAGTCCTCTAAAACAAATATATGCTTGCTTCTATATTTAGGGGAAAATTATGAAAGTGCAAGTCACTCAGTCTTGCTCTACTCTTTGCAACCCCATGGACTATTCAGTCCACGGAATTCTCCAGGCCAGAATACTGGATTGGGTAGCCTTTCCCTTCTCCAGGGGATCTTCCCAACCCAGGGATCAAACCCAGGTCTCCCACATTGCAGGAGGATTCTTTACCAGCTGAGCCACCAGGGAAGCCAAAAGTACTGGAGTGGGAAGCCTATCCCTTCTGCAGGGGATCATCCCAACCCAGGAACTGAACTGGGGTCTCCTGCATTGCAGGGGGATTCTTTACCAGCTGAGCTATCAGGGAGCCCCGTAAATATCCTTTAAATGCTTACATAAATGACTAAAGATTTCATATTCAACTTCTGCACCATTCCTTGGAAGGAAGGACAACTTAACATGAATCTATGTACCCAGCACACCCACCCCCCGCCTCAAAAATGTGATTTCCCTTAAAAGAAAAGGAAGGAAGACAGAGAAAGGAATCGCGGAGCATCTCCGGACTAGCTGGCACAGCCCTAGCTATGAGGGAGGGGGTGGGGCCGTGTCATTAGCTTCTGTGGGGGCTGGCTCTCCTCTCCTGCGGGCTGAAGCCGTTTACTCCAGGAACACAGCATTCATCACTCTGCCTTCCACTGGGGACTGTGACTCATCCCCGCCCACACAGATTCACTTAACGGCTTTGGTTTGTGTCTGAGTCTGTGACACTTAGTCCTTGGTTCTGTAGACCATTTCCATTAAACATGTACAGTCATGGTGATGCCCTTAAATCTAACTCAGAGATTGAGTCTGAGATAAAATCTTTGTCAGGAAGATCAGCTCGGTTAATAGGGATGTAGAAATTGTCTGGAGTGACAAAGAGCATCAGCTTCCTACCTGAAGGGTCTGTGGGTGGGGTGGAGAGATGGCCTGAGGGAGAGAAAGAATTTTCATAGTTCTCTAGGATCCATATGGGGCAACAAGCTGTAGGGCTCCCAAGAGGATGTAACACATGAGGGGTTGCCAGAGTTTCCATGGTGTATGTGGGAGTATGTGTGCTGTGTGTGGGGGGGGACAAGTGTGTGTGTGTGTGTGTGTATGTGTGTGTGTGGCAGAGGGTGTGTGAGTGTGCATGTGAGGTGTGGGAGGGCATGTACGTGTGGGTGTGTGAGTGTGTGTGGTTTGTGGGTGTGTGTGTGTGTGTGTGTGGGGTGTGTGGGTATGTGTGTGTGTGGGTGGGTATTTGTGGTTTAAGGGCATCTGTATGGGGGGGTTTGTATGTGGGTCCACGTGTGTATGGGTATGTGTGTGTGTGTCTGGTGTGTGTGTGTGTGGTGTGAGTGTGTGTGTGTGTGTGTGGTGTGAGGACAAGGGTGTGTATGGGAGAAGATATGTCTGGGTGTGTGTGGTTGTGGGTGGGTGTGGTCGCAGGTGTGTGGATGTGTGTTGTTGTGGGTGTGCAGGTGGGTGTGGTTGTGGGTGGATGTGGTTGCAGGTGGGTGGATGTGGTTGCAGGTGTGTGGGTGTGTGGAAGTGTGTGGTTGTGGGTGTGGTTGTGGTTGTGGGTGTGTGTGGGTGTGTGTGGGTGTGGTTGCAGGTGTATGGGTGTGTGTGGTTGTGTGTGGGGATGTGGTCACGGGTGTGTGGGTGTGTGTGGGGGTGTGTGAGTATGTGTGGGTATGTGTGGGTGTGTGTGGGGTGTGTGTGTGTGGGTGTGAGTGTGTGTAAGTGTGTGTGGGTATGTGTGGGTGTGGGTGTGTATGTGGGGTGTGTGTGGGGGTGTGAGTATGTGTAAGTGTGTGTGGGTATGTGTGGGTGTGGGAACGTGTGTGGGTGTGGGTGTGTGTGGGTGTGTGAGTATGTGTGGGTGTGAGTGTGTGTGGGTGTGTGGGGGGAGTGTGTGGGTGTGGGTGGGTGTGTGTGGGTGTGGGTGGGTGTATGTGGTTGTGGGTGTCTGTGGTCATGGGTGTGTGGGTGTGTGTGGATGTGTGTGGGTGTGTGGGTATGCGTGGGTGTGGGGGAGTGTGTGGTCGCGGGTGTGTGAGTGTATGTAGGCGTGTGTGTTCCACAGGTGGCTTGATAACCTTGGATCATCCGGGCTATGCCTGCCTGAGCTGGTCCTCTGCTAACACGGGCCTGGAGGCATCTCACGTTTAGTGATGGGAGGACCAGCGTGCACGGCCTGGGACGTGAACCCTGGCCTGTCTGTGGTCCCACGGGCAGGGGGCATGGCGTCCGGAGGCGGGTACAGCGGGTGCGGCCGGAGTGTCGAGGGAACGGGCGAGCCAGGCTAGGGATGGGCTTGGCCACTTTTTCCACCCTCTTGCTAAGCTGTGACTCTTGTGATGTTCAGAACTATGAACAACAGTCTTTTCTTTAAAGAGACTTCAGCCACTGCTCCCCGTGAAGACAGATCTATATGACGAGCATCCAGGCTTCATATGGACCGTCAGACCGTCCCTGGAAGCAGCGGTGAGACTCCAGCCGCCCTTCCTGCAGGGCACCCCCTCCCACCCTGTGTCCGCCTTCACCCACTCCTCATCCCTGGCCTTCTTCCTGCCTCTTTGGAGAGGAGGATCGGTGGACACCTCGCAGCCAGAGGCGGGCAGCCCGCAGCCACAGTCTCAAGCAGACCCACGGGCAGCACGCAGGGTCAGACGAGCCCCACTGGGCACAGAGAGCCCTGGGCTGGTCGTGCTCCATCTGCCCCTCTGGGCCCATCTCTTGCAGCCTCTGTCCCCTGCCCTGGGCTCCTGGGGGGAAAAAGCACGTGGTCACTAGCTCTTGGTCCCCTGGGCTTCCCATCGAGGATAGTCATTGGAGACTCAGCCAGACAGTGAGGTCTGTGCTGCAGACCCAGGGGTCGTGGCCCGGCTCCATCGCTCTAGAAGCTCCTCTGGCTCTAGCTCTCTCACCTGTCTCAGGCAATGCCCCTGCCTCCCCTCCCTCCCAGCTGCCTCCCCTCCCTTCCCCTCCCAAGGGGCCTGGATGTGCATGGGTTACCTGAGCTGACTTTATGTCCACAAGCAGCCCCATCATTAAACTTGGTGGTCCAGTGCCTGTGAGCTGGACTCTTTTGCAGAGACTGACTGTCAGCACCTTTGGTGTTAGAGTGGGTGCAGCCAACATCCTAATTATTAGGGGCATGGAGAAAGGAATGTTGTTGTTCAGTCACTGTTGTGTCCGACTCTTTGTGACCCCGTGGACTGCAGCACACCAGGATTCCCTGTCCTTCACTATCTCCCAGAGTTGGCTCAAACTCATGTCCATTGACTGGGTGATGCCATCCAACCATCCCATCCTGTCATCCCCTTCTCCTCTTGCCTTCAATCTTTCCCAGCATCACGGTCTTTTCCAATGTCGGCTCTTTGCATTAGGTAGTCAAAGTACTGGAGGGAGATTTAGCTTCAGCATCAGTTCTTCCAAAGAATATCCAGGGTTGATTTCTTTTAGGATGGACTGCTTTGATCTCCTTGCTGTCCAAGGAAGGATGAGACACCTTTAGTTCAGTTTCCTTCCTGGGTTCCTCCTGTTTAAGCAGAAGGGTCGTCTCTTTCCTTGAACTGACAACGTCAGTAGCCATAGGCTTCCCAACTTCTTCTGTTTCAGAAGCCTCTCGGAGCAGTGGACTCCTGGGTACCAGCAGAGGTGGGGTGGATGGGCAGGTGGGTTTTCTCTAGACCACAGGTGCATGGCTTGTGACTGAAGCTCAGCATGCTGGGACACAGCTCCGCACACACAGCTCTGCATCAACGCCCAGAGTTGCTGCCCTTGGGGATGTGTTTCTTAGCTCTTCCTGCTTATTTCCCTTGTCTCGGAACAGAGACGAGGACAGGATCCCTGGTGGTTTGCCCCGTGCCTCGTGGAGTCTGAGCAGTGAGCTGCCCACGTGCCCCTCTGGGGGCTCGCCTAGATGAGAGACAAGCCCGCACACCGGACCTGAACCGCTGGGGCTGCCGAGTGCCCCGATCTGGGGAACCCCAGGCCTGAGCGTGGCAATCCCACTCTCTCCGGAGCTCTATTACTGTCCTCTCTGTTCCCTCTAACTCTCTGGCCACCCCTGCTCTGAGCATCATTCCTGAACAGAGACCAACCCCCACACACACACACACGCCGCCCCCCCCACCTCTGTTTCATCGCCCACAAGGATCACCAGCTCACTCTTGGCAGTCCTGTTTCCAAAACGTTCTTCCAGCAGATCCACTTTCCGTCCCCACCAGCGGTGCCCTGTCCTAATAAGCGGCTGTCTCTCCTGGAACACCGCAACGCGTCTCTCCCAGACCGGTCTCCTTGGCCCCTGCCCTGGCCTTCACGGCCGTTCTCCACTTTGCCGCGAGTGTGTCCTTCCTACTCACACCTGGCTGTAGCCCCCTGCAGCTGAGGACCCTTCAACGGCAAGCCTTCAGCTAACTCACGGTGGGCAGCCTGCCCCTCACCATCTGACCTGCTCGCCTGTCCAGCCCTGTCCCTTGCCAGTCCTGTCTTCCATCTTATAACCCACTGGTTGCCATCCTCGGGCCCCCGGGACATGAAAAAAATAATCTTGTACCAATTTCTTCCATTTTGCCTTTTCCTCTAAACGTCTTAACTGTATCTTCTTCCAAACAGGATAGATGATGTTTTTAGAATGTTAACTTGTGCTGGCTTCCCATTCAAAATCTAATGCCAACACCCAAACCGTGACAAAATCAGTTCAGGCCTGACAATGTGAAATCTCATCGAATCACCTGTAATTGTGAGGACAGCCTGCTCACAGAGCAGGCATGAGTCCTGGAGAAGAAGCGTAGGGCCAGGGAAGAAGACAGGAAAGAGATTTCTATCGGTAACCCCTCCCCACTCTCGCCCTCAACACACACTCTCTGGCTGGTTCTCTCTCTGTGTCTCTTCCTCTGTCTCAGACATAAAAGCTTTGACAATCAAATAATCAAGCAATCATCCTGGTGTAAATATTGCATTTGTGTGTGTGCATGAGAGAGAGAGAGAGAGAGAGAGAGAGAGAGAGAGAGAGAGATATCTCACTTGAAACCCTAAATGTTTCCTTGGCTCAAAAAGGCTCTCCCTGGCATTTCACTGCCTGGGAAACGCTTTCTTATCCTTCAAGACCAGGCAGTCTGTTACCATAGCATTCTTACATATGTCTGCAGCAAAACTCATTGATTTGTTGATTAGTTCATGCAATTCACTTCTCTCTTTCACAGCTATTTATTGTCATTCTCCCCTGCAACACCACCCAGCTCTCTTAAAAAGCCCCGTAATATTCTGTCGCCCTTGAGAGGAGGACAGATCACCTTGATGCAGATGACAAAGGCTTGCACGGACTGGTCCTTTCCTGTATCTCCAGCCTCCGCCTGGAAGTGATACACATCATCTGATAACAGTGCCTAGACATCAGATCAGTACACTAGGAGAGCCTAGCATGTAGGAGATTCCAGTACCTGGAAAAAGGCTCACTACAAATCGTGGGCAGAAATGAAGCCCACGCGGTATATATTTTTGCATACATATTGTATCGTTTGTCTGTATTTTTAACTGTTTACGAAAATCTCCATAGATTGTCCCCTCACATCACAGTTCAATATAATCTCGAAGATATGGAAAAGATAACTTCTGATGTTAAAATACAAATATATTTATAATGAGAAAGCTTTTCAATGATTTTAAAAATGTTTCCATTTAAATTAAGCATGGCGAAGGATTTGTCAGCATAATAGCAAAAGAAGAAATTGCAAGAATGACCTTTTATTGATTTGATTAGACACCATTTTTCACCATATTGGCAACATCATAGGCAAAACGAAAGGATCAAGAAAATGCGGGTAAATATTTGCAATGAGTTTGATGGAGAATTTATGCCTTAAATATGTAAGAAACTCATACACATCTATTAGTGATTCACTGACATCTCTATGCAAGAGTCCAGCATTTTCAGTGCTCTGAATAATATAAATTCCTTATTACTCGTTTGCTGTTAATGTCACTATTACTAAAACATAGGGAGAAAATACAAGGTACTAAGAATAAAGATAAAACACATAAAACATGTCCATGCTCATTCGTGGTCCCTGAACTTTACATTCTTGACAGACACAATTACTATTATTTTATTAAAAAGGGTACTATCTGTACACTAGCCAAGGCTGTTCAGTGTGTGGTAATAATTAACACTGTTTATCAAATGTTTTCTTGATTTTATCTTTGGGGCACTGTTTTTCGCTCCTGAAGGTGGGTGTGACCAGGTAATTTACTGGGGACAGAGGCACTTAGGCAGAAGTGGGTGTGTCCCTTGTGGGTGGAGCTTCCAGACCCCCCCTCCGTGCAGTTCATTTTAGTCTTTCAGTCGTATCCGATTCTTTGCGACCCCACGAATCGCAGCACACCAGGCCTCCCTGTCCATCACCATCTCCTGGAGTTCACCCAGACTCACATCCATCGAGTCAGTGATGCCATCCAGCCATCTCATCCTCTGTCGTTCCCTTCTCCTCCTGCCCCCAATCCCTCCCAGCATCAGAGTCTTTTCCAATGAGTCAACTCTTCGCATAAGGTGACCAAAGTACTGGAGTTTCAGCTTTAGCATCATTCCTTCCAAAGAACACCCAAGGTTGATCTCCTCTAGAATGGACTAGTTGGATCTCCTTGCAGTACAAGGGATTCTCAAGAGTCTTCTCCAACATCACAGTTCAAAAGCATCAATTCTTCAGTGCTCAGACTTCTTCACAGTCCAACTCTCACATCCATACATGACTGCTGGAAAAACCATAGCCTTGACTAGACGGACCTTTGTTGGCAGAGTAATGTCTCTGCTTTTCAATATGCTTTCTAGGTTGGTCATAACTTTTCTTCCAAGGAGTAAGTGTCTTTTAATTTTATGGCTGCAGTCACCATCTGCAGTGATTTTGGAGCCCCCCCAAAATAAAGTCTGCCACTGTTTCCACTGTTTCCCCATCTATTTCCCATGAAGTGATGGGACCAGATGCCATGATCTTCATTTTCTGAATGTTGAGCTTTAAGCCAACTTTTTCACTCTCCTCTTCCACTTTCATCAAGAGGCTTTTTAGTTCTTCTTCACTTTCTGCCATAAGGGTGATGTCATCTGCATATCTGAGGTTATTGATATTTCTCCTGGCAATCTGGATTTCAGCTTGTGCTTCCTCCAGCCCAGCGTTTCTCATGATATACTCTGCATATAAGTTAAATAAGCAGGGTGACAATATACAGCCTTGACCAACTCCTTTTCCTATTTGGAACTAGTCTGTTGTTCCATGTCCAGTTCTAACTGTTGCTTCCTGACCTGCATATAGGTTTCTCAAGAGGCAGGTCAGGTGGTCTGGTATTCCCATCTCTTTCAGAATTTCCCACAGTTTATTGTGATCCACACAGCCCCCCCTAGTATATGGCAATACCTTCTTCCCAGCAAAGTCTAGAAGCACATTTTCTATGCAGCCTCTTCCATCCTGGGTCTCTGAGGATGATGATGGAGAAAGAAGGCCAGCCTGCAGTGGATGCAGGACATGGACAAAGAATAACCTCTTTTAAGTATTAAGTTCCTAAAACAGCAGCATTTACTAAAGTAGCCTGTTCTGGTGGATACCACCAATAGGGAGAATTTATTCTCCCTTTCTTGGAAGCATCTTTCTTGGAAACAACTGGGCAATATATAAGGATGCTTTGAGGCATCTGAGATATTTGGGCTGACTGCTGTTCACGTCCTTACTCACTAGGTAAAGATTTTGTGAATTTGCTGTGTGTTAGGAAATCTAACAGTCTCGGGGAAAACAAAACAGGTGCCAATGCAAGATCTCATAACAATTTCCTCTCAAAAATTCTCTCCTAAGAAATATTAGAAATATAATTAATAAACAAGCAAAAAGCATGCAAAATGCACATTTTTATCTGTTATATTGATCGGTTGGATACAAGGTAAGTATCCAAGAATAGGAGAATGGAAAATGAAATTTATCCTATCTAAAGAATGAAAGGGGCTTCCCCGGTAGCTCAGTGGTAAAGAATCCGCCTGCAATGCAGGACACACAGGAGATGCCGGTTTGATCCTGGGGTTTGATCCTGGGAAGATCCCCTGGAGAAAGAATACCCACTCCAGTATCTTGCCTGGAGAATCCCATGGACAGAAGAGCCTGGCAGGCTACAGTCCTGTGGGGTCACAAAGAGTCAGACATGACTGAGCATGCACATGAAGAGAATGAAATATTCTGCTTATTTATAATTTAAAAATAATGTTCATAGACATAGCAAATACTAATTGTATAATAATTAGTGAAGAAAGCAAAATGGTGTTCAAAGTATAGAATAGTCTAAATGTTATTAAATGGAGGCATATATTATAAAATAAGGTAGTCTTATATCCAAAATATTAAAATTTATTATTTTGGGGTAAAAGGAAAATGCAATTTTTTGTATCTTTTGTAATGAAAATTAAAAATGGACTTGCTCTACTTTTGAATAAAATAAAAAAATAAAGTAATTTTAAAAAATTCCCAACATTCACAGCTCTCTGGAGGATGAATTAAATTACGTTTTCAGAGTGCTTACAATTTATGCATAACAACCACAGCATTATTAAAACAAAACACAGACCTAACTCCAAAAGAAACAGAAGGATAAAAAATAAATTATAATCTGATCCAAAATGATAACACTGTTTGGAAAATAGTATTTCCAGTGGCTTAGCGCCCTAGAAATAGATTGGCTTGAGTCCAGTAGGACTATAATATGCAATTAAAGTATAAATTTGCATAATAATAGCCAATCCTCATCCATTCCAGTTTTAAAACTGAGTTAAAAACAAAAACCATGATATGAATGAACATAGAAAGATAAATTTCAATGCAACTTGCCACATTAACAGATTAAAGGAGAAATAGATTATTTTTTCATCTCAGTAGACACAGGAAAATAATTCTACAAAAGTCAATAGCTATTCGTCATCAGACAAACAAAATTCAATACACCAGGATGGAGGGGCTTTTCCTTGACTTGGTAGAGAATCTTCAATAAACCTAAAATAAATATGATACATCATGGTGGAATATTAGAAGTTTTCCATTTAAAAATCAGAAATAGCACCAGGTTGCCAATCTCACACCAGTATGCAAGATGGCACTCACTGTTTTAGTGGAAACAGTATGAAAAAAAAAAAATTTAAACAGTTGGAAAAGAAGGAGGTGGTTTTGCCACTATGTGAAGATTATATGATTGTTTACTCAGGAAAACCAGGAAAATCAATGAATAGGCTATTAGAACCAATGCAATTATCATAAGATTGATGGACACGAATTAATATGCACTTTACACTGGAAGTGAAATTTTTTAAAATGCAATATTAAAAATATATATTTCATTACAGGAAAAACACAGCCATCAAACTGAACACTGAGATTAAAATAAACCCAGCCCCCCCCCCCCAAAAAATGCAGTCTGTTCATTATGGGGGAAAAAAGCCATCCATGCCTTTTTTGACTAAATGCAGAAGACTGTCCTATTCACAGGTGAGAACCCAGGGTGGTAAACACGTCACTTCTCCCCAGATTTTCATGCAAATTTAAAACAATTTCGATCAAAAACCACACAGTAGTATTTTTGTGATATTTTCAAATTAATTCAGAAATTTATATGGACGATTAAAAGTGTGCAAGTAGATAGGATGATTCTGAATTAAGCTTTAATTCAGTCCACAGTTGGTCTGGATGTGTAGACGTCCCGAGGACTATAATAAGCTGTGTGAGGCTGGCAGGGGAAGAAACGAAACAGAGAGACTGCAGTGGGGCCGTGCACCCGTAGGACAGGGCAGGTAAGGGGATCTGCACCATGGGCCAGTGGGAAAAGCTTGTTTCAATGAGTGGAATCAGGAACATTAACTACCCGTATGGAAAAATGCAGTAAAATAAGATTAGATTCTTCATTTACGCAGTACACAAAAATAATTCCAGTTGAATGTGGACACTAGAAGTGAAGAAGAGCTCTAAGACAATGCTCCTCTGTCCTGGATGTTATAAAGTTATTCGTTTCTAGTTTGTTCTGGTTATTTAAACCTCAAGCAATTAAAAATATATTTCAATTAGATTATTTCAAAATATAAAATTCTGAAATCACAAAAGACACTGTAAATTTTTCAAATACAAGTAACAGCCTTAAAAAAAGGATAATTTCAATGCATGTAACAGGCAAGAAATAAATATGCCTAATAAATGAAGGCGTTTTAGGAACTGATAAGAAGAGGAAATGAAGGAGGAAATGTGAGTATCTGTGAATATCTGTCGTAGCTTTGAAAAGATGTTCAGAGAAATACACATTAAAACAGCAAGGAAATTCTGCTTTTACGAAAAGAGTAAAATGTGCTAGAGCATGTGTTGGTCTGAAAGCCGAGTGGGAAATTGCTGTTACTACTCAGCACGTTGAGGTCTAACTAGTCTGACTACTGTGGAGATAGTGCATCAGCCTCTTGAAAAGGCAAAAAAAAAAATGTATATATATATATATATATATATATATATATATATATATATATATATCCTTTGAGCAAGCAATTCCACTTCTGGATACATAACTGTATAAACCAGATGAATGTTTATATATGAATGCCAGGTGATACGGGCTTCCTGGGTAGCTCAGCTGGTAAAGAATCTGCCTGAAATTCAGGAGACCCCGGTTCAATTCCTGGTTCAGGAAGGTCCCCTGCAGAAGGAATAGGTTACCCACTCCAATATTCCTGGTGGCTCAGATACTTAAGAATCTGCCTGCATTGTGGGAGATCTGGGTTTGATCTGTGGGTTGGGAAGATCCCCTGGAGGAAGGCATGGCAACCCACTCCAGTATCCTTGCCTGGAGAATCCCCATGGACAGAGACGGCTGGTGGACTACAGTCCACGGGGTTGCAAAGAGTGGGACACAGCTGAGCGACTAGCAGAGCTCAGTGCAGTCGGGTGGTATGCATAAGGATGCTCACTGCTGCGTGGCTGTGATACTCAAAGTCTGTCGACAAAGCAGAGGTCCGTCAGCTGGAGCTGGGGCACACAACACGGAGCCAGCTGCAATGCAGGAGCTCAACAATAGCGTGTATGTTTCCACATCAAGGGCAGACATACCTCAAAAAACATGGAGAACGGAAAAGAAAAACGGATACTGGCAAGTACAGCGTTATAGTCTCCCAAATTAACAGATTCAAAGTGAAAGTGAAAGTTGCTCAGTCACGTTTGACTCTTTGCAAATTCGTGGACTATCCAGGCCAAATTCAAAATAATGTGTAATTTTAGGGGTATGATAAATCACACAAGAAATATACAAACGCAGTGAATATAAAAAATGATAGTACACTTTTTTTTCCTTCTGATACTTGATTCTTAACGTGGAAGTTGGGGTACAGAGGACTCCTGCTGGTGGGGGTCACAGGGAGATGATTGTAGCTATAGCTTTAATAGATTGTGTCTTTAAACAAACTGTAATCAAACAGTATACAACCATTACTTAATTATAAATGTAGGACTATGGATTCAGTTTTCCTTCTCTTAGTAGTTATCTCTGTTTACATTTTTTAAAATAAAATTAATTTCCAGAAGGATCTCTAATAGAACAATGCCAGGTTGGTGTGGCTTGGCTAAGCCCAGCCTTCAGTCACGTGTCTGTGCATTAAGTTTTCCTGCTTTGATCTTCCAGCCATCTTTAATAAAACTTCAAAGTCACATTGGAGCCGTTGAGACTGTTCAGCAGGCCTGTGAGGAAGGGAAACTCAATTGGAGTCCCGGGGCTTTAAAATGTGTTTAGCTTTGATAATATCTCATGTTCGTAGGAAATCCTTTCATCCCCAGAATATTAAGCTCTTCAGACACGTTAGCTCAAGGGTCCCTATGTCCCTTTTGAGGCTAGGATGTTGGCTAGTGTTATTTGGAAGAATCCAAACTGATAAATTTGGATGCTACACGTCCCAAAACGGCAGGATCAAAGTGCCGGTTTCACCATATACGAATGTGTAGCCGTGTAATTTGGGTTAACTCTCCTCTCCCCGTTCATCGCCCCATGCCCACCTTTTCAGTTATGCATGCTTAATGTCTCTCAGTTCATAGTTTCATGCCCATCTTTTATGGTTCTTTCCCTTATTTCTAAGGTTTTGTTTTCTTTTTTAAGCAATCATATCTAGAATATTTTCTAAGTTTCAGAAAGTATCATGACAGTTTCATCAACAGAGCAACATGATATGATGACTTCTCCACCTCTGATGCTTTTTCATTTTGTCCACCGGACCATTAAATATCCCCGGAATAAAAACATCTTTCCTTTTGTAATGCAGGTGCAGCAGAATCTGCTGTAACTTTAGGAAGGCTGCCACAGAGAGGTGTAAGATCTCTGGCCCAAACAACTATTTTGTGCATCTGGGAACCAGGAGTGAATGAAGCAATAATTTGCCATGAAGATTAACTGTACACAAGACTGGACTCCACGGCACCCAATATGCCATCTTTCTTTCTACTTTTCAGACTGTAGAGTTGGAAACAAACCCCCAGGGCATGTCTGGGTAAGTGATCTAGGAGTATCCCATCCCTTCATTACTTTTGAGCCTAAACAAGACTCACATCATTGTTTTTTAACTTCTATTTCAAACTGGAAAGGGTTCACTGATTCATGTTAGTAATGAGAAAAGGCTGAAGAGGAAACAAGACATGGTGAAAACGTTTTGAAGATGTCCAGGATGACAGATAGTCTGTGCACACCTGTGAATCTCCTCATTTGGAGCTGCCTCCTTTCAGTTAAAGAGAGAGAGAGCAGTTCCTTGGCTACGTGCCCTCGTCCTGTCGTTGGTTAAAGGCCATGTGTCATCTCAGAGAATCGGCATCTCACGGGGCTTGGACGGAGGCTGCAGAGAGAACCTACACTGGGACGTGGCTTCATCCGCCTCTTACTGGCCTCTCCCGTGCCTCCCTAGACACAGAGTGAATCCTTTATAAATATTTGATGAAAGAGTGTTTGGAAAGCCCAAATAATCCGATGACTATGTTCCCTGCAACTTCCCAGTAATTTCATGCAGAAGATGTGTGGTGTGTGTCTGTGTGTGTGTGCACGCACATCCAGTGATTTGCTTTTGCCTTCCAATTCCTCACCCTAACAGCTGTGTTTTTTAATGGTCTCTAAACCTGGCCACAGATATACAGATATATCCAGCCTGGGCAAAACTCAAAGCAAAACCTAAGCAAACCATTCTGGACCAAGAGAGTCATTTTGCCTGGGAATCTGAGCAGCCAGCCAGCTGTCCTGGAGATCAGCAAGCAGCATTCTGATGCACAGCGTCACTGGAACAGCCCAGGAGGCCCGGGTGAGTTGAGCTCTTGGTTATCCTATCCCATCCGTCCGGCCGTAAACCACACCGAGCAGAGCTGAACGAGGCCCACAGACAGCTCAGCCACGCTTGTCTCGACATCATGCACGTGAACAGACGGTCCCCGGGTGCTGAACCTTTATAACGGCCCTGATTCACGCTCTCATCCTACTTCTCACCCCCCTCACCCGTGCTGCATATGTGAGCGTGTGGCTTCTGTTAAATGGCTTATTCAGGAACAGCCTTGCAGAAACACGTGGAGACGGCACTAGCTTCCTCCTGCTTGTGATTTACTGAGTGTAAATCACAGCGCCGTGGGAATCCATCCCGACACCGGGAATTGCGCTGATATTCTCCAGACTGCATGAGTCCCCGCCCTGGCTGGAGGGCCAGGCCCTGTGCGTCCAAAGGTAGACTCTCCGTGATGTAAGCACAGTGTGTCTGCAAGCCCACATGCTCCCTTTGGAGGGGAACTTTGCCAGTAGGAGTAGACGTGTCTTCCATTCATTGTTGTGACATAAAGGATGTGAACTGGAAGACATTCGCGAAGGCAGTTTGAAGACGATGTTGGTATTTTTAGATTCTACATATAAGCAATATCGTTTGCCTTTCTCTGACTTATTTCACATAGTTTGATCATCTCCAGGTCCATCCATGTTGCTGCTGAACTTATTTACAAAACAGAAACAGGCTCACAGACTTAGAGAATGAGCATATGGTTGCCAGAGATAAAGGGTGGGGAAGGATAGATCGGAAGTTTGGGATGGACAAGTACACACTGCTACATTTAAAATAGATTACCAACAAGAACCTACTGTATAGCACAGGGAGCTCTGCTCACTACTGTGTAATAACAACCTAAATAGGAAAGGAATTTGAAAAAGAGTAGATACACATACCTGTATAACTGAGTTACCCTACTACCCAAAACTGGCAAACACTGTTGTTGTTCAATCATTCAGTCCTGTCTGACGCTTTGCAACCCCATGGACTTCAGCACGCCACACTTCCCGTCCTTCACTGTCTCCCAGAGTTTGCTCAAATTCATGTCCCTTGAGTCGATGGTGCCATTCAGCCATCTCATCCTCTGTCATCCCCTTCTCCTCCTGCCCTCAATCTTTCCCAGCATTAGGGTCTTTTCCAGTGAGTCAACTCTGCACTTAAGGTGGCCAAAGTATCAGAGCTTCAGCTTCAGCATCAGTCCTTCTAATGAATATTCAGGACTGATTTCTTTTAGGATGGACTGGTTGGATCTCCTTTCAGTCCAAGGCATTCTCAAGAGTCTTCTCCAACATCACAGTTCAAAAGCATCAGCTGTTCAGTGCTCAGCCTTCTTTATGGTTCAACTCTCACATCCATACGTGACTACCGGAAAAACCATGGCTTTGACTATAGGGACCTTTGTTGGCAAAGTGATGTCTCTGCTTTCTAATACACTGTCTAGGTTTGTCATAGCTTTTCTTACAAGCAGCAAACCTGCATTGGCAGGAAGGTTCTTTACCACTGAGCCACTTGGGAAGCTTTATGACATCGTTAATCAACTATTTTTGCCATTTAGTCACCAAGTCGTGTCCAACTCTTGTGCAACCTAATGGACTGTGGCCTGCCAAGTTCTCCTGTCCACAGGATTTCTCAGGCAAGAATGCTGGAGTGAGGTTCCGTTTCCTTCTCCAGGGGACCTTCCTGGCCCAAGAGTTGAACCTGCATCTCCTGCATTGCAGGCAAATTCTTTACCACTGAGCCACCTGGGAAGCCATACTCAGCTATATTCCAACATGGCATAAAAAATTAGAAAAACACACATTAGTAAAATGGACATATTCAAAGGACATTTATTTATGGTACAAAGCTAGGGGAGGTTTCCCTTAAGCTTTAAAAAAAAAAAAAACTTGCTAGTATCTCCACGTTAGCTCATTCACTGATAGACTCACCTGTGATTTAAATGTAGATTCAGTAAAGAAATGCATGTTTGCACAGAAAGTTAAGAAAAAGAAGACAATGAGGCTAAGGAGTCCTTGACTGGTTCTATTTCATGCTAGTGGGGAGCAAACAGCCAGGGCCATCAGACTGAGCAGCTCAGAGATTTGGTTCCAGATGCGAGTCGTACCTGAATCTCTGTCATAGGGCCTCCCAGGCAAGGGCCTCTGGGTGGTGGAGCTGTCAGCCCTCCGAGCCACTTCTGCCTGAAGGGCAGATCACTTCCTGAAGGGCACATCCAAGTCAGCCAAGGGGAGCTGAGAGCTTGCTGAGGCATTAAGGCATTACAAACAGTGTGAGTGTGTGTGTATGTAAGCGTATGTGGTTTGTGAGAGTGTGTATATGTAAGACTGTGTGTGTGTGTGTGTGTGTGTGTGTATAAGAGTATGTGGTGTGTGTGTGTATATGTAAGAGTATGTGGGTGTGTGTGTGTATATATAAGAGTATGTGGGGGGGTGTGTGTATGTAAGGGTATGTGGTGTGTGTGAGTGTGTATATGTAAGAGTATGTGGGGTGTGTGTGTGTATATGAAACAGTGTGTGTGTGTGTATATGTAAGAGTGTGTGTGTGTGTGTATGTGTGTATGTAAGAGTATGTGGGGGGGTGTGTATATGTAAGAGTATGTGGGGTGTGTGTGTGTGTATGTAAGAGTATGCGGTGTGTGTGAGTGTATATGTAAGACTGTGTGTGTCTGGGTGTGTGTGTGTATGTAAGAGTATGTGGGGGGGTGTGTGTATGTAAGGGTATGTGGGGTGTGTGAGTGTGTGTATATGTAAGAGTAAGTGGGGTGTGTGTGTGTGTGTGTATGTAAGAGTATGTGGTGTGTGTGAGTGTATATGTAAGAGTGTGTGTGTGTGTGTGTGTGTAAGAGTATGTGGGGAGTGTGTGTGTGTGTAAGAGTGTGGGGTGTGTGTGTATGGGGGGTGTGTGTGTGTGTAAGAGTGTGTGGGGTGTGTGTATGTGGGTGCATGTGTGTGTGTGTGTATGTAAGAGTATGTGGTGTGTGTGAGTGTATATGTAAGAGTGTGTGTGTGTGTGTGTAAGAGTATGTGGGGTGTGTGTGTGTGTGTAAGTGTGGGGTGTGTGTGTGTATGTGGTGTGTGTGTGTGTGTATGTAAGGGTATGTGGTGTGTGTGAGTGTGTATATGTAAGAGTATGTGGTGTGTGAGTGTATATGTAAGAGTATGTGGGGGGTATGTGTATGTTAGGGTATGTGGTGTGTGTGAGTGTGTATATGTAAGAGTATGTGGTGTGTGTGTGTGTGTAATTGTGTGGGGTGTGTGTGTATGCGGTGTGTGTGTGTGTGTGTGTTCAGTAGTGTTCAGTTGTGGGTGGTGAGATCCAGAGAGGAGGATGAGGGAGACACACCCACCATCTGCCCCAGAAGCCCCCGTGGTGGGGGAGATGCGGGGGGCCAGCGGGGCAGGTCTGAGTGGCCGCTCATCCTGTTACACTGCACTACTCAGCATGGAGTGGTCTGAAGTTTGGTGTCTGCTAGCTCTGACCGAGGGGCTTCCCAGGTGGTGCTGTGGTGAAGACTCTGCCTGGCAATGCAGGAGATGCAAGAGAAGTGGGTGTCATCCCTGGGTCAGGAAGATCCTCTGAGGGAGGAAATGGCAACCCATTCCAGTATTCTTGCCTGGGAAATCCCAGGGACAGAGCAGCCTGGCGGGCTGAGGTCCATGGAGTCACTCAGAGAAGGACCTGACTTAGCTACTGAGCATGCCAGCACAGTGCTGACTTCTGGGGGAAAACGAGGGGCATTCTTGGAGCACTACCCATCCAGTTCATATACGCACATTGATTCAATGAATCAGAAGTCCTGGAAAAGCCCTGGGAGTTATTAAATAAAACTATGAGTCCTTTAAAATATTCTGAGGGATGAGATTCCCATCCATGGGTCCATGCTCGGCATTTTCCAAGCCCTTCTTTATTTAACCCTGTGAGCAATCGCACCCTTTGGGAAACGGCAGGATTTTGCTAAAGTAATAAGCAGCAGCAAGCCTCAGGTCAACTCTTGCTCCCGGCGGGTCCACAGGGGTCCAATCAGCTTGTCAAAGCTGCTTCTGCCATGAGTCAGACTAAGGTCCAGACCCACTCCAGTATTGTTCTGTTGCTATCTGCACATCTGCTTTCCTAGTCACTGGAGCAGGGGAGAGAACATGGAAAGCCACGAAACAGCTTTCAGTTGTTTCCAAAAACGTGTCATATTGCGTTGGCCAAGATATATCACACGGGCATTCTTCCCTCTGCAGGAAAGCAGAAGGAACAGGGGACTGGATACCTATGTATCTGGATGTGCTTGTGATGTATTCCAGGGATATCAATCATTTCTGTTTTCTGGGGGAGCGTGCCCTTCACCTTTGCACGCAGATACTAAGAGGTGTACCAGGACTCTACAGCAGATCTCTAACTCTCTGCACTTTGCACACCACACACATGACGCCCATCCAGCTGGACCTGGCAGTGTGTGACACAGTGGCCACCCCTCTGCTCTTCCCTCCACGTCCTTCTCTTGGCCCCCGGGCTCTGCACTTGCTAGTCTTCCTTCCCTCCCAGGGTACTTTATCCCTTCAAATTAGCAGGTTTGATTTCCCCACCTCTTAGAACCCTCCTGTACGCTTATGTATCTATAGCCAGACAGTTCAAAGATTTCACCTCTAATTTGAAGACACTTTTGGCACTTCTTTAGGAAATCTATAAAACCTTAGACCTGACCATTCCTCTTGAGGTGAACAACATCAAGCACCCAAACCTCTTTGCTCCCACCTCGCCAGACTCCCACCACCGTCTTCCCTGCCTTGGAAAGTGACAATTCTGCCCGTGAGGTTGCTCAGGTCAAGGATATTGAAGTCAGTTTTGGCTTTACTCACTCCTTATTGTTAATCTAGAAAAGCCTTGTGAACTCTGCCTCCTCGATACAGCTAGAAGGCGACCCTTTCCTATTGACGCCTTGGTCTTTGTTCCTGCCATCTGGGTGAAGGCGATCCTTTCCTACTGACGCCTTGGCCTTTGTTCCTGCCATCTGGGTTATTGTAAAAGCTTCCTGACTTGTTTTCCTGCATCTGTTCTCTTGTCCACTCAGTGCTTTCCTATTTCCATCATCCGTGTAGTAGCTGGAGGGATCCTTTAACCCTTCTACGTAAAACCCTGTAGGAGCTTCCGTCTCAATCAGAGTAAGCTCACACTATCTTAGTTTCAGGAAGCCTCACACATCCACCTCCACTCTCACTGCGTGCTCAGTCATGTCCAGCTCTTTGTGACCCCATGGACTGTAGCCTGCAAGGATTTTCCAGGCAAGAATACTGGAGTGAGTTGCCATGCTCTCCTCCAGGGGATCTTCCCGACCCAGGGATCGAACCTGCATCTCTTACATTGGCAGGTGGAGTCTTTACCGCTAGTGCCACCTGGAAAACTTCACTTCACTACGTCTCAGATAACGTCTTTACCTCCCTTCTCCCCACGTACGAGCCACGTGTCCCCGCTTGGTCCCGCATGGACACGGCACACAGGCTTCTAGTTGGCAGCTTTGGCTCTTACATCTTCAGTCCCGCGTGTTTGTCCACTAAGTGTCCAAGGAGTCGGCGTGCTCACATCCTTTAGGTCTTTCCATTATGGGTTTCAAGATTAATTCCACAGTGGCCAGAGAACAACTCTGGAAGGACTTAAATCTTTTCCAATTGATTGAGACTTGTTTTATGGCCCAGAATGTGATCTATCTTGGTAAAGTTCCATGTTCTGCTATTGCAGACTGGAATGGTCTGTAAAGGTCAGTTATGCTAATTGGTTGATAACTTTGTTCAAATTTTCTATCATAGCTGATTTTATGTCTATTGTTTGTATGAAAGTGAAAGTTCCTCAGTCATGTCCGACTCTTTCTGACCCCATGGTCTATACAGTCCATGGAGTGGATAGCCATCCCCTTCTCCAGGGTATCTTTCCAACTCAGGGATTGAACCCAGGTCTCCGTCATTGCAGGCAGATTCTTTACCAGTTGAGCCATCAGGGAAGCCCATTGTTTGTATGAACTGAGAAACTGCTATTAAAGTCTATGACTATAATTGTGTATTTCTCTATTTTTCTTATAATCCTATTAGATTTTATTTCATGTCTTTTGAAATACTGCTATTAGATGCATAAACATTTAGAATTAACATGCCATCTTAATCAACAGACCCTTTTTATATTTGTGAAATGATTTTATTTACACATTGTGACATTCTTTACTCTAAAATCTGCTTCTTCTGGTATCAGTATAGCCACCCCCATTTTTTTAAAATTGGTGTTAGCATTGTATACATATTTCCATATTTTTACTTTTTACCCTCTTGTGTCTTCTTAAAGCTTTTTTCTTGTAGATAACGTATAGTTGAGTCTTGCTTTTTAAATTCACTGTGACAATCTATCTTTGAAATAAGATGTTCAGACCATTCGTATTTGATGAGATCACTGATATAGTTCAGATGAAATCTGTTATCTTGCTATTTGCTTTTCATTTCTCCCATCTGTTCTTTGTTCTCTTTCCTCTCGTTTTCTGCCATCTTTTGAAATACCTGGTACTTTTTGTGGATCGCACTGTATTTCCTTATTAGCTATAACTAATCAGGCTAGTAGTATACACTTTTCAGTTCAATTCAGTCACTCAGTCGTGTCTGACTCTTTGCAACCCCACGGACTGCAGTACACTGGGCCTCCCTGTCCATCACCAACTCCCGGAGTTTACCCAGACTCATGTCCATCGAGTCAGTGATGCCATCCAGCCATCTCATCCTCGGTCATTTTTCTCTCCTCCCGCCTTCAGTCTTTCCCAGCATCAGGGTCTTCTGCAGTGAGTCAGCTCTTCTCATTAGGTGGCCACAGTATACACTTTAGCTCATCATTTAGCTTCCTTCAGCTAGTGTTCTAACACGTGTCCTGCAAGAACCTCTCAACAGTTCCTGCTGTCATTTCTGCCCCCCAACACCGGTGCTATGACCGCCATATGTTTTACTTTCCCACAGTACAAACTCCACACTACATTGCTACTACTCTTATTGAAAGAATCAATCATCTTTTATAGAGACTTAAATAATAAGGGGGAAATACAGTATACACGCATACAGGAAGTTATCACTTTTTTTTTCCTTCTTGTGCATTCATATTTCTATCTGGCTTTATCGCTGTTCTTCCTGAAAAATGTGTTGAGCCCTTCTTGTAGTGTGTATCTGCTTGTCATGAATTCTCGAAGCTTTTGTGGAAAACAGAAAGCCCTCCTCTGTTTCTGAAATATGTTTTGTGTGGTACAGCCCCTAGAAAAGTGCATAGCTCCTTGTTTCCTTTCAGAACGTTGAAGATTGTTCCACTGTCTTCTCACTCACGTTGTTTCTGATAAGAAGCTCACTGACATTCGTAACTGTAGCTTTTTATTTATCGTGACTTATTCCTTCTCTGGTTGCTTTTAAAATGTTCCCTTCATTGCCGGTTTTGAGCAAGTAGGGTATTACGTGCCTTTGTGTAACTTGCTTGAGAGTCATCGAACCTCTCGAATCTGTGAATTTACGGTTTTTATTAAATTTTGAAAACTTTTGGGCATTATTCTTTCAAATACTCTTTCTGGCCACCCCTCCTCCTGTGCTGTGGAAGTTCTATCACTAATGCCATGTGGCTCTTGAGTCTACTTGGTGGAAATAAGTGCCATTCCTAGCTCTGTGTGAACACCAAGCACTGGTCTTCCGACCCTTTAGGGTGATTTCACGCCCTCTCTCATATTTCTTCCTCACCTGTGGGTACTGCCTGTCCCAGCCTACCCCTTTGGAAGTTGACCCCACACCCTTCCTAGCCATTTCTGTCTTTCACGCTTTATTAGTTTCTGTAACACTCACTGCCTAAGCACACGAGCTGATAAGCAGCAGGAATGTGAACCCGCCTTGGGCACTGCTGTTTCCCCAGCATCTAAGACAACGCCACACTCACACAGCAGATGCTCAGTAAATAGGCAGGGAGTGAACAAGTAAGTTGTGTGTTTGGATGAACAGCTGAATGAAGAAAGAATAACTGAACCACTCCTGGGGGTGGGGGTGGGGGTGGGCTGTCCATATTCCTTCCTGTATCGTTGAAAAAATGGATCACGTTAGAATGATTTGCATAAATTCAGACTTAAGAAACATTCAGGAGTAGGGATGAAAGCAAGAGGGGATGAATAGGAGCAAGGGAAAGTGTGCACACACCTGGGGCCCCAGACCCGTCGTGTTGGATGGTGGATGCTCTTCCAGCGCCCTTCATCCTGGGCTTTCTCATCAGTCCTGTGTTTCTCAAACCATCCATCCCAGTTGCCATGGGAACATTTATGTTTCTCAGACCTTAAGGCTCCAGTTTGGTTTAGAAAGCAACAGTGTTGTACAAATAGGGCCAGCGTGTTTCTCTGGCTTCAGGATGGATACTTGGAAGATGAGAGATCCAGGAACCATTTTCAGGCTGGAATGCTGATGTACCAAATTAGCTTCACATCTTCTCATTTAGGTTAATTGTGAAGCAGAATGCCTGGTGATGAAGGCCAAATGTATCCTGAAAACCCAGCAAAGATTTCTAAATATCAATCATAGCTTACAAAGTAAAACTCAGAAATTCCAGCAGATTTGGAACAGCTTAAAAATATGAATATTTTTCCAATAAAAAATCTACTTAAAAAAAAAAGTATCTGGTTGCCTAAGGAGGAGTAACATTCAAAAGAGCAATTTCTGAAACTTTATGACATTTATGTGTGGAATCTAACAGCAAAAAAACACAGCATCTGACAACATTCATTATAGAAAATAATGTTTTGAAATGGGGATCAATTTTTAATGTATTCTTGGAGATGGATGCTCATATGGTCCAGATCACTTTCTGTACCTTCAAAGCAGAGGCCAAATGTTCGTTTATTATTGAACCTAAATCTGATGTGAAATTCAAATTGGGCTATAGACATTTCCACACCATGCTGTTTATTAATGAGTACTAATGACCTTGGTGAAGTTGGGGCATTTTATGTAAAACCACACATTATTGGCTTTGCTATGGAAAGGAAAATCTGAATACTTTGATCCATTCCTCTCTGTTCTTCATGGCTGTAGGTTTTCATAGCAATTTGGGGTCTGCAGACTGGCCATATATATTCCTGGCTCTTTTTGATAAATTATGATTCCTGGACTGTCGGCGTACATCAGTGTGCTCCGAAAAGGGTAGAAAATGTCTCCATAGCGGCTTTCTCAATTCGAGCTTGAATGCATTTTCTTTTTATTTTCTTTTTGAGTAGAAGGTGGTTTATCCATTATCCCCAAGTGACTGGCACAGTGGCCAGCAATGGTATGGTTTTGCATTTCAGCGTTTCCTTAGGGAACCTTTCAGCTCAGACGCATCTTGACAGCTGCAAGGCGCTCCAGAGAACATCACTGAGGTCATCAATTTGCTGCCTGGGTTACACCCTGAGGAGGAGGGGTAGAGAGCTGGTAGAATGGAAGGGTGTTGATGCCCATTTCATCTCCTTTCCTGCCTTCCTCATGAAGGCACATCCCAGAAGAACCTCGAATCACCAGACAGAGGATGAGGGTTTATGAGACCTATTCATCATCCCTAACAATTGATGCTGAAGTTTGAAATCTTTGCATGCTTCACAGAACTGGCTATGGCAATTGTTTTAACTGAGAATACAATTGAAATGGTAATTTTATTGAAATTGAAATCATTGACATTACATTAAAATTATAAGCACATGATTTGCTTGCCTTATGGGGTGAACAGTGAAGGGAGGGGGAAGAATTATTAAGCTTACTAATGAGATTAGATGATTTGCATAATCAAATGTAATGAAATTTAAGAAGTGACAGCTCTTTGCCTCTTGCCAGGGTGATTTCTAAAATATAAACACATAGATCCATCCTCTCCCAGGTTTGGAAGAGGTAAAAAGGGATGTTGTATAAACTCAATTATGTAAAACAGTGAATATCTGGATTGCAAAAATAGAATGTTTGCACTCTGCCCCTCCCTAGAGGAAATGCAGGAGGTTTATAAACACACAGGTGGAGGGCAGGGCGGGAGCTGAGTAATTAGAAACAGACAGGTGTGGCTTCAAGATCATTAGCATGTTGGTAGCAGGTTGGAGCTGCCAAAGTTTGTAGCTCACCTGCCAGGCTGGGGAAGGAAGGTGCCCAGGCCCACAGCCTTTCAGACTGGAGGCCAGGCTTGGAGCTGGTGCATCGCTGCCCAGAGCAGGTGTGTGGACACGTGCATGAGCTGAGCATCTACTTCCTTCTTAACCCTCGTCTCCTCCCTGAATCAGCCTCTCTCTTGGCCTTTCCAGAATACAGATATATATGTGTACATATTTGCTGTTGTTAAGTCACTCAGTCGTGTCCAGCTCTTTGCAACCCCCTGGACTGTAACCCACCAGGCTCCACTGTCCATGAGATTTCCCAGGCAAGAATATTGGAGCGGGTTGCCATGTCCTCCTGCAGGAAATCTGCCTGATCCGGGGTTCAGGAACCCGCATCTCTTGCATTGGCAGGAGGGTTCTTTACCACTAGCACCACCTGTGAAGCCCTATGTGACCCTGAAATGCAGGCAACTGGACTTTATATCGCTGTTGCGATGTCCTGAGTTTACCTGTTTCTGAAAACACAGTTTAAGATTCTTTCTGAGGGTTAGGTTGAAATCTGTCTTCTTTTATCTATTTATAACATTTACTTTTGGAAAAACTGGAAGTCTGGAAGCTAATAGTAAAAGACAAATTCCAAAGCCAGGAGGTTCTGGATTGCATGGGAGTCCCTCAGCAAATTTCTATTGTTTTCTGCAAAGAAGAAATCATGTACGTGGTAGAATTGGTGGTGACTTTGGCTCCTTTTAAGACGTCACTTGAACTAGCAGAATCATGTGCAGGGAGTGACTAGTGATGGGGCCCCTTTCTCCTGAGTCATGGAGGAAATACTTGGCAGAAGGCAGCTGTGGAGAAGAAGGCAATGGCACCCCACTCCAGTACTCTTGCCTGGAAAATCCCATGGACGGAGGAGCCTGGTGGGCTGCAGTCCATGGGGTCGCGAAGAGTCAGACACAACTGAGCAACTTCACTTTCTCTTTTCATTTTCATGCATTGGAGAAGGAAATGGTAACCCCCTCCAGTACTCTTGCCTGGAGAATCCCAGGGACGGAGGAGTCTGTTGGGCTGCCATCTATGGGGTCGCACAGAGTCGGACACGACTGAAGCAAGTTAGCAGCAGCAGCAGCAGCTGTGACCTAAGGACCTAGAGTTCTGTGTGTATTGTTTTTCTGTCATTAAGTCGTGTCTGACTCTTTGTGACCCCATGGACTGTAGCCTGCCAGGCTGCTCTGTCCATGGGATTCTCCAGGCAAGAATACAGGAGTGGGTTGTCATTTCCTTCTCCAGGGGATCTTCTCAATGCAGCGATCAAACCCAGGTCTCCTGGGTCTCCTGCATTGGCAGGCGGATTCTTTACCAGTGGTAGGAGAGGAAATATCACAGAGAAAATCACTCACTGCATTTCCAGGCTGATTCAACCTCTATCACTGCAGTAATAAATGAGTGCGGATTCAGTAGCTTAAAGCATCGTAAATCTACCATCTTGTGCTTCTGTTGCGAGGACTCCAACAATGATCTTGGGGGCTAAAATCAAGGTGTCAACAGGCTGCTTTCTCCACCCCCCTCCCATCTCTCGTAGCACCTGGGGACTTGTCTATTCTGACTGGCTGCAGAATTCAGTTCCCTGAGGTTGTCGGACTGAGGTCTTGCTTTCCCGCTCACCATCAGCGGAGACCATTCTCAGCTCTGTGAGGCTGTCTTCATCCTTCGGCTCATCTCCACCTCCTCCATCTCTAAGACATCAGTGCTGGTCGAGTGCCCCTCATGATGCATCTCCCTGACTTCCTTGCTTTGGAGGGTTGTTGGGCTTGGATCCCATCCTCTCATCTAATCTAGAATAATCCCCCACCTCTCAAAACCCATAATCTCAATCTCATCTGCAAAGATTCTTTTGTTACTTTTGGCAACGTATCCTAACATATCCATATAGGTTCCTGGGATTAGTGTGTGGACATCTTTCAGGGGTCGTGGCTCTTATTCCCCCTGATGTACTGGAAATTTTATAACAGAAATAAGATTGCAAGGCTAATAGATACACTGCATACCAGAAGCAAGTAATCTTATGCTAATTGAAGATATCTTTATTTGCACATCTTCTAAAGAACTTACCTGGTAGAATCATTAGAATTTAGTTTAAATTATTAACCTTGAATTGTTTCTAAAATGTATTAGTCTGTTCTTCTTCCTAACTCTGATTGACCTCTCTGTTCACTGACAACAGAGAGTAGTTAGAAACTACTGTAAACCAGTGTGTACCTGAGGTCTGGGCATTAGCCTGGGGCATCTCTAGGCCCTGTTCTGCTGTGATGCTCAGGACTTTTCATAGTGGATGCTGCCCTTATTCTCAATCTCTTTTCTTCGATGTTCCTGTTTGTTATCTGCCATCTTTGCTTGAAACTGCAGGGATCATGGACCCTTTCTCAGGGAGAGCACAAGCCTAGTGCATTGTGACTGGACAAAAGCAGTTTAAGAAACAGCTGCCGCATAGGGGCGTATTTCTGAATGATCGAGTGGGTATGTGGGTGGATAGATTAGTGGATGGTGTTGGTTGTGGTTTGGTCGCTAAATTGTGTGTGATTCTTGCAACCCCGTGGGCTGTGGCCTACCAGGCTCCTTTGTCCATGGGATTCTCCAGGCAAAAAATGCTGCAGTGGGTTGCCATTTCCTTCTCCAGACTAGTGGATGGATGTGATAAATGGAATATTCCCTGCCATGTCAGTAAACAGTGGGTGTCATAGTCATTAACAAATATTGCAGCCTCGGCCTATGGTGAGTTGGTGGGCCCTGCAGGAACTCAGGAAGGAAAAAGTACCTGCCGTCTAGCAGCCACCAGTGTGCAACCACTCCCCACGGTGAGCCCTGAGGACACTCAGGATGAGAAAGCGCAGGATGCTGGCCCCAGGCAGCTGAGGTGCAGATCAAAGGACTGACAATGAGCCCGGACTCTTGCACCTTCTCATACATGAAAAAGCGCTAAATTCCTTACCTTATCTGCCTTTTAAAATTAACAATAATCTTTTGATGCTCAGGCTACGTGCCCTTTGTTGCAAAATTCCTATGTATCCTCGCTCCCACCAGGCCTCCTCAGAGCAGTTCTCTCAGGATTACTTGCGATGCTGCCTCCTGGGCTTCAGCCCTAAAACTTCCCACTGAATAAAACATAATCCTCAACTTTTAGACTGTGAATATTTTGTTTAGTCGACACTACTAACATAACTGAGAGTTTGAGCACACTCTGGGAGTTGGTGATGGACAGGGAAGCCTGGCGTGGGTCAGTCCGTGGGGTCACAAAGAGACAGACATGGTTGAGTGACTGAACTGAATTGAACTGACATAGCTGGAATGCATACCATAGTCAGTTTAATTTTTAAGAAACTGAGACATAAAAGGCAGTGTTTGAAAGAAAGAACAGAATTCTGAACTCCTAATTTCCAATCCAATACCTTTTGTTCTATATTAAAGTATATATAATGGAACATCTCCAGGGACCTTGCCTCTTATACCTGAATGTTAAGCTTTGTTTAGCTCATAGGAAACATCCTGACTGGACGCACCTTAAACGGCTGCAGAAAAAAAGAAATTAACGTATCCAGCACCAAGAAATGCGTGGTAACTTGTCACCTTTTCTCTGTACCTCCTCAGCTCTCCCTCTTTGTAACATAAGAGAAACTAGCATCCAAAGTCAGGCAGGATGTTCTTTAGGACACTGGTCCCTCATCTTTTGGGTGTGCTGGACTTCTGAATAAAGCCACTGTTTTCTGCCCCAACACCTCCTCTCTCCATCCATCAGCCTGTTGTGCAGCAGAATGAGTCTGGACTCAGTAACTATACTGTATTTTCAAGATTAGAGCAAGATAACATGTCTAAAAGACCTGTATCAGGGACCTGCAGATCTCTAAAACATTCAGAGTCTAAAACTAAAGTTCCAACATATTCAGGGCCAGTCTTCAGGATCCCAGTAGATCTCTGGCATCCTACGAGAAGCTGTGGATCCCACATCTGGGTGCACATTAGAGAGAGGGACAATAAGACATTGCTGAAATTTGCAGTCAGCACCAGGGGTTGTGACCATCACATTGCTTGCTTGCCCTGAAAGCCCTCTTGGTGAGGCCCTGACTCCATTACTCTGCTTTGTGTTTGTTTTGGGTTTGTTTTTTTTTTTCTCTATTTCCTACAGAGTTAAAATACGTCCACCTAGGAGTCTTAAACACAACCACTAAATGCTCCCATTTGCAAGAAGACTTTGTTTGCCCTGTTGCAGGAAAACAGCCTTCATCCTTCCTCTCCAATAAGATGCTGAAACGCCTCCCTTCCCACCCAGTGACAGAGAGCTGCCTTCACCCATCACACTCTTTCTCTGGTTAATACTAGCGTGTTTTATAGAACCTGGATGAGTTCAGCTTGGTTTGTCAAGAGACGGAGGTTCTGTATTCTGTCTGCACCATAGTTAATTTACATGATTTGAACCTCTTTTGGAGACAATTTGTTCTGTGTCATCAGATTTAAGTGTCTCCAAGCTGCTAGCAGAGGAGCAGAGAAGCTTATGACAGTCCTTTCACAGGAAACGTGCATCACAGGAATATAAACCAGCCCCTCAGAGGAGCAGTGCTGACATAAATCTTCTCTGATCCTACTCAAGGGTGTTGGAATGTGTTTATTTTCTTGTTGTTATTATTTCAGTGTTTGCCTTCTAGAACGAACCTGGCTGTTAGGGATTGTTAACTAAGATAAAGTGTTTCCACCGAAACCTCCTGGTGATGCATATTGGCCAAATCTTCGTTTTGCATCTTGCCCAGAAATAATCATTAGAGGTTGTTTTTAGTATATTTAAGGAAGGAAAAGGAGACAGCAAAGAAGGAGAGGAAAGAGGAGGAGAAGAGGAGGAGGGAAGCAGACATTTTACATTTCTGCTTGGTCTTCCAGCCAACTTAGTTTATTTCAAGTTTCTCTTAGCAAGAGCTTCCTCGGAGAAACGTTATGGTACACCAATCTATTCTGAATAGATTTGTAGAAACTTTTCCTTAAGTAGGTCTTGCATTTAAGGGCTCCATGTAGCATTCACATTTGGAAAAGAGCTCTTCCGTGTCTGTGTTCTCTGCAAACACACATGCGAGAGCCCTGGATGCTTATGCTCAGGCGTGTGGAGCTGCTGTGCTTAAATAATGGCTCTTGCCAACAGAGAAACCTACCCATATCTAATTTACATGGGAACTAAGTAACTTGCATTTGGCTGGGCTGATTGAGCACATCATGATTTTAAATATCATCTCGATGTATCAATGTTCACCAAGAGATCTTAGTAAAGTAAGATGCATAAACAGCTGATATCAGACTAGAATACTGATGTACATAGTTTTATAAAAGACACATTGAAGGCATCCTACAACAAGGATTGGTACTGCTTTATATATATATATATATAGATATAGATATAGATATAGATATAGATATAGATATATAGATATATATATAGATATATAGATATATATATATACCTTACCTTGTGCTCTCCCGTGGATCAGATTTCTAGGATACAATTCCTTATCTTTGCTTCTCTGGGCATAATTGACTTATACCATTCATGGTATAGGCACAGGATAGGTTTTCTAAATGACAGCAATTAAGAGCAACAATGAAGCTGAATTCTGCATATTTAAGATGATTTCTTTTTCCCCACTGTAACAGATGCTCACCAGGCTCAGAGATGTTGCAAGTGGTTACTTAGAGATGGCACAGCTCAGGATAAGATGGTGAGCCGTCCTGATGGATTCCATGTGCTGAATGTGATACTAGAACAGCCTCACTGGCAACTGTCCTCATTAATTATCAGAAACGAGTCTTAGGCTAACACCACTAATTAGGAAAAAATTAATTGCTTGGACCAAAAAATAGGCATTTGGCAGGATACCAAGTATCTCTGTTGGTTTGTGTAAGTCCCGCCTGGAGGCAGGTAAACACACTAAATTGCCATTTTAGACTCTTCAAGCTTTTATGATTTTTTAATAATTAATATATAATTGGATAGTTTGATAAATTCAGAAAATAACTTATTTACTCTGAAATCATGTAAGAAAGAGTTTTCTCTTTTTTTCAGAGGAGAAGTGGCTCAGCCAAGAAGCACACCAGTGGAAAGTTCACCTGTGAAAGCGCACATTCCTCCCCCTCACCTCGAATTCCCAAAGTGCACACATATGGCCTGGACTGGACACCCACAGACTTGCTTCCGCATTGACCAGTGCTGCCAGCCAGATGGCCGCATGATAGCCTGAAAGCCTCTTGTTCCATCTCTGGGATCCTCAAAATAGGAACTTTGCCAAGTCCAGTCTTCGTTACCTGTGACACCTAGCGTCCATCTGTCTGTCTGCCTCTCGGCTCATCCATCCCTCTACCCTTCTTTCTGTGCATCCGCCTACCTACCCAGGTTTCCGTCTGCGGTAGTGGCTTACTCTCTACGTTATGCCCGACACTTGCGACTCCATGAGCTGTAGCCCGCCGGGCTCCTGTGTCCGTGGGATTTCCCAGGCAAGAATGTTGGAGAGGGTTGCCATTTCCTTCTCCAGGAGATCTTCCCAACCCAAGGATCGGACCTGTGTCTGCTGCATTGGCAGGTGGATTCTTTACCACTGAGCCACCTGGGAAGCCCCGAAGTATCCATCTAGTTGCAACTAAAAATAATAAGTAGATGAATACTCAGTGCAAACATAAAGATCACATGTCCTCCATAATATAATAAAATAAAAAGTAGATTGCCCAGTTTCCTTAAAAAATTTTTTTTAATTGAGGAATCATTTATTTACAGTATTGTGTTGGTTTCTGCCAAACATCAACATGAATCAGCCACAGGTATGGAAATGTCCCTTCCCTCTTGAGCCTCCTCTAGCACCTTTCCCATCCCACCCCTCTAGGTGGTTACAGAGCCCCGGCTTGAGTTCCCTGAGTCATACAGCAAATTCACACTGGCTCTCTGTTTTGCATATGGTAATGGAAGTTTCCACGTTACTCTCTCCATACATCCCACACTCTCCTACCTCCCGCCTCTCCGTGTCCGTAAGTCTGTTCTCTGTGTCTGCTTCTCCACTGCTGCCGTGCAAATAATTTCACCAGGACCATCTTTCTACACTCCATATATGTATTTGTTAGTATATGTCTTTACCTCCTGACACTCAGAGCATGACGGGTTCCTGGAGTCAGAAGGTCCTCTGTGATCGGGAGAACAAGAACAGAGAAGTCGGGAGAAGTGAAAGAACTTTCTGAAACAGTGCTTCTTAAAAGCTAGCTGGAACTCGAGTGCCTTTTACCTTGAACATCTTGCCTATATTTATTTCAGTGGTGCAACGCTCACCGGAGGAAGTTAAAGTTCCTGAAACATCACTCTTCTAGGATAAGAGAATGATTTACTATTTTAACAAGCTTTGCATGAAGCCGCGTGGATTACCTGGGGAAGGTTTCAAATTGTTCCTCAAGTTCATGGTCCCAATAAGGTGGCCAGAAGAAGCACAGGAAAAGGGCAAGAGCTTTGACCTAAGTGGAGCTCACAGTTCAGCGCAGCAGGGAGATGGAGTCGGTACTAAAGGACCACGAGCACCGGCTAATGGATCCGACCGTCCTGTCTAGTTCAAGGCTGGCCTTTTCACCCTCCACCCTGTTCATGAAGGCTGGCCAAACCAGAGCTCTCTTTCTGTCTCATCTGCTAAGACGGCCTTGCTTTGAAACCACAGAAATTGTTTTTTCTTCTATAATGAAGTCCCTCACTCATCATTCATTTTTTTTTCCTGTGTTTATTTCATAGTAGTCAACGATTATGAGTGGAATCATCTCATTAATTCATTGCTGGCAAGAACAAATGCTCTGAGATGTGTAAGGATGACAACTCTCTGGCATGAATCTCTGGCAGATCTGGGGTATTTTGTCTATAATTCAAAAGGGTCTGTGCCTGTGAAAATCCTTCAGAAAGTAAGCCACGAAATTACCTCTAACTACTTTCATTATGTGGAACAATCCTCTACCCAGAGCACATTGTGTTACAAAGGACATAGAAATGGCCAGATGGTATTTTGAGTGTTCTGGGTAGCGTTATTGTACAGAACTCAGGGGACGGAGCGGCTGTTAACTGCCGGGTGCATCCCGGACGTGGCCGGCACTGCTCAGCGGGGCGAGATGGCTCAGTGAGAACTCTTTCAAACACGGATGGTCTCATCCCAAAGTTTAAATTCTGTCAAATCGCCCCTCTGTGATGATAATTGCTCATAGGAGTGATACATGGGCCTCAGTAAAACAAGGTCTGGGCAGCTCTCTGAATCAACTTATTGAAATGCAAAAGTTTCATTCTATAAGCTGACAGTTTAGAAACAATTTTTACTCAACCCCCAGGAACCAACTCCAGACAGCAAGCTAAGACTAAATGACCTCATTCTCTATTCGTGTGTCACAGGTGTACAGTTGGCAGGGACATCCCAGGGTTTTGTCCTGGCTGAGCTATTAATAACCGCAGGGTAAGCCCAATTAGCGATCCAAAAACTCTAATCATAAATGAACGCCGTAAAACACCTACAACTGTAAATAAGACTACCGTATCTCTGAACTTCATGTTAAATTATAGAATGTGTTCCTCATAATTAAAACCCCAGATAGTTTCTTCCATTCATCTTCACACAAACTCTGTAAAAGCAGACGTAAATACCTCTATGAACTATCAGGAGGATGCTACAGACACAGGTGATTTCTTAGGTATTTAAAATCCAAGCTGGTTATTGAACTAACCTGTAAGAGTACACAGAAGCAAAGAAACCACAGAACTGACGTACGTATCAACATCTCTTTATTCAAACCTCTTGTTTCAGAGGTTACAATGAAGTCTGCTTCTAATATTAACATGGAAATTTTTTCTTCCTGGGAAGTATTTCCATCATTCTTTACCCATAAGAATTCCTCTTTTTTATTTCATTTAAAGATTTCTTGCTTGTCACCATAACAAGAGTTCTGAGTAAAAACAAGAGTTCGGAGCAAATTGCAAGATGTGTAATTAAAATTGACCTTTCGGCATAGACCATTCGTTTGCTTAGCCAATAAGTATTTATAAAGTTTCTCTTTGTTGTGGCTTTCAAGCGATTGGGGGTAATAAAAGAAACAGAAGAAGTGTAAGACATGGCAGCATGCAGGAGCGACGTCAAGCCTAATTCAGAAAGTATGCATGAATGGGGGATCTGCTTATCCCAGGGCTTTCCTGCTGGCTCAGACGGTAAGGAATCTGCCTGCAATGCGGGAGACCTGGGTTCAACCCCTGGGTGGGGAAGGTCCTCTAGAGAAGGGAATGGGAACCCACTCCAGTATTCTTGCCCGGAGAATTCCAGGGATAGCCCATGGGATCGCAAAGAGTCAGACACTATTGAACGACCAGCACACACAATTACACAATAGTCTTGATAAGAAAAGTGCAAATAGAGCCACAATGGGCCACTGCACCTCCTCACTGTCTCTCCTTTGCCTGTGTGATCTTTTCCCAGGACAGTAGCATCCCCGTGATGGGATTGTTACTCATTACCTTCCATTCAAGCTCTCTTATTTTCATATTTGATGCAACAAAGAACACTTAAGAATTTCAGTGTGAACCCTGGAGGGATTCAAACCCTCTTCGCTTTCTCTCACCAGATAAGTGGTCTCCATTCACTGGTCTTCTGAAATGGTCTTCTTCTCTGTTATGAAAAGAGTGGTTGAAATCACGTCAATTTACATATTGCTATGAATTCCTCTGGCTTTTAGCAATACTTTTCAAATCTTCTAAGGAGAGTTCAGAAAGAATTATTTCACTGCATGCATGCCTGACTTACAGAAATTGGTGATACCTGCTATTTCAAATTGGCTCCTAAATAGTCTTCTACCCTCTTCTACCAGGTCCCTGTCAATCTGAATGCTTCCCAGGCTGCCTTCCCTGGCACAAAATGAGAGCAAAGGAACAAAATAGCCTGGGTTTGAACAGCTATTGGCAGTGTCAGCTTCTCCAAACCTTCCCCCTTTCTTCCCATGATCCCAGGTGGAAGTAATGTCTCTGCAATTCATAACAAAGAACACAGGTTCCACAGTCTCCCAAACACACCCCAAGTCTTGTATTTCTGGTTTTGCAGAGCTTATGTAACTTAAAAAAAAAAATCTGTAATTATGGTTTATGTGAGCAAATTTTAAAGCTTCTCAATATTTACATTTATTTTTGATACTTGGAGAACTGAAAGGTCAGTCTGCTGCAGCCACAGCTTTCATATTTCAGCCATTTGTAGGAAGTATGCTCTGTATGGACCTTACATGTTATAATAATCAGATGGTTATCTTTTACTGAGTGAATGGTTTATTGCAAAGAGGAGGGCAGTCACGCAGAAAATGAGGGCTGACTTGTCATATAAATGTTAGATGATTCACTGTAATCTTTTTTGTTTGCGTCTTACAAGTGTTCTCCTCTCTCTAAGGAATACGGGTCTTATAAGCCTCATTATTACGGAGGTAATTATTTCAAATTTTGTTTCCTTGTCTGGGGGGAGGGGAGCATGCCCAGATGAAGGTAAATGGAAAAGCTCAGTAGTGCAATAATTTGTGTGCATATAAGGAAAGCACTCGGAACAGCCCTGGGAGGGACACTTCATTGTGGAACAGCAGACACTGAGACTCCCCAGCTCCTGGGAGAGGCCGTCTCTTCCTTGGGTGCCCGCATCTACGAGCGCTGGGACCTGGCGGGTGTTGTAGATGCTGGAGACACTGAGGGCTGCTTGGAGGGCAGCATCTGCATAAAGAACTTTGGGGCTTCCTGGCCATCAATTCACTGAGAGGGGGGCCCATCCTCAGACCTGGGACCCAGGATCAGGCGGGGCCAGGGCGAGTCTGAGCACAGGTGGTGTCCACCACACTGATCCTTCTCCGGCCTGGCGGCCCAGAAAGCCATGTAGGCTGTCAATACAGAGGTAGATAGGGCTACAGGTAGAACCTCAAAGAGCCATCCTTGGGGCTTTCCTGGTGGTCCAGTGGTTAAGAATTCACCCTCCGATGCAGGGGCACAGGTTCGATCCCTGGATGGGGAACCAAGAGTAACTATTACTCTCTAACAATAACCAAACAAATAGGCTTAAAAAAAACTCATTACATAATCCAAAAATCTGTTCTTTACATCTGTGTCTCTTTTGCCGTCTTGCATACCAGAGGGATAGGGTGGGGAGGGAGGTGGGCAGGGGTGTTCAGGATGTGGGACGATGTACTCCCGTGGCTGGTTCATGTCAAAGTATGGCAGAAACCACCACAGTGTCATAAAGTAATTATCCTCCAATTAAAATACATAAATTAATTGTTAACTCATTATAATAATAATATCTGATCCAAAGAGAATGTAGCTGGTTGTTTCCATACATTTTCACGTGCAATTTCTTCCGCTCTCTTCAGCTTATTTTCCACTGACAACTCCTGTTTTGGAACCTATGCTCAGGTGTGTCCTCCTCCTGAATTTTTGCCACCCTTAGTACTTCTCTCTGTCCTCAGGTTTTAGGCTTTGGAGCACCATCTTCATAATGTTTCAGGTATGAAGGCCCAGATTCCACACAAGAATGCAAGCACCCCAGGGTCTGGGAGCCTCTCACAGCACCCAGAGTGAAGAGAAGTCGAGTACAAATTCTGGGAGACTCACCGACCTTCCCCTGCTTTAAGAGGACTTCACCTCTAGTTAGCATCTTCAGCAAATGCTCTTTCTGGAAGGTTCTTCCACTGAAACATTCTCCGGCTATACCTGCACTCACTACTGTGCTACATTTGAAGACTCACATTTTAAAAACCCAGAATCTTAGAATGGCAGGAAATTTAGGAGCCCTTAACCAGCAGTTTTTGTGAAACTATTTTCTAGACAGACTTTAGCAAAATCAGATGCTGCTGAAATTGTGCGGGACTTGTTCTCCTTGCAGAGTTCAGCAGGACAGGAGGTGGTTTTTGGTGCAGGCAAAGGGCCTGGGCTGAGAACATAAGGACAATATGGTTTTCTGTAATGGGGTGACATCATTAAAAGTGGGGGATTTGGGCAAATCAGGCCGAAAGGGAAATCCTCAGAGCCTTGGGTATGCATGGAATCCAAGACCTCTTTCTCCACCATCATTCTCCCCAAGAGTCTTTGTCACTTGTCACCCCTGCTTTCGGGGTCTGGTGCAATTCTGTAGGACAGGGATAATCACTGCTCCGGGAATCTTATCGCCCCTACAGTCCCCAAGGTGAAGAATCCAAGGAAACAGCCTGAACAGCCTTAAGCACAGTCTCAGCCAACCAGGTGCTGACCTGTGCCCATGTGCCTACCATTCCACTGATTGGAAACGTCTGCTGACTTGACCAAAGGCATTGCACCTGGACTTTCCTGGTGGTCCAGTGGTTAAGAATCTGCCTGCCAATGCAAGGGACATGAGTTCCATCCTCATCTGGGAAGATCCCATAGGCTGTGGGGCAGCTAAGCCCATGTGCCACAGCTGCTGAGCCTCTGCTCTAGAGCCAGCATCCTGCAAATACTAGACCCTGTGCCCTGCAACAAGAGAAGCCACCAGCGTGAGAAGCCTGTGCATTGCAGCCGAGAGTGGCCCCTGCTCGCTGCAACTAGAAAAACCCCGAGCACAGCAACAAAGACCCAGGGCGGCCACAAACAAACACATTAATTTTAAAGAAGGCAATGGACCACGTGATTGAGGTTTCTAGGCACAACTATACATGCTTGGTTTTTCCAGTGGTCATGTATGGATATGAGAGTTGGACCATAAAGAAAGCTGAGCGCAGAAGAATAGATGCTTTTGAACTGTGGTGTTGGAGAAGACTCTTGAGAGTCCCTTGGACTGCAAGGAGATCCAACCAGTCCATCCTAAAGATCAGTCCTGAGTGTTCATGGGAAGGACTGATGCTGAAGCTGAAGCGCCAGTACTTTGGCCACCTGATGCAAAGAGCCGACTCATTTGAAAAGGCCCTGATGCTGGGAAAGATTGAAGGTGGGAGGAGTAGGAGGGGATGACAGAGGGTGAGGTGCTTGGATGGCATCACCGACTCAATGGACATGAATATGAGTAAGCTCCAGGAGTTGGTGATGGACAGGGAAGCCTGGTGTGCTGCAGCCCATGGGGTCGCAAGGAGTCGGACACGACTGAGAGACTGAGCTGAACTGAAACATGCACCATTTCTGCAGCAAAACTGCCAACTGGCAGAGGACACCCATCACCAGCACCTAGTGGTTGGGGCAGGTGTTAGCTGTGCTTCCCTGCATTCAGTGAAGGCAGAGGGCTGTCTGAGAGTATTTCAGTGTGTGTGTATGTGTGTGTGGAGGGGGACTGCTCTTTTGCAGGTCATGCATATTCAGAAGGTCTGCAATGCCTGCCTGCTTACAATGCAGTAACACCAGTGATCTTAATGATTGGCATCCGTCCTTTCTTAAATTCAGCCCCCTTTGAGATGCAAAACCACCTACCATCTTTTGAATATGAGCAGATTATTTTAAAAGCTACATATCATATCTCTTGGTATCTCTTGATTTGCCCGAGAGTTCATCTTGATGAATAATTCCTTGGGGGGGGGGGATGCAAAGAAGGAAAACAATGTTTGCAGAGTTAAACTCTGCAAAATGCCTCATCCACTCACAGGAGAAATCTGGAGGTCTAAATTGTGCAAATGAGTTTAATTCCTGTTTAAAGGGCGTCTGTTTAAATCCTTCCCTTATCCCTAAAGCGAGCTAAAATTACCAAAGACATTTGGGGAATTTGAAATGTAAAATCCTTCTTAAAGAAAATTCCTGTTTGCAATCAGAGAGTTTCAGAGATCGAGAGAAGAAAATCAAGACAGGAATCCATACATCTGAATACTGTATATACAGAAATATTGTTTTCTGTGTGCTTGCCTCAAATGAGAAGCCTTGGACTTCAGGATATCACCACTGAGAAAATTAGCATAGAGCCAAGAGGACAAGCTCGGCAGGCATTTAGAGCACTTCGCCAGAACTTCACTTTTAATGATGCAACTGCAGATGAGTGTAGGTTTGTAATTAGGAGAGAGAACAGATGGTGAAGACTCCGTTTAAAGTGTTCATTAAGATAACCTACACTGCCAAGTTCCCGTCCCTGCTACGCGGCGGCTGGTTGAAAGGCGTTGCGCACAGATGAGAAGGAGGAAGGATCCCGGCAGCCCCGGCAGCGGGAAACGCAGCGCCGCGGATTCCCCGTTGTCTGCCCAGTTCCAGACGTGCGCAGCGCGGAGCCCACAGGTGGTCACGGAATAGCTGAACATCCACGTCCTAGACGCACAGTCTTCCAGCTCTGTGTCAGGAAGCGCAGCTCCCTGGGCTGTGGGCTGGAAGCAGCCTCTCCGGGGGACGCATCGTGCCCGCTTTGTAGCGTCCCCACTCCTGAGTGTGGGCTGGTCTTTACAGCGGGCTTCTGACAAATACAGAAGATGGAAGCAATGGGGTGTCATTTCCGAGATCAGGCTGCAAGGACACTGGCTCTCTTTTGCTTGGAGGGAAGCCAGCTCCCAGGCTGCGAGCTGCCCTGCAGGGAGGTCCAGATGTGAGGAATCCGTGTCTCTGGCTCAGAGTCAGGGTTGAGGCCACCAACATCCCTGTGAGAGAGCTTGCAAGTGGATCCTCCCCGGGCTGGACCTTGGCTGCAGGCTTCTGAGGGACCTGGAGTCAGAGGCACCAAACTGATACACATTCGGATCCTTGGCTCACGGACACTGTGGGGTCATTGGGCGATAAACGCTGTTTTAAGCATCGGGCAGTTCTTTATGCAGCCATAGATAACGAACCCATTCTCCAAAGAGGCAGGAGCTCAGAAACCCAAGGCTTCTGTCCAATTATTCAATGGGCAGATGGCCCATTCATTCTCTTTTTGTTTTCTCATTTTATGTAATTACAGTCGAGCAGTAGGTTCCTGGAATCTCAGTGAGAACATAGGATGAAAAACCTTGTCAAAATATTCGATAGTAATATATTTGGTTGAACTTTTACACATAATTAAAATGTCAAATTGATCTTGCAGGGAAGTTAAACAGCCTGGTTATCTTTAGAATAGGTTGCCAGGGATCGTGTGTTTTCATTTCTGTGTGACTGGAGGTGGAAAAACGTGCCCAGGGAGGTTGAACTCCGCGTCTGTGCGGTCAGGTCCTTGTGTCTTTGTGGCGCATGCACGCACACACCCTGAGCGCTGAGCTCCTGCCGTGAGGATGTGCTGGCTGGATGCTCCCTTGGACTTGTTTTATACAATTTGCATGAGTCACAAGCGTCTTGCAGCATCTGCTTTTCTACACAGTACCCCAATTTAGGAGGAAAAGAAAAGTAAAATGAAACTCACATGGGTTCCTGGGTTCCTTTCTGTCTTACTATCTAGAAACCGTCTTGTCCTCTTGTTCTCTTTTTTCCCAGTTTCTAAGCTTTGGGATCCTGTGGGCTCTGCCTTAAGAACTCTCTCCTGTGCATTTTCTCCCTTGCTGTTCTTGCTGTTCCGTTGCTAAGCCGTGTCCGATGCTCTGTGACCCCACGGACTACAGCATGCCAGGCTTCCCTGTCCTTCACCATCTCCTGGAGTTTGCTCTAACTCAAGCCCTCGTCTTCTCCCTCGGTGGCCTCATCTGGTCCTTAATTACTTCATAAGATGCTTGTGTCCTTCCTGAGCTGTAGACTCAGGCACCTTGACATCACACTTGGATGTCTAAAAGAAATATTTCATTTAAAATGTCCGGAAGAAGAACTAACTCCTGATTTTTCCTGCTGGTGTCCCCTGGCCCCCACTTTAGCCAACAATATGCTCATTTACCAGTGAGCACGTATTGGGGGATAGCTTTGACTCCGGAAGCGTCACATTCAAGCCATCAGTGGGTTTTGCTGCCTCTGTCTTGAAAACATATACCAAATATGACCGCTACTTACCACTTCCCCTGGACCCAAACGAGGCCAGTCCACCAGCACCTATGTCTGCCCTAATGCAGTGTCTTAGGCTGATAACATCTTAGGCAATTTATCATGAGAAAGCCAGAGTGATTTGTTGAAACCATATATTAGATTGTTCCAGCTTTTTTTTTTTCTGTTTCAAAACCCTCCAGTGTCTTCCTGTCCCCTTTAAAACAAAAGAAAAAGCACATTTTAAAAGTGTCATCAGTCTCATCTCAACCAATAAAAGGTGGCTCGAGCAAAGGGATCATTGAAGAGGATGTGGTGTCAACAGGGAAGTAAATTAGCTGCGGTGAGACAGGCTCTTGCGTTAATCAGCACAGAACCGAGAGGGAGAGGAGACATCGCAATGTGGTCAGTTCACATCCTCCACCGAGTTGATTATCTTTTCAACTATAAAACAGGAAGCAGGGGGCGAGGTTATGGTTAGAACCTAGCCCGGAGGCACATTTCCTAAGGGTCATTCTTTCCTGTTTACTTGTTAAATTTTTTATTGGTTTGGTTTTGGCTGTACGAGGTCTTCGTTGACGGGCAGGCTTTTCTCTAGTTGCCATGAGCGGGGGCTACTCCGTGGCATCTCCATGCGGTGGCTTCCCCTGTTGTGGAGCTCAGGCTTCAGGAGTTGCAGCTGGTGAGCTCGGTTCCCGGGCTCCAGGCTCAGTAGTTGTGCGTGAGGGCTTAGTTGCTCCATGGTGCGTGGGATCTCCCCGGATCAGGGAGCGAACCTGTGTCTCCTATCTTGGCAGGCAGATTCGTTACCACTGAGCCACCAGGAAAGCCCCCTGTTTACTTTTATGATAAAGCGCAGTAGGTTTTGCATTTGGAAGTTAAGGAATGTATTAACTTTGAACCTCACGATAAACCTTCCTACTACCCAGATCTCGTAACAGTCTAGGTCTCCCTGGGGAAAGGAGCAACCCCCTTATTTCCCTATCTCTGAATCCTTGGTTGGCTCACCACCGCCAACTCTTTGAATCTGGGTTGGTTC
This sequence comes from Capra hircus, assembly GCF_001704415.2. NCBI lineage: Eukaryota > Metazoa > Chordata > Mammalia > Artiodactyla > Bovidae > Capra > Capra hircus. The sequence continues at coordinate 67,199,199 of NC_030827.1, read as the reverse complement.
GTGACCCATGTGTGCCCTATGGGGGTGCAATGGACGTAAACTTGACAGATGAGGTAGCTGATGGTCAAGGGACTGAGTTCCTGAGTGTTGTATCTAAAATCACTCTGTTCAGTGATAATCAACCAGGACAACCGATACATTTTTGCCACGTAGACCTGTTCCTGTTGCACCAAGGTTATCTGGATTTAATTTCCTGTCAGGTGGAAATAGTAATCGGCAACTAGAAATTTAACCCGAATGCTGCCAAGTCTGGACACTGAATCTGAAACACGGGTGACTCTGGGCATTTCCAGCTAGGTCATTAAGCTCGAGTAGCAAGAACAGTGACAGTCAGAGAAGGAGGAAACACATATCGCACCCTGGTGCCGGACGCTTCGGGCAGCTACGTCCAGAGAGAAACACGGACACATCGCTCAGGAAGAGACGAGCAGCCCTGGGTGCTGGCCGCTCTCCAGCCCAGCTGTGTCCACTCTCCAGTGGACTTCCTGCCCGTCTCTGCCCGGCTGTGGTCCCAGGCGACTCGCTTGTGCACCGGTCATGACTTGGGCCCCAGACTAGGGTCCTGGTTGGGCTCAGCCAGCAGGAAGCAGAGCAAAGCTGTAGAGACAGAGGTGTTTCTGCCCTTTTACCTCCAGGTTTCAGTTCTGCGTCTCGGGCAATCGCTGCCTCCCCCCATCGGCGATGCCAGCAGGCCCTTTCTCTTGGATGTGGGGTGCTCATGGACTCCAGGGGCACGCCTTCCTCTAAAGTCCTGAGAGCTCTCTGGTCTCGCTGGTCTCCAGCTTCCCGGCATCTGCTCTCTCATCCCTTCCCTTAGAGATTCCCCCTCATATAACCACGGGCGTGAATTTCCCCTCCTGCTGCTGCCCTCGCTGATTGCGCTGGGAGTTCACACCCACGCTTACTTTGGACGGGGTTAAATATTCTGAAGAAGGAAGTTTCCCAAGAAGTACCATAATCAATTTAAATGTATGCAATATTAAAAGCATGAGATTTGAATTCTGTTCTATAAATACCTCATTTCCTTATTCCTGCAGTATTTGAGAGTTCGAAATGAAATACAATCAGCATCCCTTTTGTTGAAAATGCTTTTTTTCTTTCTTTCTTTTTCAAAAGGAGCTTTTTATTAACCTGATTTTGGTTTGAACTCCAGGATCTGGGAGGTCTAGTATCCTTGAGGGAATCTTTTTGTTCCTGTATTATGTGGAGGTAAGCAATCAGGTAAATGTGTATTAAAGAATATTTTTCCTATGCTCAGGTCTTTGCTGCTGTTACTCCGTTAGTACTTGGCTTGATAGTGTCTGTTTACAACTGAATAAGTATCATGTCATTTATGGGCATGAAGCTTGCTTTATTTTTTTTCATAATGTGTGTTGATGGGTGTAACAGAGAGATACAGACAGACCACATGTCCCGACTCCAACATCAGCTGAGTCTTTATTCCCCCATTTTCATTTCCTGTCATTGCCAAATCACTAGACCTATAAAGGCAGGCAGCTTGTCTTATCTGATAGTCTGTTCACAATGAAAGCAGAATCCATGTTTCTGGAGGTCTGATTATTAGAAAATGGTAGCAGAGCAATATGTGAGTGGAGACAGAGCTGGCACGGAGGCAGAGAGAGAGAAAAAATATATTAAAGAGAAACCAGAATGAGGAAGAAGAGAAGGAAAGGGGGTCGCTGTGAGTTGCTCTGCACACCTGCTCCCGGGGCAGGTAGAAGGCGAGGACACGGAAGTGATGAGGATCCAGGAGAAGTCAGCCAGCAGCCACAGGTGCTCGAGACCACATTCGAGGCTGCAGTCCAAGCTCTCAGGTGATGCTGTGACCAGGATATTGGTGGACTTGAGAGCAGAGATCATACACGTCCTGCCAGAGACCTCCATTTCCACCTTGCAGTCAGAGAAATCGAGACCTTCGACTAAACGGGGAGGGATTTGAAATGTCTCTCAAGATTTCTTTAATTGGTAAATTTTCCCTTCATCTCTGTTTGTTTGTTTCCTCTCAGTTTACCAAAGAAAATGGCATGCGTCCTATAGAGCAGCGGTCCCCAACCTTTTCGGCACCAGGAACTGGTTTCATGAAAGCCAGTTTTCCCACGCACGGGGAGGGGGTGGTGGTTCGGAAAGACGCAGGCGCAGGACATCCTCTGTGCACTTTGCTTCTGTTCATATCACATCAGCCCTACCTCAGATCACCAGGCATTAGATCCTGGAGGCTGGGGGCCTCCGCTGTGGAGTTTCCCGGGCTCTGGGTTTTGTTGGTTGAAACCTTGTGGTGTCATTTAGCCAGGCGCTGTTGCCCACTGATAAGCAGAGATTTGATCAAGCTCAAATTTGCTTTTTTCTCCCCACAAGATCGCTTCAAATATGTCTGTGGTCTTCAATATGGATTATCTGGTTGTCTTTCATCTTGGGGTGTGGGCGTGGATTGTGTGTGTGTGTGTCTGTGTGTGTGTGTGTGTGCCCAGTCATATCTGACTCTTTGTGACCCCTGCATGGACTGTAGCCTGCCAGATTCCCCTGTCCATGGGATTTTCCAGGCAAGAATACCGGAGTGGGGTGCATTGCATTCTCCAGGAGATCGTCCTGACTCAGGGATCGAACCCACGTCTCTAGCATCTCTTGCACTGACAGGTAGATTCTTTACCTACTGTGCCATGTCTCAGGCTTGGATTAGTGATCAGTCACGTGATCTTTTCATTTCTTGGGTTGACATAATCAGTTTAGTTCGGTCAGTCAGTCCTGTCTGACTCCTTGTGACCCCATGGACTGCAGCACGCCAGGCCTCCCTGTCCATCACCAACTCCCGGAGTTTACTCAAACTCAGGCCCATAGAGTCAATGATGCCATCCAACCATCTCATCCTCTGTCATCCCCTTCTCCTCCTGCTTTCAATCTTTCCCAGCATCAGGGTCTTCTCCAAGGAGTCAGTTCTTCACATCAGCTGGCCAAAGTATTGGAGTTTCAGCTTCAACATCAGTCCTTCCAATGAACACTCAGGTCTGATCTCCTTCAGAATGGACTGGTTGGATCTCCTTGCAGTCCAAGGGACTCTCAAGAGTCTTCTCCAACACCACAGTTCAAAAGCATCAATTCTTCAGCCCTCAGCTTTCTTTATGGTCCAACTCTCATATCCGTACATGACTACTGGAAAAACCATAGCCTTGACTAGACGAACCTTTGTTGGTAAAGTAACGTCTCTGCTTTTTAATATGCTGTCTAGGTTGGTCATAACTTTCCTTCTAAGGAGCAGGCATCTTTTAATTTCGTGGCTGCAGTCACCATCTGCAGTGATTTTGGAGCCCCCCAAAAATAAAGTCAGCCACTGTTTCCACTGTTTCCCCATCCATTTGCCATGAAGTGATGGAACCAAATGCCATGATCTTAGTTTTCTGAATGTTGAGCTTTAAGCCAACTTTTTCACTCTCTTCTTTCACTTTCATCAAGAGGTTCTTTAGTTCTTTTTCACTTTCTGCCATCAGAGTTGACAAAATAGAGATGTTCTAAGTCTATTATTCTGCCTTCATTTATTAGCTGGAGTATTTCTACATGGACAGTTTTCCTTCCTCCTGTTTGGAAGACCAACAATACAGTGTACATATAGAGTCAGGATGGACACTTGACTCTGCCTGTATTTACCAGTTTTTAAAAGAATGAGCCGGTTCCCTAGCACCCCCCAACTGTGATTAGTGAGCATTTTCTTTTTAAATGCTCACAAAGCGCTTGGGATGTGTTTCAATCCATTGCAATTATTAGTCAGTTGATACTCAGGTTTTCCCATCTGGCCTAGTGAGGGCCCCTGAGTTAAATTCTGCCTCTGAGTCATTTAACTGTGGTCCTGCCCATCGACAGCAGCTATCTCACTCTCTAGTGTGACGTGACTATTTCATGTTGTGTTGCATGCCTCATGCTTGAGCCCTCAGATTGCTATTTCTCTGGGGACCCTTGGCTTGTCTATGAGAAATGGTATTCTAAGGCCAGAACACAGCTATATTTTTAAGAATATAGACAGATACCAAGGAAATGGCTATCCACTCCAGGATTCTTGCCTGGAGAATTCCATGGACAGAGGAGCCTGGCAGGCTACAGTCCATGGGGCTGCGAAAGAGTTGGACACAATTGAGTTACTAAGCATGCACGCACAGATGGATTTTATTATAAGACTTTCCCCTCATTTTGGCATCATCTGTTTCCTCCAAGTTCCTTCTTTTTTGTTTGCTTGTTCTGTTTGCTCTCTGTGCTTCGTGATAGGTCCTTTGCCCATGTGTCCTGATGCATGGATGTCTGAGTGTTTTGGAGCATGAGACATTAAAACCTGGCCTGGAACCCTGTGTGAGCATGGCTTGCAGAGTGCTGGGCTTGACCTCAGGCTAGTTACTTCAAGGAGTCGCCATAGTCAAGTTCCCCTGCAAAGATCTTCCAGTCTGCTGGCTGGGCGCATGAAGTCAGCCACCAGCGTGCTGACCATGGGATGCGGGAGGGTCTGGCTTCTCTGCTCAGGGAGTGGACATTCACTTGATTCTGTTTTCAGTGTGGCTTCCTTCTGACTTATGTCTGAGGCCCTTCAGTGCAGATGGAAAATTCCAGTCTTCTGCTGAGCAGGAAAGGGGAGGGCCTCTATGGGTCTAAGTGCTTCTGAGGCAGATTTCCCAACACACTTTCTGTGTCCAGACGCCCCCCAGCCCCATCTGCAAGAGTACCAGTGCCTGCCTCCAACTCCCATAGTCTTCGGGGATTCCACAGCACAGGCCAGCCTTCTTCTTGGTTGACTGCCCACCCTAAGGAGCATTTCTGGTTTCGCGCTTGCTTCTCATCTTCTTGGCTAAAGCTTGAGCCCTCTTCTCTACTTTCACACCAAGGGCCACGGATATCTTCTCTTTCTGTGGCTTCAAGTGCTATCCAAACGCCTGTGACTTCTCTGAGAAGCAGATGCCAAGGTGGAATTAGACATGCAAGAGAACATAAGATGATTTATCCCATCAACTGACTACACTGTCATGTTCAGGGAGGATAGTGTCGTTTCTGGAGAACGTTGTGTCCTCCTCACGGGACCCCTAAGCACCATAGAAGGGATAAGGTCTATACTCTAATTCCATTCAACCATCGCATCCTCTGTTTCCCCCTTCTCCTCTGCCCTCAATCTTTCCCAGCATCAGGGTCCTTTCCAGTGAGTTGGCTCTCCAAGTGGGATTAGCACCCTTATGACGGAGGACAGGGAGCTCCCTCACCCCCTCTGTCCTCGGAGGACCCAGTGAGGAGACAGCAGGTGTCAGCCAGGAAGCGGTTCTCACCAGACTCCACATCTGCTGGCGCTTTGATCGCAGACTTCCAGCTCCCAGACAGTGAGAGAGAAACTTCTGTTGCTTATAAGCCATCCTGACTATAGCGTTTTTGTTACAACAGCCTGAGGAGGGTCAAACAAGGGAATCTGGCCAAATGAGAGAAACCAAGGAGAGACCCACAGCAGCTGAGCTGGGTGTCAGTCACTAAGTCCAGAGTGGAGGCAGACTGCTGGGTCAGGGGCAGCAGACGCGATGACCCCACGGAAGGAAAAGCAACGGAAGGGGCAGCTCTCGAAGGGGTTGACTTGTGGGCACAAGACCAGACCGTGACTGGTGGGCGCAGTGTGGGGACCAGACTCTGGTGGGGCCGATGGCACTCCCAGGGCCCTGGGTCATTCTTGGCTCCACTGTACAGGAGGGCCCTTGTCAAACTAAGTAGGATTCTAGAAGCGAGTGCCCAGGGCAGTGGAGTGCTCCATATGTGGGGGTCAATTTAACATTATCAGAAGCTGATTGGTCTTTAAAAGCAGAATGTTCAAGCAGAAGCGGGGTCACCAGGTGTCCAGAAGCTTCATTCAAGAAAAGAGGGGCACATTGGATATCAGACTCCTGGGTTCAATTACAAATCAAAGATTCTGCTTTGATAGACCCACCCAGGGCTTCCTGGGTGGCACCATGGTAAGGAGTTTGCCTGTCAATACAGGAGGTAAGAGAAACATGGGTTCAATCCCTGGGTTGGGAAGATCCCCTGGAGTAGGAAACAGCAACCCATACATATCCTAGGTGTCTGGGAAATGGTTTGGATCTCTCTGGAAATGTACCTGGAGAGGGAAGAAATCCCTCTACAGACTACCCAGGCTTGAGTAAACAGGGGCACTCAAGTTTCCCAGATGGCAGTTTCAACGCAAGTTTTCAAGAGACTTTGACATTTCCCACCACGGCAATGGGGAATGTGTGCTGAGTTGCTCAGTCATGTCTGACCTTTGTGACCCTATGGACCATAGTCTGCCAGGCTCCTCTGCCGATGGGATTCTCCAGGCAAGAACACTGGAGTGGGTTGCCATGCCCTCCTCCAAGGGATCTCCCCGACTCAGGGATCAAACCCAGGTCTCCTGCATTGCAGGCAGATTCTTTACCATCTGAGCCACCAGGGAAGCCCATGGCAGTGGTGAGGGGTGTACGTGTGGACTCAGGAGATCTGGACCCACCTTCCGTTAGGTTCCACCCACAGCATCGTGTGTCCTGGATCACATCAGCTACTCTGACCCCACTGCCTCCTGAGATGTGAAACTGCGGTGTTTCACAGAGTCATCAGACTGTGAGGTCCACGTGTCGGGCTGCACAGTTTCAACAGCAAGCACTAGCCTGGACACAAGGCCTCTGGCTTGGAGGCATAGTCTGAACATCAACATGACTGCATGATCACATAATCCAGTCTCCACTCTTTTCTCTTACGCTTGTGCTTTCCGGGCAAAAACAATAGCAGAGAACAGCTTTTAAAGGTGCGATGACAGCTGTGTTGCAAGATATAACTCAATTCACATTTTGACAGATTCATAATAACTTAGTTAGAAAAGAAGCACATTGGAAGGATTGTTGTGGGCAATTGTAATAATATAAAAATGAGGCTGATATAATTACAGAGTTTTATGAAGTACAGATTCAAGTGCTGTCTTTTCAACCAGAGGGTGGGCCGTGGGAGGTGGAAGCCTGGTGGACAGATGCCTGCAGGGAAAGGAAATTGTTTCAATGCAGAGAAGACAAAGAAACTATGACTGTCTGCCCCATGAAAATCTTACAGTTGTGGAACTACTAATTTTTAAATGCTTGGCATATCTACTCTGTCAAGAAAAGTAATAACTAGAAATGTTCCAAACCAGAGAGGTTTTTTTCAGACCATCCTCCAAGATGCAGGCTTGGGGGTCACTGAAACTTTGAACTTGACTCAAAACCTACCCTTCTGCTCTACTAAATGCAGGATCCAGTTCCGAGTGTATTTCCCGTGAAAGTAGCTTTTGTCAAGGGATCAAGATGCTGCTGGGGTCTGCTAGTGAGAAAATGAGAGATGAGATAAAATTATTGTCAGATAAACACTACACTACTTTGAATATTTTAAAGAACGCTGCACATGTATTATTTTTTATTCATGCTATTGATATTTGTTAATCTGGTATTAGCAGTGATGAAAAAGATCAATGTGAAAACTAAGGAGTATTATAGAAAATCCAATTTTCAATTTGGCAATAGCAGCAATATTATGTGAGCTTTCAGAAACACAACTGTAGAGGGGCCAAAGAGGATCGCGATGAACTGGACTTCAGTTTAATTCCTTAAAGACCCCAGGCCGGCTGCAGGAGTCTTGATCACACAGCGCACGACCATTAGCCTGATGTTGTTCCCTTAGGTGAGTGGAACCCTCACCCGACAGCAAGCAGAGGCGAAGGGAAACAATAGACTGAATTCCTGTGTCCCCTCAACATTCATATGTTGAAGGCTTCGCTGATAGCTCAGTTGGTAAGGAATCCGCCTGCAATGCAGGAGACCCAGGTTTGATTCCTGGGTTGGGAAGATCCCCTGGAGAAAGGATAGGCTACCCACTCCAGTATTCTTAGGCTTCCCTTGTGGCTCAGCTGGTAAAGAATCCGCCTGCAGTGTGGGAGACCTGAGCTCAATCCCTGGGTTGGGAAGATCCCCTGGAGGAGGGAAAGGCTCCCCACTCCAGTATTCTGGCCTGGAGAATTCCATGGACTGTATAGACCATGGGGTCTCAAAGACTCAGACACGGCAGAGACCTTCACTTTACTGCCCCAAATGAAGGTTTTAGGAAGCGGAACCTGTGGGAACGTGAAGAGATGGTGAGGATGGGCCCCATGAGTTAAAGCAGAGCCCTTATGACATCAGCGCCCAGAGCGACCCTGGGGACACGGCAAGGAAGGATGGCCGCCCACAGACCAGGCGGGGAGGGGGTGGCATCTCAGCAGACATGGCATCTGCCCGTGCTTCGTCTTGGACGGCCAGTCTCCAGAACTGTGGAGAAACAAACCCCTGTTGTCTATAAGCCCCCTCGTCTGAGATGTTTTTGTTACAACAGCCCCAACAGACTATGGCAGGGGGTGTTCAAGGGGCGGCCATAGTGTGCAGAGCTGACTGAGATCAGCAGCAGCTGTGACTGAGGAAGATACAATGTGTATCAAACGTCTAATTCCTTCCCAAGAAAAGTGAAGAGACAGTGCCAGTTTCAGCAAGCCTCCTGCTCTCAAGACGCTCCTCCCTAAAGCTAGATTTACACTTGCCTACACTGCACATAGTATATACAAATGCAGTCTCATTCTGCCAGGCAAATGGGCTCCTCTGCCACACTCTCCATCACTACAAAGGCAGAAAATGAGACTCCTTAACAACTGCTGTGCCTCAGCGCTCAGCCTTGCTAGTTTCTTCCCAGCGTTTCCAGGATGTGTTTCTATGTTTGATTTGTTACAAGGTAACCATTCACCATCTGGCAAAGCTTCTAAATGATGCGGGGGGGGGGGGGGGGGGGGGGGGCGGGGTTCCCAGGTGGCACACTGGTGAAGAATTTGCCAGCCAGTGCAGGAGATACGAGAATGCGGGCTCCATCCCTGGGATGGGAAGATCCCCTGGAGAAGGAAATGGCAACCCGCTCCAGTTCTCTTGCCTGGAGAATCCCATGGATGGAGGAGCCTAGTGGGATACAGTCCGTAGGGTTGCCTAGAGTCGGACACGACTGAGCATGCACGCTACGTGAGAAGCCCCCATAAAGCTCTGAACATTTCGTGTCCTCAATTGTTTCATGTGAGTTTCCCTTTGAAATATCCCAAGAAATCTGCATTGAGCAAAAACGGTCAGTGAAGAGCAAGCTTGACCAGAGAGGGGGGACAGGCTACCACCCCACAGTCCTAGAAAGTTCCAGACCTTCTCTTTGGGAAGAGATCAGGCTTTCTGTAAGCCCAGGTAGAAGTCAAATACTGATCTTCAGTTCTCTGATGCTTTTTTAAAAAATTCTTTCTTCGCTATTTGTAAGGCATCAAGGGAATTTAGGTCTTTGCTGCGTGTTTTTGTTGTTGCTGTCGTTTGCTGTGCAGATGGAAATGAGAAAGGAAAGGAGGTCTCAGCATTTCTTTCCTCTGCTCTCTGGGCTCAGTTCAGTTCAGTTCAGTTGCTCAGTCGTGTCCGACTCTTTGCGACCCCGTGGACTGCAGCACACCAGGCCTCTCTGTCCATCACAAATTCCTGGAGTTTACCCAAACCCATGTCCACTGAGTCCGTGATGCCATCCAGCCATCTCATCCTCTGTCATCCCCTTCTCCTCCTGCCCCCAATCCCTCTCAGCATCAGGGTCTTTTCCAAAGAGTCAGCTCTTTGCATCAGGTGGCCAAAGTATTGGAGCTTCAGCTTCAGCATCGGTCCTTCCAATGAACATTCAGGACTGATTTCCTTTAGGATGCACTGGTTGGATCTCCTTGCAGTTCAAGGGACTCTCAAGAGTCTTCTCCAACTTCACAGCTCAAAAGCATCAATTCTTCGGCACTCAGCTTTCTTTATGGTCCACCTCTCACATCCATACATGACACTGGAAAAACCATACCTTTAACTAGATGGACCTTTGTTGGCAAAGTGATGCCTCTGCTTTTTAATATGCTGGTTGGGCTTCCCTGGTGGCTCAGAGGCTAAGGCATCTGCTTGGAATGCGGGAGACCTGGTTTTGATCCCTGGGTCGGGAAGATCCGCTGGAGAAGGAAATGGCAACCCGCTCCACTACTCTTGCCTGGAGAATCCCATGGAGGGAGGAGCCTGGTGGGCTACAGTCCATGGGGTCGCAAAGAGTCGGACACGACTGAGCAAGAAACAACTACTACTACCAGGTTGGTCGTAGCTTTTCTTCCAAGGAGCAAGCGTCCTTTAATTTTATGGGTGCAGTCACCATCTGCAGTGATTTTGGAGCCCAAGAAAATAAAGTCTGTCACTGTTTCCATTGTTTCCCTGCCTGCTTGCAATGAAGTGATAGGCTCACAGGCACCCTAAGCCAGGGTCCCAGGAATGCCCACTCAGGGTGAGACAGCAACTGGCTCCTCAGAGTCGCAGGACAGATGGGTGTCCACCAGGGGGCATCAGCTCTCCCGAAGCACGGGATGTAGCCCCGCAGGCAGGGCAGTGAATAGAGGCTGATGATGCAAGACAGCTGGGTTTAAAAGTCCATACACCCATGGCTGATTCATATCAGTGTATGGCAAAAACCACTACAATATTGTAAAGTAGTTAACCTCCATTTAAAATAAATAAACTTAAAAAATAAATAAAAGTCCATTGAAACATTTAAGTACTCAAAAGACAAAAAAGCAACACAGATATAAATTTTAGTGTCTTTTCATGTTCTTTTAGGACCGCAGGCTGTTCCAAGTCTTTTCAAAGACAGAGCAGCCTGCAGGGAAAAGGTTGCCTTCCCCGGTGCTAGGATCAGCTCTGGGTTCAGCCCCAGGTCTGTTCTGATCCCAAACACACACACGTGGATCTTGTCCTTCTGGAACACAGGCTGGGAAGAAAGACCAGAACAACACAAAGAGTCCTCCCAGGAGACAAGTCAACCAAGCTCTAGAGGGGTAGATGCTGTAGGTAACAAAGAAATGAGCCAACATCCCCAAACACCCACTAGGACTTAGTTCAAAACGACTCATGGTTCTTGCAAACACACTCGGATTTCTTTCTTTCTGGGACAGAACTGACCTTACAGATCAAGTGGATGCATTGAGGAACTATCTTTCCATTCCAGTGTCTTTACAATTATTCTGTGAGTGACTGACCTGCCACCAATTAAATGGCAGAAGCTGGTTTGTTAAGCCTTTTTTATTTCTTTAAAAACCTGCTCTTAAAATGTAACTGCTCTGGAAAAGTATAACCTCATAAACTTTGGTCAGTCATTTCTGAGAGTTGAATAATAGCATTTAAGTCCTAAAATAAATGGGTTACAATTTGCAAGAAACTCAGAGGATGGAGGGGAGATAAAAGTAAAAGGAAATGAAACGCGGGTGCAATCCCCCAATATTTACTCTGCTTCCTAATGAGTGCTTTATTGAGATACAACTCATATAGTACAAGGGACCCATGAAGAGGACAATCCATTATTGTGTATATACAGCATGGTGTGCCTGTCACCACGATTTTGGGATATTCTTGCCATCCTTTTCGGTTACAGCTCTTCTGTCGCATATGAAGTGATGGGATATCTCACTGTGTTTTGTACTTGCATTTCTCTGGTGGCTAATGATGTTGAGCATCTTTATATGTGCTCATGGGTCATTTGTACATCTCCTCTGAAGAAATGTTTTCTTGGATACTTTGTCCATTTTTAATTGGCTTGCTTACTTTATTTTCTCTTTTTGATTTATAGATTTTTTATACATTATATACACAAATTCCTTATCAGAAATATGATTTGCAAACATCTTTTTTTTACATTTTACAGGTTTTTTTTTTTTTTTTTACTTTATTGATGGCACCTTTCAAAGCACAGCAGTGTTATTATAATGTAGTCCAATGTGTATCTTTTGTTGCTTCTGTTTCTGGCATCGCTTTCGTCTTTGGCTCTTACATTAGAACTTGATTCATTCTGAGCTACCTTTTATACATTTGTAAGGTAATGATCCAAATTCGTTCTTTTTCGTGTAAATATCCAGTTGTCTTGGGGCCATTTGATGGAGACTATTCGTTCCTCATTGAGCTTTCTTAGTATCTTTATTCAAAAGTCAATTGGCCAAAAATGTTGGGTTTAGTAAGCGACTCTCATTTCTGATTCAGTCAGTCAGTTCAGTCGCTCAGTCGTGTCCGACTCTTTGCAACCCCATGGACTGCAGCACGCCAGGCCTCCCTGTCCATCACCACTTCCAGAGCTTGCTCAAACCCATGTCCATCGAGTCAGTGATGCCATCCAACCATCTCATCCTCTGTTGTCCCCTTCTCCTCCTGCCTTCAATCTTTCCCAGCATCAGAGTCTTTTCCAATAAGTCAGTTCTTCACATCAGGTGGCCAAAGCATTGGAGTTTCAGCTTCAGCATCAGTCCTTCCAATGAATATTCAGAACTAATTTCCTTCAGGATTGACTGGTTTGATCTCCTTTCAGACCAAGGGACTCTCAAGAGTCTTCTCCAACACCACAGGTTTTGTTTCATTGACCTACAAGCCTAGCATCACTCCAGTACTGTACTATATTGATTACTTTAGCTTTGCAGTAAGTTTTGAAATTGGAAAGTGGTTTTCTTTTTTTTTTTTTTAAGATTGTTTTGGTTATCCTGGGTGCCTTGAATTTCCATATGAATTATAGCATTAGCTTGTCAATTTCTGCAAAAATCCCACTAAGATTGTAATAGGAATTGTGTTGAATCTATTGATCAGTTCAGGAAGTATCACCATCTTAACAATATTAAATCTTATGACCAGTGAACATGGAATAACTTTCAATTTAGTTAGGTCTTCTTTAATTCCTTTCAATAACGTATTGTAGTTTTCAGAGTGTAAGCCTTGGACTTCTTTTGGTAAATTTTTCCTAAGTATTTTATTCTTTCCGATGCTAGTATAAATGGAATTGTTTCCTTAATTTCATTTTCGGGTTGTTCATGTAAATGTATACACATAAAATTGGTTATTGTATGCTGACTTTGTCTCCTGAAACCTTCCTAAACTCACTTATTCTTATAATTTACGGTGGATTCCTTCAGTGTATACAAGATTATGACATCTTCAGATAGAGATACATTTTTCCGCTTCTAACAATGTAAATTATATGTAATTCTCTGACATACTTCTATCCAGGGTGGATAGAACCTCCAGGATGGTGTTGCATAGAAGTGATGAGGACGGATATCCTTGTCTTGTTCCTAATCTTAGAGGAAAAGCTTTCACTGTCTCACTGTTAAACATAATGGCATATGTGAGTTTCATAGTTGCCCTTTACCAAGTTGAGAAAGTTTCCTTCAATTTTTAGTCTTTTGAAGTTTTTTTTTTTTACCATGAAAAGCTTTTGATTTGTTGACTTTTATCAGTAATTTTCTGCATCTATTGAGATGATTGACAACATTAATTGATTTTCCGGTGTTAAACCAACCTCATTTTCTAGGTTCAATCTTACTGACCATGGTGTGTAATCTATATAGTATATCACTGGATTTGGTTTGCCAGTGTTTTGCTGACAATTTTTGCATCTCCATTCATAAGAAATAAAGGTCTATAGTTTCTTTTATGTTTTTGTATGATTTTGATATCAGGGTAATATAAACCTCATAAAATGAGTTAGATTATCCCATCTTCAATTTTTTTAAGACTCTGTGAAGAATTGGTGTGAATTCCTTTTAGAAGTTAAAAAAATATATCTGACAGAATGGCCATCATCAAAAAATTGACACGTAGTAAATGCTGAAAAGAATGTGAAGAAAAGGGAACCTTCCTGTGCTGTTGGTGGGGATGTAAATTGATGCAGCCACAACGGAAGACAGTGTGGAGATTCCGTTAAAAAGCAGGAAAAAAACCTAACATACGACCCAGAAATCCCACTGCTTGGCATATGTCCTGAGGAAACTAAAGTTGATAAAGACACATGTACCCCAATGTTCATTGCACCAGGATTTACAATAGCTAGGACATGGAAGCAACCTAGATGTCCATAGACAAATGAATGGATAAATAAGCTGTGGTGCATATATACAATGGAATAGTATTCGGCCATAAAAACAAATGCATCTAAGTTGATTCTAATGAGGTAGACGAAACCAGAGCCTGTTATACAGAGTGAAGTAAGTCAGGAAGAGAAAAGCAAATATTGCATATTAGTGTATATATACGGAATCTAGAAAGACGGTCCTGATGAGCCCTTCTGCAGGGCAGTGATGGAGACACAGACACAGAGAACAGACTTGTGGGCCCAGGGAGGGAAGGAGCGGGTGGGACGAATGGAGAGAGTAGCGTGGAGACATACGCACTACCGTATGTAAAACAGCCAGTCGGAATTAGTTGCACGACTCAGGGAGCTCAAACCGGGCTCTGTGACAACCTACAGGGGTGGGAAGGGGTGGGAGGCGGAGGGAAGGTCCAAGAGAGAGGGGACACAGGTATACCTGCGGCTGATTCATGTCGACGCGCGGCAGAAGCCAACTCAGTACTTAGAGCAATTATCCTCCAATTAAAAAAAATGCATTAAAAACCTGACATTAGGTGAATATTGCGGGGCAAAGCTGGATTTCAGACAACATGCTTAAGTCAAAAAGCTGCCAAAGGCCAGCAATGGATTTGCTGAAAAAAGAGCAGTTCTCCTGAATCAAGTGGCATTTTGATAATCGAAAGGTAGATAGAGCCTTAAGCAAGCGTGATAACAGCTGTTAGTTACTAAAACAGTGATCGTAAAGGCACATTTTGAAGGACCCATGGTTTGTCATGGTGAATAGAGACACAGTCATAGCCTGGGCGGTTGGACGAATAGTAATACGACAGAGAGGCTTCCCGGGTGGGGCAGTGGCAAAGAAGCCACCTGGCAGTGCAGCAGACATAAGAGACGAGGGTTCGACCCCTGAGTCGGGAAGATCCCCTGGAGGAAGGCGTGGAAACCCACTCCAGTATTCTTGCCTGCGTCCATGGCGTCTCAAAGCGGCAGACTAAAGTGACTTAGCATGCACGATGCAGTAGAAAGACGGCTATGAAACACATACATTTTTGAATGTGAAACAGGCAGCTGGTGAAGTTGCTGTACTGCACAGAGAGTTCAACGCGCAGCTCTGTGATGACCTAGAGGGGGTGAATGGGGGGAAGGGAAGGAGGTTCAAGAGGGAGGAGACGTGTTTACTCAGGGTTGATTCGTGTTGTTGCACAGCAGAAGCTACCACAACACTGCAAAGCCATTATCCTCCAGCTAAAAATAAACCTGACCAAGAAACTACAGGCTCAAAAGACAACGGAAGCAAGAGATCCGAATGAAATCTCTCTAAATATCAGCAAAACTGTCTCCTCCAACCAGCTGAGAGAGGTCAAGGCAGAACCACGAGAGGAAGACCAAGCTCACTCCTGCTTCTCTGGGCAAGCAGGACAGAGCAAAGGCCCGGCGTTTGGGCTCCGCTGGCCTGCCTTTTCCCTGCTGGGATGGCTCTGGTCTGCGTTTTCCCTCCCAGCTGGAGTCTGGCAGCTACAAACGCCCACAATTTCAGGAGATCCTCTCGTTTTCTGCTCTGTGGTTGAAATAATGACAGTCTCTCTTTTTATTTCTGTTCTAATGGCTTCATATTCTGGATCCCTCTGATAGTATTAATAATGGCAAAAGGGGTCTTATTTAGCATCGGGAGAACTCCCCCACACATCACTTCAAGAGCAGATGGGTGCGCTGACAGGTTAACAAAGTTGCCCAGACACGCGGCTGAGCCGCTGAAGGATGCGAGTCAGCGGGTGTGTGTGGGCGCGAGACAGTACTGCTCCGCTCAGACCTTCGTGCTGGAGACATGCTCAACCCACGCCTCGGTCCCGTGTTGGAGCAGACAGGGCCTTTCTTAAATGCATGGCTTGTATCCCAACAGCATTCCTTAAGTATGCAACATTTCACTGAGCTCCTGGGTCTTCCAAAATGTGTCCCCCATCTCCTAAATGCAATACACATAAATCGCCTTCAAAGATAAAATGCATAAACAAAAAAGGCGAGCTCCTTGGCTGTCCAGTGGCTAACAATCTGCCTTGCAACGCGGGGGACACGCGTTTGATCCCTGGTCAGAAAGATCCCACTTGCCACAGATACTGACCCCGAGTGTCCTAGAGCCTGGGGGCTACAATGCGGATTCCACGTGCCACAACTAAGACCCAAGGCAGTGAAACAAATACAATTTTTTAGAAAGACAGCAAAGAGGCATTAAGAACATTTGGTGTAAGCAGCGTCGGTATGCCTTTTCACAAGGATTTCAAGCTGTGCTGGAAGAGGCCGTGAAGACTGGGCCTTCAGGTGCCTTCTGGTGCCTCCAGGGTTTCTCGCTGGATGTAAGCACACGTTCCTCTCATACGGGACACTCAGTTCTTTTCCACTTTGGTAACAAACTGGCCACGGACAGAGAGCCCTGAGATGTGACCTAGGCTTTTCTGGAAGGAGAGTGGCTCACGCTGAGCTGAAGCACCTTCATCCAGACCATGGTCCATCGTCCACTTTCTCTCGTCTCTCCCAGCCCTTCCCTAACGTTGGGGCCCCTCATCCTCTACATCCAGCAGCAATCACACCAGCATCCCATAGCCTTTTCCCTCTGCCTCTGTGTTCTCCCGAGTGCTGCCCTCACTGTGATTTATTAACAACCAAGCACTTAAAGTTGCCCACAGCGTTAAGCAGCAGAATGAGCTAATGTGTTATTGTCTGTTCTCATTTATGATAGAACACTTATCAGTGCATCACCATTCAAGCCTGTCATCAGCTGTGACTCGACTGCGATGCCGACAATGACAGCGAAAGAGCACAGAGCCGAAAACTGCGGAAGCCCGGCGATCAGCCAGACCTACCGCCTTTGGACCGTCCGAGGGCAAAGAGTTCAGGATGCGTTTGGATGAGTCCGTTAATGCGCTTCCTGAAAAGAGGGAAATGCAAAATATGTAACTTATTTGTTGCTTGTCAACCTCTGAGCTTGGGTTATTGGGGTTTCGCAGTATCAACATTAAATGCTAGGGCCCTAACTGTGTAAAATAGTGTCACAGCGTCATTCTCACCTCTAAAAGCGTGGCCTAGCTATTTAAACGCCACAGAGAAAAGACAACAGCTAAAATGCCCACCCTTTCTTATTTCACTCACTTTTCTTTTTACCTGCCTGAATACGTGAACATCCCAGACAAGAAATATATGATGGGACAATGCAAGTCCCAGATGACGTCAGGCAGAATTGTTCCCCATGAGAGTGGTGAGACAGAGAAGCTCTGAGGGTTCCTCCGGGGTCTGAAGCTTCTGGAAATCTGGTGTCTGGGGAAATAGAAGAGGAAACAACAGAAGATGTTACTGAATTGAATCTGGCAGGGGATGGAAGGGGAAGAAATGGGAGGGAAGCGTGACTTCACAGAGGTTGATGCGACTTTTCAAGAAACGAGGGAGGATTAATGCCCTTAGGGCCTCTGCCTGCCTCAGCGTGACGGCAACAGAAACACCATAAACCAGGTAGCGGCTCATAGGCGAGAAGTTCGTTTCTCATGGTGCTGGAGGCTGGTACTGGCAAATCTCAAGCCTGGTGAGAACCCACTTCCTGATTCATAGACAACCCAATAACCTCACCTGGTGGAAGGGATCAAGCGATCTGGGGTCTTCATAAGAGCACTAATCCTATCGTAAGGGCTCCATCTTCTCTACATAATCACCTCCCAGGGACCCTGCCTCCAGATACTGTCACATTGGGGTTAGGATTCAGCAAGAGTTTTGAGATGGGAACCTTCAGTCCACAGCACTCTGGTAAAGCACCTGCCTCAAGAAGATCCTTCTGGAAATGTCAGAACTGGGTGCCTTGGGGCTGGTACCCCTTCCTCCTGGGGACCACTGGTAAAACGCAGTGTTTCGAGCAGAGAGAGAGTTTGGGTGCCCTCTCCTTGACCCTTCTTTACTGAGATGAGAGAGACTGGCCTCTCTCTAGGCTGGGTGCTAGACAGACCACTTCAGTTACCTCTGGGCTGGGAGAGCTCACACATGCATTTTCTCAGCATCATTTTTCCAGTTCTGAAGAAACGGGAAAGAAGACATCTGAACTGAAGGCAGAGGTCAGGAAAGGAGGCCCCTCACCCCACTCAGCCCCTTCCCACAGCAGCTGCGATCCAGTTTCTGTTACCAGGATTGTGAAGAAGCGCACTCTGGGGCTCCAGGACTTGGAGCTTCCGTTTTCCTTGGGAGCAGGTATATTGTTTCCCTGTTTTCTTCTTCTTGCTTTAACTGGCTGTGCGTGCTGTCTGGAGGCTCTGAGGGAAAGCCCATTTTCCTGCCTTTCCTGGAGTCTGGAGCTGCCTTCCCTGCTTGCCCTGGTTCACGTCTGCTCCGCGGTCGAGACCAGTGTAGCTCTTCTCTGTCTGAGTCCCCTTCCCTCTGCTTCCCTCCTGCCGTCCTCTTCCCTCCTGTCACTTCTCGCTTTTCCTCTCTTATATGCCCCATGATGACATTCGCCATCCACTCACACAATGCTGGATAACCTCCCCACCCCTCAAATCTTCAATTTAATCACATTTACAAAGACGTTTTCCCCCGTGTAAGGTAACCTTCGCAGGTTCTGGGGTTTCAGACCACGAAATATTTGATGAGCGTTTTACCCCTACCATACTGGGACTCTGATTCTGATTCCCATGAGGCCTCAACTCCAGTATCAGTGTGAGATTCCTGCAACATCCTTGAATCCTTTGATATGACATGGACACTTGAATGACCTGGAGTATATTATGGTCTATTTTTCTGCTTTGTTTGTACTCCTTTGGTTGCAATAAACAAAAATAAGATTAAAAATTGAAGTAGAAAAAAAAAAGTTTTGCGGTAAATGTAATTGCATCCTCAAACAGTTTAAATATTTCTGTTAGGAAACTTTAGACCTAATAAAATTTTTATGGATTGGCAAGACATAAAATAAATATACCTAAAATCAATTATTTTCTTCCATACCAGGAGTACCTGGAATAAATCATTTATAAGGAATTTCTATTTACTATAGAAACAAAACCATAAAATATTTAGAAACAAATTTAAGAAGACACACATGACCTTTATCCTGAAAATGACTGAAGTTTACCGGGAAGCCTTGGATACAGAGATCAGTATCTCACTTTCAGCATGGGAAACCTGATTATGGTACATCAGGTTTTAGCACATTAATTGATGAATTCCACTTAGTTTTGGGTATGATTTCTTCATGGAACATTAGGGAAAGGTTTTAAAATCCGTCAAGAAGGTAAAACTAAAGAGCATTTTGACAGAAAGAAGATTAAGAAGTAGAGAAACACTTAACGGGATGATTGAGGATGTGACCACAATTGAAGGCAAGTCAATGCTGTTGGAGCTGCACCCTGGGCAAGCTACGCCCCTCAAGGGACGCTCGTTACATTTCTAAAATGAGGCATGCCAACACTGAGTATGACGTATTTAAGTATCACTGAATATATTTTTAAATTTTTTGTTGGAGGATAATTACTTTACAATATTGTGCTGGTTTCAACCTTGCATCAGCATGAATCAGTTGGCCCTCCCTCCCGTCTCCCACCCACCCCACCCCTCTAGGCTGTCCCAGGGCACTGGGCTGAGCTCCCTGCGTCACACAGCAAATTCCCATCAGCTCTCTGTTTTTCATATGGGGATATACATGTTTCCAAGCTCTTCTCTGAATTCGTCCCACTCCCTTCTTCCTCCACTGCAGAGCTGAATACAGTGTGTTCTGGAAATCTGTCTCTGACAGTAACACAGCAGGTGTTACTTCTGTTGCTGAAAACAATGTTTCAATATGAAGATCTGAAATAAAATTGTTCTGCGTCAATAGTGGGGAAAGTTAACATTCTAAATTAATACACTAGCATAGTTCATGTACAGTTAAAATGTATACAAAGTTAATTAATACGTAAAAATTAGTTTCAACCATGTCACAAAAAACTTAATGAAGTCAGTCTGGACAAAAGCAACTTTAAAATAGTCTCCAGGGAAAAATGGCAAACCCACATTATTTTGGGATCCTCATTATTCCAGCACTTTCTATGGCCTGTCTTTTATCAGAAAGTGCTCGGAGCCAGGTTGTGAAAGGAAGCAGGTGGGGTCTCCATGCTTATCTAAGCTCAGAAATAGGATGGCGCACAAGTGAAAGCAAAGACCGTAGAAACGTGCGCTGTTATTTTTAAGTATGATGACCAAACACAAGAAAAAACAAATGAAGCAACAAGAGAGAAGATTTAACTAAGAGCTGTTACCAGTAGAAATAATCAGGCCTCTTAGAAAAAGTCTCACTTTACAAAATTTAATAGAATAGAAAATAAATTCAGTAATTTGAGCAAACTTGAGTACATGCCCTTGAATCCATGTTATTAATACCTGCCCTTGGGAATCCCTAAAGCGTGTCTCCTGCATATGGAGGCAGCTGAAGATACCTGGGCATTTATAGCTCAAAAGTCCTGATGTGTTCATTTCTGCTTTCATCACAATAACCCCAAATGTCCTTTAACTGATAAATAAACAAAGGGTGTAATTCATAGAACTGCTGTTGCTATCCAGTCATTAAGTCATATCCAACTCTCTGTGACCACATGGACAGCAGCATGCCAGGCCTCTCTGTCCCTCACTATCTCCCAGAGTTTGTCCAGGTCCATTGCATCAGTGATGCCATCCAATCATCTACCCCCTGCTGCCTGCTTCTTCCTCGGCCTTCAATATTTCCCATCATCAGGGTCTTTTCAGTGAGTCAGCTCTTCGCAGCAGGTGGCCAAAGTATTGGAGCTTCAGCTTCAGCACCAGTCCTTCCAACGAGTATTTGGAGTTGATGTCCTTTAGGATGGACTGGTTTGATGTCTTTGTACCCAGTCATCAAAAGGAGTGAAGTACTCACTCAGGAACAACATGGACGAACCTTGAAAAAATTATGCTGAGAGAAGAAAGCCAGACACAAAAGGTCACGGATTGCATGAATCTGTTTAAATGAAATATCCCAAACTGTTAAATTCACTGAAACAGAGTGTAGACCGGACCTGGAGATGGAGAGAGCAGATGGGCAGTGACTGCCTAAGGGGGGTGCTGGCTGCCTTTGGGGGTATGAACATTTATGGAACTCGTTAGTGTTATGGTGCACTGTGGATGTACAAACTGCTTCTGGGCCGTACAGGTAAACACGACCACTTCCACGTCACATGAATTTTAATTGAACTGTCTCCTCAGTTCAGCTCAGCTGCTCAGTCATGTCCAACTCTTTGCGATCCCATGAACCGAAGCACACCAGGCCTCCTTGTCCATCACCAATTCCTGGAGTTCACTCAAACTCATGTCCATCGAGTCGGTGATGCCATCCAACCATCTCGTTCTCTGCCGTCCCCTTCTGCTCCCACCCCCAATCCCTTCCAGCATCAGGGTCTTTTCAAATGAGTCAGCTCTTCTCATCAGGTGGCCAAAGTATTGGAGTTTCAGCTTCAACATCCGTCCTTCCAATGAACACCCAGGACTGATCTTGTTTAGGATGGACTGGTTGGACCTCCTTGCAGTCCAAGGGACTGTCAAGAGTCTTCTCCAACACCACAGTTCAAAAGCATCAATTCTTCGGCTCTCAGCTTTCTTTATAGCCCAACTCTCACATCCACACATGATTACTGGAAAACTCTCTTGCTGCTGCTGCTGCTGCTAAGTCACTTCAGTTGTGTCTGACTCTGTGTGACCACAGAGACGGCAGCCACCACGCTACCCCATCCCCGGGATTCTCCAGGCAAGAACACTGGAGTGGGTTACCATTTCCCTCTCCAAAGCATGAAAGTGAAAAGTGAAAGGGAAGTTGCTCAGTCGTGTCCAATTCTTAGCGACCTCATGGACTGCAGCCTACAAGGCTCCTCCATCCATGGGATTTTCCAGGCAAGAGTACTGGAAAATTCCATGGATGGAGGAGCCTGAAAACTCTCTTAAAAGGAGACAAACAAGCTGTACAACAACTCTCACCCAACAGCCAGGAGTCAGCCTAGACTGTTGCTATTTTCTCACAACCACAAATCTCGGTGGATGCTCCCTTGAAGAGTGCCCAGGACCCCCTCTCTGCTGCCTCCCGCCCTGGCGCTGCCCACGTGGCCTCAGGGCTGGCCTGGCTCTCCCAGCTCACGCATGCCCCTGTGCAGTCTCTCCTCCACCCGCGTCAGAGTGGTGGGGGGATGGGCGACTATTCCCATCAGAGGCCTCCCCTCCCCCATTTCCGGACCAGAGTGGAGACCTTCCAGCCCCTTCACTCTCCTCCTGCAGCCCCTTTCATTTATCTGCACTGGCCACCTGACTGCTCCACGAACGTGCCAGGGAATCCTCCAGCACTGGGCCTTTGCACCTGCCATTCCTTTTGCCCCGACAATTTTCCCCAGATGCCCACATGCCTTCCCTCTCTTCTTCCTCAGATATCTGCTCCAATGCCAGCTGTTTTCCATAGTGAAGTGAGAGCAGAGTTAACAGGGCATGAAAACTGTAACCCTTCCTGCCGTGAGACATGTCCTTCTCTCCTTGGCTTCCCTCTGCAGCACTAATTATCCAGCGCACAGAGCGTTTGTCTCATTTGCTTACTTTCTGTCTCTTGGAGTAAACTGTGAGCTCTGGGAGGAGGGGCATCACCCCTTGGTCCCCTCAGAAGGAGCTGCTAAAGGCAGTTAGCTGGCATGTCGGGACCTTGCTCATGCCAGGAGCCTCCTCCTTTAGGCTGCTTTCAGGACAGAGCAGGGAGGACAGTGGTGATTGGACATTCCTGCCGCAGTCCCACCGCACACACCAGGGTCTGCCCTGAAGGTCTCCCCGCTGGGCTGGCCAGGAGGTCCTCAGGATGCCTATGGTCTGAGGCTCCACGCCTCTCCTCTCCCTGGGTCCAGACCTCATCATGACCTGAATGCCTTCCAGCTCCCTGCTCCCTCTCCACCTCATTCTTGTGGAGGTTCTCTGTGTGGTCCTTGACCTCCAAATCCGTCTTGACTCTGCTGTCCAGAAGATCTGGACAGTAAACATATGGTCTCTTCCGTTCAATTGTACAGGAAGTCCCCTACATACAAGCCTTCAAGTTGTGAACTTTCAAAGGTGCAAACGTGTGGTCCATCAACGTCAGACATGAGTGACACCCCAGCTGGCCCTGCGTCTCCCGTTACTGACGGCCCTTCAGCTCTGCCACCTCCCAGCTCCTCTCCCTCCTCCAGTCAGTCACTCTTCTTGCCTGTTCATGGATGCCAGTCCCTGAGTGCCAGCTGTCATACTGTACCACTGTACTTTCCAAGGTTAAAAATGTTTTGTCTTTGGTATTACGTATTCAGTCCAGTTCAATTCAGTTGCTCAGTCGCGTCCAGCTCTTTGCGACCCCATGGACTGCAGCATGCCAGGCTTCCCTGTCCATCACCAACTCCTGGAGGTTACTCAAACTCATGTCCATTGAGTCAGTGATGCTGTCCAACCATCTCATCCTCAGTCGTCCCCTTCTCCTCTTGCCCTCAATCTTTCCAAGCATCAGGGTCTTTACAAACGAGTTAGTTCTTTGCATCAGGTGGCCAAAGTATGAGAGTTTCAGCTTCAACATCAGTCCTTCCAATGAACGTCCAGGACTGATCTCCTTTAGGATGGACTGTTTGGATCTCCTTGCAGCTCAAGGGACTCTCAAGAGTCTTCTCCAACACCACAGTTCAAAAGCATCAATTCTTTGGCGCTCAGCTTTCTTTATAGTCCAACTCTCACATCCACACATGACTACTGGAAAAGCCACAGCTTTGACTAGATGGACCTCATTTGTGTGAAAAGTATTAGAAGCCTGTCACAGTATAATGTGGTATACCTGGTGGTGCTAGCTGGGCCCCTTGGCTAACTTTGTTGGATTAACAAACATGTTGGAGTCGTGAACTTGCTCTCGGAATGGAACTCATTTGTACGTATGCAGGGGATTTATTATACTCCTAGCGCCTCAGAAGTGCAAACTCTCACTTATGATTAGTAAAGCAACAGGTATAAAGTATATTTAAACCAATGAACAGCGAAACGTGCAGAGGAAAACGACATTGTAATATCTTGTTTCTCAGAGCGTTAAGTGTTAGTCACTTCTTCAATTGTGTCCAGCTCTTTGCAACCCCATGGACTGTAGCCCACCAGGCTTCTCTGTCCCTGGGCTTCTCCAGGCAGGAACTGGAGCGGGTTGCCATTTCCTTCTCCATGAGATCTTCCAGACCCAGGGACTGAACCCAGGTCTCTCGCATTGCAGGCAGATTCTTTACCATCAGAGTCACCAGGGAAGCCCCTACCTAAGGGAATAAATAATGCCGATGAGTCGATTCTGAGACGATAATGTCTTAGAAACGTCATACCCTGCTAATATTGATAATTAGCATACCATTTTTCAAAGCTAGCTTGGCAACATGAAGAAAGGATTTTCAGCTTGATTCAGCAGCCCCTGAGGACTGATTCTAATGAAATCACTTAAAATAGAACAGAACTAGGAAAACAACTGCTGCATGCCAAGCTCTCCATTGTGTCATTAAGTGTAAAGGCAACAAAGTGCATTTCCAGCCAAAACTGCTCCCTTGCGTGGTCCTCACGTCATTTAAAAGGAAGATGCTGAAATGGAATTGCACTTGAGTCACGTGTTTGAGGCACAGGGGCAGGAGAGCTGGGTTTGCCGGACCCCGACCCTCTGCCGCAGTCCCTCCTTATTGACTGACAGGGTTGGTGGTGCCCACATCTCTGAAGTCACTGAAGCCTGTGCCCCCAGAGCATGAGGCGGCACGTCTCCCCATTTGATAAGTGGGATTTCTGTCATGTTCAGATTCATTTTATCTCCACGCTCAATACTTGGGAGAACACACACAATTTTGTTGACTTTTCAGAGGGCAATAATTCTGACGCATTTTATCAACCTAAGAATAGTTTCCCAGAATTCAAACAAGAAAGAACTACGCTAAGCACACAAATCAGCTTTCAAACGCATCTTGCTTTCTAAAATGTTAAGATGAATACAGTTGTGCTTCTTTGAGGCAGAGACACAGTATAGAGGCTGAGCCTCCAGGCGGAGAACGCGGTCTGCTCCAGACCACTCACCCAGGCCTGCACGCCATCGCTGTGTGTCGGCTGACTCCAGAGGCAGGAGCCGTCCAGGTGAAGTCGGTCCAGCGCATCCTCAAAGGCGGGCACACACACACAGACACAGACACAGACACACACACACACACACACACACAGGCGCACACAAACACACAGGAACACACACACAAGCACACATGCACACACACAGGCACACACGTGCACACACATACATACATGCACACACACAGGCACACACAGGCACATGTACACACAGGCACACACACTTGCACACGCACATGCATGTACACACACATACACAGGCGCGCACACAGGCACAGGCACACATGCACATGTGCCACACACAGAGACACACACACACACATGCACGCACATAGACACACACAGGGGCACACAGGCACACACACAGGCACACACACATGCACACATGCGCACATACATGCACATGTGTGCACACACATGCACACGTGCATACCCTTGCACAGAGACTCATGTACACGTGCGTGCACACACAGACACATGCCACACTTGCACATGCACATACACAGGCACACACACGCACAGGCGCACATGCACATGTGCCACACACAGAGACACACACACACATGCACCCACACAGACACACACAGGGGCACACATGCACACACACGCACACACTCTGTGTATGTGGGCCACCAATAGAAGGCTCTGCAAACCATCCTACCTTTATTATCTGTGTTGGCTTCTGCTCCACTCTGCTCTATAATTTAGTTGTTTAAAGTGGCCCCAAACTCCATCAACAGGTGGGTCACCCCCACAGCTTGGAAACTCTGCCAAGAAGAAAGACTGTGGACCTCAGAGTGGAGAGTGGTGCAGAGATTCCCTCACGCCCTGCCACCGGCAGAGGCTGGCCCAGCAAGCGTCCTGTTGCCTGGATGCGGGTGCGCGGGTCCATCAGCTCACTTGTA